>NC_064267.1:48178260-48489782 GCF_003254725.2 Canis lupus dingo | reverse complement strand
CGGCTTGCACATCATCTAATGAATGAACAGAGATATTCTCCAGGGAAACAGATACCAGGCAGTTTGAGAAAAAGCATCTGAAAAAGGAAAAATACCTATTTTTAAAAACCAGTCCAGGCTAGAAGAACTTTTCCATTGGGTGGCCCCTGATTCCTATTAATACCAGCGTCTGAGTGTGCGGAAGCTGCCTGGCATTGGGGTGGCTCCTAAAGCCCGGGTGACACAGTCCCAGGTACGAGACAGAGTCTACCAGTGACGACACCTACATGTGTCCTCTACCTCCCGCTCAGGTGCTTGTCTCCCGAGATGCTCTGAAAATGCCTGTCTGGGCGGCTGCAGCCACCGCCCCCGGCGCTGATAGACAGGCATCCATCAGGTCCCCATCCCGAGTGGCCCCTGACCTGACCCTTAACTGAGGTCACAGGAGGAGGCGCTTCACCGTGCTCACCAGTCAACAGGTGAGTCCAGATCTCCCCCGTGAAAAGTCCACGGGGCCTATTTCTAGCTTTCAGACAATGAATGCTGAGTCTTGGGGGAAGGCACTGGGGAAGATGCCGAACCCGTGCTTCACATGAATCAAAAGGAAAGACAGTACCGCAAATCAAAGTATAAGTTATTCCTACAGGCAGAAGGTCTTAAAGACTAGAACTTCTGGGCAGCCCGGGTGGCCCAACGGTTTAGCACCGCCTTCAGCCCAGGCCGTGACCCTGGAGACCCTAGATCGAGTCCCACGTCGGGCTCCCTGCAGGGAGCCCGCTTCTCCCTCTGCCTGTGTCTCTGCCTCTCTCTCTCTCCGTTTCTCATGAATAAATAAATAAAATCTTTAAGAAAAAAAAAAAACAAGATTGGGACTTCTGTACGACCAACTGTATCTGTATTTCTAAGGGGCAGGGGGAGGGTGGACTACCTTCAGCCACCCGTCCGTCCTCACCATGTTGTAAACACAGGATGAGTCACGGGCCTACCGCACCCCTGCTTGCTCATCCGCCCGGGTCACCCCCAGGTGCGGCCCTTCTCGGGAACCATGTCCCCCTGCATGTCCCCATCACTGAGGGGCTGCCCTGGGGGACCCCTGCCCTCCCGCCACCCGGCCTGTGGTTTGACTCTCCTAAGCAACAACCTGGCCTGGAGCTTCTAGTAATCTTCCAACCATTTTTCAAACCCCACGGAAGAGATTTCTCCCCCAAACTCCAATGGGGTCATGCCCCTTCCCGGGGATGTGTGCTCACCACATGGAGGGGCGCCCCGCCACGGGCAGGGGGTGGCGATGAGCCCCTCGGGCTGGTGGCCGGGCTCCACCCTACCGGGGATGTGAGGCCCAGGGCTGGAATCCGTGGTGATTTTTAAGAGAAACTGGAAATGCAGGTTTCTGTCTGAAATTTCACGTGCTTGAAAACACTGGGTCAACTAAGATTCTGGCCACGTGAAACCAGCCCCTGGGACGAGCACCTGGGCTGCCTCTCCATTCAGAGGTTCTGAGCAAGACAAGCCCTCAAGGGGGGGCCTGGTGTGGACACTCCCGCAGGCTGTGGCCCACAGAGCTCCGGGGCCTGGCGGACGGGGACTTGCTTCTTCCAGGCTGACTTCGAGGTCACCGAAGGGCTCACTGCTCTCACTGCAAGCCCAAGAGTCCTCACGCTCGCGCTGTCCACGCGACTCCGCTCTAGCTCAGGATCGTGAAAATAAGTCGCAAACGGCACTAACAGGTGTGCAAACCCATCCGGGCCCTTTCCCGGGGGCGGGAGGGGGTCTTCCCTAGCCGCTCCACCCACAGTGTCTATTCTGGTTTTTCTGCATCACCTGTGGGCTTCAGGCATCGCGCAACTCATTGAAACAGGTCAAAGCCACAGGGGGAAATATTTTTAAAGCAAAGGGTCGGCCGGTTTAAAAAAAATAATACTCCTTTCACACTTTCACTCAGAGGCTCGAGATTGCAGCTCGACAGTCCGAGCGTGAGGCTCCGAACCAGCCCCGCTTGGCTCCTTCCAGCCAGAAGGCCGGGCCGGGACGAGGGCGCGGGGAGGGGAGCAGCGTCAAGCGGGCAGGCGCGTCAACGGCGACAGGGGTCTCTGTGCGGCACGTTCCCCCGGGATAAAAACGGGACCAGCGCGGAACCCAAGCGTTACCTCCTTCTGCTGCCGCTCCAGCTCCTTCATCCGGATCTCTCGAGCCTCGGCGCGGGCCGCACGCTTCGCGGCCAGCCTGGCCTCCGCCTGAAACACACGGGAGGGTTTTATTAGGAGACAGGTCAGGGGCCCCTTTCCCGTGAACGACAACGAGGCTGTCAGTAAGCGACTTCGGGGGGTTTAATAAATACACCGTAACACGTCACAGACTCCTAAGAGTCACAGGTCGTCAGGAGTGACAGGAGCAGCAGCTACGGCAGGAAGGATCGCACCATTTTCGGAGCCTTAACGCACAGTTCTTCTCCCCCCCCCCCCAAGGATTTTTATTTATGTATTTGAGACAGAGTGAGAGAGAGAGAGTACGAGCGCGGAGGGGAGAGGGCCAGAGGCAGAGGGAGAAGCAGACGCCCTGCTGAGGCTCGATCCCAGGGCCCTGGATTCGTGACCCACACCAAAGGGAGATGCTTCACCGATGGAGCCATCCAGACGCCCCTAGGTGGGCGCAGCTCTAAGGACTTTGCGTAGATTGTGCCGTAGAGTCCTTGCAACAGCCCGTTAGGTAGATATTGTCACCATCCCCAGTTTATAGCGGAGGGAGCTATGGCACAGAGAGGGTAGGGAACTTGACCATAGTCACACAGCCTGCGAGTGGCAGGGCCCCGCCGCGTGCCTCCCTCTGGAGCAAGGCGTGAGGGCTGGGCATGACCACAGGGCCCCCCCACCCCCACCCCACCCTTCTACCAAGCAGGAAGCGGAGGCCTGGAGAGCCTGCCAGACCCGTCGCAGGGCACAGGGCTGGGACTGTGACGCTGCTTTCCAGAACTCCTGGCCAGTCAGTCACCTCTCAGGACGTCCTGTGCCCTCAGCTTCCCCCTCAGACACCTGCAGTGCTGGGAAGCCCGTCCCTTCTCAAGACAACTGAGACCAGAGCAGAACGACTGGTGGGTTCTGGAGGTTAGAGGCATTCCATTAACACAAAACAAAAACACCCAAACCGTCTCCGGGTAGCCATCTATCGAGCTGGACAGCTATTCAGCCAAACTGTACCGAAGACCATGTGAAAAGCTGGGCCAGGCCTGACGAGCGCCGTGGGACCTGCCACCCCAACACGGCTTCCTGGCCCACAGGGCTCGGGCTGGTTCCCTATTTCAGCTGATACGGCCAATGGCTCAGTGAGTAACTGGTGCAGGTGCCCCCGGATTCAGGTTCTCTGGGGTCCAGCAAACGCCACCTTTTTTCCGCTTAATTTTTTTTTTTTTTGGAATACACGTGTAATTCTTTCAGTGACAGTTGCGTAGACACAACTTTAGATGTGAACACAGGGCCAGGAGAGACGGCCAGCGTGCTCCTGGGCGGCTGCTGGGCCAGCACCCAGGCGGTGGCTCAAGTGTCACGGTCCAGCTTCCCCCCTGAGGGCCACACATCAGGGCGGCAGGTCCTGGGGCCAAGGACCTACACGTCCCCCAAGCCATACCTGTACTGACTTAAAAACTCATCTTCTGTCCAAATTCTCCTCTAGGTTGAAAACTGACCAGAACTGATCTGTCGTCAGGGGTTGGCCGGTGTGTGACCTCATGAGGAATTAATTCTGTTAACTTGGTTCGTTCCTGGGGTTCCTTTATTAACCCAGGCCCAGGTGCCCCAGGTCAGGGGGTGTCAAAAGTCACAACTGCCCCAGAACACTGATTCCTCGGTGCCATTTCAGTTTTTGAAACCATGCTACACTGTGTGAAGGGCCACTCGGGGTTTATAAAAAGATCCAGCAAAGCTCAAGGGGAGGGCAGGGGCAGGGAAGTTCTGTTTGAGTGACATCGGGCCACGGGAGATGCTACGGTCCCATCGTCCCATCGCCGGGCCAGCAAGAGGACCAGGTTCACCCTGAGTGCAGCCTGTCTCCCGGCCTTCCTGCGGGGAGGCGTGGGCTCCCCGCCTGCTGGCTCCGGGTCTGAGAGTCTAGGCCGGGACCCACCAGGCCGCCAGAGCCGCCGCCTGGGTGGGAGGAACAGGGGAGGAGGGAGAAGGAGAGGGAATGAGAGACACGGGGAAGGGGACAGGAGGAGGGAGGACTGCCGGTGGGGACACAGGAGGGTGGCAGGCCTAATTCTCGGGGGTCCCCACGATTCCCGGCCTGGTGCACCTGCCCTACATAATCCTCTCCCCGAGTATGGGCAGCATGGCGGGGATAAGAGATGCCCCTCCTGTCGCTGGGTTACGTCACGTGGCAAAGAGAAATGCAAGAGTAATCAAGGTCCTTCATCAGCTGACTTCATCCAAAGGTAGATTATCCTGGGTGGGCCTCACCTCATCAGATGAGCCTTTCTAAGAGGGTCTGGAAGCAGAGAGACTCCCCTGCTGGCCCTGAAAGGGCGAGCTGGCCTGTGTGAGCAGCCCTGTGAGGAGCCACGCGACAAGGACCTGCGGATGGGCTGTAAGAGCCACGAGGGACCCTGGGAGACCCCCAGCCAGAGAACGGGATCTCAGTCCTACAACAGCGGGAGCTGATGCTGCCCACGACCACGTGAGCTCGAGAGGACCTCAGGTTCCAAAAAGGATCGCAGCCTGTGCGACCCTGAGCAGAGGATCCAGGCAGCTGTGCCCAGACTTCTGACCACGGAGCCTAATATGATAAACGTGTGCTACTTTAGGTTTCTGGGTATTTGTTACGCAGCAAGACGAGGAGAAGGGATCCGAGATGACCCTGCCTTCACAGTGCCGTGTCTGACCTGCGGGGAGTCTGAGCAGGTGTACACACCCATCCCAGCCCGCCCTGCTTTCGTCTAGCTCTGCTTGGGATTGGGCCAAAGATCCCCGAAGACACCACTTAGGTGAACGTACAGTCCCCAAACACCTGGGGCGGCCTCCCCACGGGATGGGCAGGCCTCCAAAATTAATATCCCATCAGATTCCATAGACTCTGTCCCAGCTACTCCTGTGGGGCTCCGTCCACCCAGGAAAAGGCTCCTGTCACGGCCTGCCCACCCCTGCAGTCCTCATGTCCGACCCAGTAAGTCTCTCTGGCCACGAGGACACCAACAGACGAAATCCCAGCAGCTCCCGATTTGAGGGGCGTGGGCTCGGGATGAGGATGGAACCATGCGAACGAACCAAGTTCTGGAGTAAATTCCTCATGAGGACGCATCGGCCGGACTCAAAGGCACATCAACTGTGGCCAATCAACTTTAGATTAGAATTTAGAAACGGGATGAAATGTCTAATTCAGGACAATTTCAAATCCTTGCAGTCGCCACCTTATAAGACGCCTGCATCTCTCAAGACACCCGTGAGCCAGGAAGTGGTAACAATCCTGCTGCTTCTGGGAATCCGGCTAATTAAAAACCAACAGACACAGGAGCCAACGTTTAAACTGTTCCAAAATCTCTGCAAGGCCAACTTTGAGAGCACAAGCCTGTGATCAGTGTAACAAGCCCGACCCTGGCCTGAGGTGCCTGAATGAAAAACCAGAGTGTTTTGACAACACAGTTCACCCTAAACCACTGACATTGCCAAGAACACGAAAGAGCCTGACCCAGAGCCTAAGAGGCAGGGACCACTCAGATGATTGCTGCAAAGTCACCAGAAAAGAAAAAATATCGGATAGGATCAAGTGGTTCAATGAACAAAAAAATACAAAACGGCTCTGGGCCGCCGCAGAGATAAGCGACCAAGAATTCCTTCCCGTCCAACATTCTGTGGGAGGCCCAGGCCGGCCCTCCCCGGCTCCCTCGGACCCACGCGTCTGTGCACAAATCCATCACCACCCGACACTTCTGTGAAGTAGAAACTCACATTCTTGAGGTCACGGCCATGTCAGTTTGTAGGGTTTTTTCCCAAATGCTTACTTTCACTTCTGTTACTTGGCTTGTGGGGACTGCAGCTATTGGGTATCGCCGGCCTGGGGGGTATGGTTAAGGGGGTGGGAGGGACGAGGGACAAGGCGGGGAAGCCTGAGGGCCTGCGGGGTGGACCGAGCTCTCGGCCCCTGTATCTGGAACCTCATCTTGAAGGAATATGGGACCACTGAAGGGGTTTTTACAAAGGGACACACAGTGGGGTTGACTTGTGTTTGAGAACCATCGCTCTGGCTGGACTGTGGGGAGCAGGAAGGGGCCGCTTCTGAGCTAGCGGGCCCGTGATCCTGGGCAAGTGGGCCTGGCGGAACCACGCACAAAGGATGGAGCAAAGTGGGGAGGCCGGGGGGTGCGGGGGTGGGGACAGGAGCCCAAGGTCTTGAGCAGAGCCCATGTGCTCTGCAAGCTGGAGACGCTCGGGGGAGAGTCCCCACCTGGATGCGGGTGTGCAGGGTGCTTCCCCAAACCTGGACGTGCCCCGCGTCCTGCCTGCTGACACCTGCGTGCCTCCGGGGCCTGCGTGGGGTTCAGAGGCTGGCTGTGAACTCCCAAACTCCCAAACTCAAGGGAGATGAGGATGCTCCATCACAGCTAGAAGGACGAGAGGGATGGAGAAAAGGAAAGGGATGGGTTTATGGGATTTAGGACAGAAGGTACAAGCCGCACAGGGGTTTAGGGAGGCGAGCTTGGAAAACACCCTGCCCGGTGTGCGTCTGTTCATTCTCCAGCTCCCGTGGAGCTGGGGGGACGCTCAGCCGAGTGAGCCGTGAGCTCGCTGTGACCTCCGGACACCTGCCAGGGCGGCCCCAGGGCAAGCTGGCCCGGCCCTTCCTCCCCTTCCTCCGGGCCCAGGCCGCTCTCCTCCCTTCCTACGTGAGTCACCCGGAAAGGGGCGCCAAGCTTCTTCCTGCTCCCTACTACGTCTCTGTTGAGACCTACTCAAATATTTAAGATGAAATGATACGATCATCCTCAGATTTGCCTTCTAATCACTGGGGAGTGGGGGGCCACCCCCCGGCTGCACAGTGTGCGCCCCCCATCCCGCCCCAGCGCACCTGGGAAAGAGAGATGCAGAATCACCCCCCCAGAACCCCGAGTCAGAACCTCTGGGGTTGGGCCGGCCAGCTGGGGGAGGGGGGAGCCGACACTTGCTCAAGTGGAGGGACCTCTGTCTTCTGTTATCCCACCTATGTTTGGGTATGTTTGACACTTTTCATAACAAATAGCAAAATTTTAAAAGGAAGGTAGAAAGGGGGAGGCAAGCAGAGAGAGAAAGGGAAAGGAAGGAAGGAAAGGAAGGAGCCTCCAAACCCAAAACTATGCCCACTGAGGCTAGCAGGCGGCCGAGGGTGTTGCTGGAAACCACTGCGGGGCTGCCGCTGCCCCCGCGGGCCCCCCCAGGCTCAGGCAGGGGGGTGGGGAGCAGACCCAGCCAGGCGTGTGACGAGATCCAGGCTCCTGGTGGGAATGCAGCGTCCTCTCCTCGACAGGCCAGCGCGCCCTTCCCCCGGGGGCCCTCTGTCCCGGGCCTGGAGCCGCACAGATGGAGCTTCAGAGGCGCTGATGATGGAGACGGGGAGAGGAGAAGCCTCCCCTGATCATCACAGGAATTGCCTTAGAGTAATTCTAAAAAGCTGAACCCTTGACTCCAAAGTGCTGCTGTTAGGGTTTATTTTACCGTAGCTAGGACAGCTCTCCGGCGCTGAGGTATGAGCGATGCTGCAGGCACACGCAGCAGCACAGGCCACCAGAGGCTCCGAGGCCCCAGCCCGGGGTTGGCCGCAGGGGCGCACAGGTGGCCGAGGAGACACATCTCCCCACAAGCCCCATCCCCGCAGCCCCGGGCCTGGTCAGGCTGGGGAATGAGGTGAACAAACCCGGGGTGGGGTGGAAGCAGGAGTCCTTTGGGGCGGGGGCCCGGGCTACGCTCACAGCCTCCGTGGGCTCCAGCTCCAGAGTCCAGCCTTCCAGCAGGACACGGAGGCGGCGGCGGGGCCACAGCCAGAAGCGCCCGTGCCCGCCTGAGTGGCCAGGCCTCCCGCTCGGAGCACCAGACAGTCCAGGCTGTGACAGACCAGCTGTTCCAAGGTGCCGGCAGGAGCAAGGGACAGCCATGCTCAGCCAGGGGACGGAGGCTGAGGAGCACCCCATGAGAAGACGTGGCCCAGGACACCAGGAGGGAGGCCTAGCAGACAGGCCTCCTGCCCCCCTGCCGCCCCGGCCACCCTCTACTTCGCTCCTGCCGGCTGGTGGAGGGTCTGCCCCCCACGAGGGCCCCAGCCCAGGTGGGGCAGCCACACAGCAGCCCCAATACCTTGCACCCAAATCCCAGGGACATTCTGGGGGCTTGAAGAGCTCTAAGGGTGCCCGTCTCCTTGTCAGCTCCTACCCGTTTGACTACCTGGAGGCCCCCGTGTGATGACCTTCAAAGAACAGGAAGGGGATAAGCTCTGGGGCACAGAAGTCCCGAGAGCAAGGTCTGGTGCTGTAGGAGGAGGATGCGGCCACTGTCTTAAGAGCCTCACGCCACGTCAGGGAAATCTGGCTCTGTCTGTATGTGCCCTGAGCTTTCCTGGGATCAAGCACAGTGTGGAATTCTATATCCCAAGACCTGTCATCCTGCGGCCCCAGAAAATGTTCTCATTCTGCTCTTCAAGTGTGCAGTAGTCCCAGGGGTCCCAGAACTCTGCATGGAACAATTCTTGAGAAATGGGACTGAGATGCGTGTGTCACTTCCTCCAGTGAGGCTCAGAAAGCCCCGGGCTCTGGAAAGGCACCGAGGTGAGGGCACCAGAAGCCAGCGGCCTCGCTGCGATGCAGGGCACGCGGCAGGCCGGCGATGGCAATGCTCTGCGACGGCACAGGCTGCCGTTCTAGAACAGGTGTTTGGGAGGAGATGGTCACCATGCATTGAGAACACCGCTGGGGTCACTGGAGAGAGGGCTGGGCCATGGCCACACCTCGGGGACCCCGGCCACGGCCACCTCTCTGTTCTGCGTCCTCAGATGTAAAGTGCAAATGAACCACGTGGGCCGTTCAGAAACACAAGCCATCTGTCGGCGGCACAGCTTTCTCGAATTCGGGGGAAGTTTTGGTATTGATCATACGCGTTCCTTTTGGCCTTTAGGTTTTAGAAGCAAGCAGAACTGAAAAACCAGACTTTTCTCCCAGGCCGCATAACGTTAACTGCAGCTCACGAGCTCCCAGGGAAAGGTCCGCTCCTGTGAGTGCAATAGGAATGTCAGGCCGCCGAAGCCCCAAGCCGTGACAAAGGGCCAGTTTTGTCTGGAAACAAGCAGAGCCTTCCGTCCATGCGAGATTCTTCCCCAGAATGACAAAGGAGCACGCTCCCGACTACGGGGCAGGCTGGAAGCCTCCGATTCCCGGGAGGCCGCGTGCGCAGGCCCACGTGAGCGCCTCCTAACTCGGGGCACAGGTCCCGCCTGGAGTGGACGCTGAGCACAGTAACCACGAGGCTGACACACAGTCCCTTCTTCCAGAGTGGCCTTTGCTACAGGAAGTGGCAACAGCCAGAAACTTTTGTTTTCTGGGTAAACCCCCAATCCCTTGTGCGCAGTAGGTTCTCAAGACGGGGTGCTATTCAAAGCAACCAACTGGAACGAGGGATGTGTTTTCCTGCAGAGGCGACTGCAGGGAAGGTGCGAAGCCGGCAGCTCAGCTCAGCAACAGCGGCTCGTGCCGCCTCTGGACCCTGCACCCACCGCCCCTGTGTCCCTCCAGCCGCGATGTGCACTTTATGCCCGTCTCAAAAGACACCCTCATCTTCCCAAAACCCTCTCTGGCACAATTACTGTACGTTTCCCCCGATGAGGGGGCATACGTTCCCTTCATGGCCATGCCTGCAACTGCTGTCAGCAGGGAGGAGAGGATGCTCTGGGATTGCAGCTGTTGATGGGGGCAGGGCCGACTCTTTAGAGGGCATTTTGGAAACGTGGGGGGCATTGTTGGGATGTCTCGGTGATCGGAGCAGGCACTGACGGCATTTAAGGGGCAGCGCACGGCAGGCCAAGCATCCTGGGTTCAGACGGGCCTGCATATTGAGGAACTTTCCCACTGGCTATTCAGACAGAAGAAATCGCCTCATAATTTTCAGATCTACAAACGGATTCCAACTTACACATAAAACCAAAATACGTTTTGTGCAGTTTTCACACACACTGGATGTTCCAGGAATGCCATCGGCGTTAAAACGGAGGGAAGATTATGCTTGGCTCTGTTCAGAACTTTCTCAAGAGTTAGTGACCACTTGGGAACGTCAGGTCACCAACAGCAACATAACACGTGGCGTCCGGGTCTCAGCACCACACACCTGCGTCTGTCTGTGTTTGCAGCATGGCTCTGGGCACGCGTTGGCGCACCTGTGACCGCTCCCTTGGTCTCCTGGCACACCGGGGCTGGAGCGCTTCTGTGTCAAAATCCACATTCTGGCACTGCAATGTACCTTTATTTTATTTCTTTTCAATGCAACCGTTGAAACATTACATTGACTTGAAGTTCTATCGACTTGCTTTTACGACACATGAATTTCATTTCAGGTTAGCAATGAGGATGTTAAAAACTTGTTATAAAAAGGGGGCGTTGGCTCTGACAGGGTTGAGAACCACAGGTTGAAAACTGCAGAGTGGAACAGGGGAGCTGAGCCTCCCTAGGGCGCGGCTGCACGGTCCCAACAGCCCAGCCACAGGTTAAGGGCACGGGGCTGGGGGCTGCTGTGTGAGCCACAAACTAAACAAGACCTACTTTGTCCATCTGACTTGAAAGTTTGGAAAACAGAAAGTTGAAAACTAAAAGTTTAGGGGCGCCTGGATGGTTCAGCTGGCTGAGCGTCCGACTCTTGATTTCAGCTCAGGTCACGCATTGATCTCAGGGTCGTGAAATCGAGCTCCGATCGAGTCCGTGGGGAGTCGGCTTGAGATTCTCTTTCTCCCTCCCCCATCCCCGCTCGCTGTCACGCATGCTCCCTCTCAAATAAATGAACATATCTTCAAAAAAAAAAAAAACAAAACAAAACCCCACAAAACTAAAGCTTAACTGGTTGTCTTAAACACCAGGTTTTAGATGGTACACACATTTTCAGTCAATAAAATGTTTCAACGGTTGCATTGAAAAGAAATAAAATGAAGGTACACTGCAGTAACAGAATGTGGATTTCGATACAGAAACATCATCTAAGACACCACCAGAACCAACTCCAACGAGTTCTGGAGTAGGCTGCGATATCATCACGGAATTTTAAGACCAAACACCAGCCTTCAGAGAGGCCTTTACCTTGCAAGGCCTGGGCCGTGGGCCTCCAGGGGCCCAGACCGGGGGACCTGGTGGGAAAGCCCAGAGCGTCGGGCGCCACCTCTCCGCAGGGCTCCGGGTTTCTGCCGGCGAGGCCACCCCGACAGGGGCTCAACACCCAGCCTCCGGCTCTGGCTCACTGCTTACCAGTCACGTGGGCTCTGACAAACTGCATCGCCTTTCTGTTGTTGTTATTCATCGTGCGATATTTATTTATTTACATTTAATTTTATCTTATCTCCAGGGTAATTAACATGCAGCGTCATGTTAGTTCCAGGTGTACAGTACAGTGATTCAGCCCTTCCATTCATCACCCGGCGCTCGTCCCGCTCAGTGCCCTCCTTCATCCCCATCACCTGTTTCCTCCATCCTAACCCTACCCCCACTCCTTGTTACCATCAGTGCGCTCTCTATAATTAACAGTTTGTTTTTTGGAAACGATATCACTTTGGGACGTTAGCCCTCATTATAGGGAATGAGGAAGCCAGGCTGTGTGACCTCCAGGAGCCTCCTTTACTTCTAAAATCCCACGTCTCTATACCAGGAGTGAATTACTTCGACCCTGAGACTGTCAGTTCTCTTTCCCCATTTTGCTGCTAGAAATCTCTTGACTTTGCTTCTCTCTCTCTCTCTTTTCAAAATATTTTTATTTGGGATGCCTGGGTGGTTTAGTGGTTTGGTGCCTGCTTTTGGCCCAGGGCGTGGTCCTGGAGTCCCAGGATCAAGTCCCACGTCAGGCTCCCTGCGTGGAGTCTGTTTCTCCCTCTGCCTGTGTCTCTGCTTTTCTCTCTGTGTCTCTCATGAATAAATGAATACAATCTTACAATAAAATAAAATATTTTTATTTATTTATTTGACAGCCAGAGAGTGTGCACAAGCCGCGGGAGGCAGAGGGCAAGAGAGAAGCAGACTCCCCCTGAGCGGGGAGCCCGACGCGGGGCTCAGTGCCAGGACCCTGGGATCGACCCGAGCTGAATGAAGGCAGATGCTTAACCATCCGAGCCACCCGCGCACCTGGGCTTTTCTGAATAATAAACTTCTTAAAAGCACGGTGCATACTGAAGTAGCAAACTGGTTATGATTCAGGAATAACATTATTCACATTACTTTACAGAAAGCCACAACTACTAACATTCACCCAGACTTCCCAACACAACCTTCAGTTTAGCAACTACTCAGACCCATGCGATGAATAGAGACCTTGCCCAGTATCCTCTATGTGGCTAAACTTCTCCTCTTGCTGTTAACGCCTGTTACATTTTTTTTTTTTTTCTGAGCTGAGAGAAGGTTCACATTTCCGTCAGTAGCCTCAACATGCTGGGACGACAAAAAGCATGACGGCCACAAAGAACCCCGTGTGACCAACAGGTGAGAGCGGCGTGGCCCCACCTGTGCGGCTGGCCCTCCACGTGACAGGCTCCCTCCGGCAACGCACCTGGGCTCCACTCCTTTCACCTTAACCTACTCCGCTCACGGTCTTCTCTGCAAACCCCACATTTTAAGGTGTCATGAAACACTGAACTTGTTCCTTCTCAGAATGAGGCTGGACACTCCAGCAGCACCAGGGCTCTCCTCCAGCAGGCGGTGCACAACCATCTACAACCTTTCCTATGTTCCAGTGACACTCCTGGAACCAGCCGGGAGAGAAACAGAACCATCACTTCAATTGTCAGTGAGCTAGTCTGTCTGGGCAGGGTGGGGTCGCGCTCCTGGGGGACGCTGACACATGGAACAGTTACAAAGGTAGGGCACTGCAGAAATAGAAAAATCGAAATTTCTGTGGCTCTTTCATTTTTACTCTTCTTTCCCTTATTTAGAAAAATAAAGTCCACTGAAAGTTCTTTTGTCTGGGGCGCCTGCGTGGCTCGGCCCATTAAGCATCTGCCTTGGCTCAGGTCATGATTCCGGGGTCCTGGGATGGAGCCCCACGTTGCTGGGCCGGAAGCCTGCTTCTCCCTCCTCCTATACCCCTCCTCTCTGCTTGTGCTCTCACTTGCTCTCTCTCCAATGAATAAGAAAATCTTTAAAAAAAAAAAAAAAAGAGAGAGAGGGAGGTTTTTTTTTTGTTTGTTTGTAAGCTACCAGAGAGAGAAAGGGAATGTTTGATAAAATGAAGATGTCTCAAGACACATTTGGGGGCAAGGCTATGTGTCCTAAGAGGCAGTCTTTGTGGTGGCAGGGGGCGGGGGATGTGAGATCCCAGAGGCTGCAAAGGAGCAGCTCAGAGCAGCCACGCAGCAGCAGCAGCAGCAGCTGCTGGCCAGACCCTCCACAAAGAACTGTATACAGTGGTGATAGTTATCAGCACCAGCTCTGAATCATCAGGCTGAGGTCTGAGCTGCCTGTACCACCTACAAGCTGTGTGCACTTGGGAAAGTCCCCTGACTGTTTTGAGCCTCAGTTTCCCCTTTATCTGTACGTGGAGATAACCCAACAAGGTTCTGGCAAGGGTTAGGGAAGCCGCCTACAGAAAACCTCCAGCAGGGCTGACACGGCAGGGGTGTGGGGCTGCTGCCCACCACTAATACTCACACAGCGTCTTCTCTAGCATCTAGGGATCCACCCAGCACGAATTCAGCTCAGATTGGGTTTAAAAGCACCGAGAGAAGACATGCCAGCTGAGGCACCCACCAGGAGGCACCTACCAGGAGAATGTGCAAGGGGGAATTTCAGAGGAGGGAGAGGAGGTCCCCAGCCCGCATCAAAGGGCCACTCTGTACTTCTCTTCCCCCTGGAAGATTGCATACCCATTTGCCACAAAAAATAAAAAAGGACCAGAAATGATGTTACTTTGACAAGCTTGATCACACACACACACACACACAAATCAAACATTTCGGTTACAATTAAAAGTCCTCATCACAGTAATTTAAGATAAATTACTTCCCTACTACAAACTGGTTGGGCTTTTTAGACTCAAGGCAAAACCACTTATATGACTTTAAAATTGTTAAGTTACTGTATTAAGGAGAAAACCACTTGATCTCTGGCCCTCGCCCAAATGAACGGATAAGTCTTCGAATACACATTTGTGTTGTTGTTGTTGGGTTTGTTGTTTATGTACTTTGGGATTTGGCCAAGGGAAGGGGATTTTCGTAGTGGTTCTCAATCAAAGGCATGGCAATTCTGAATTGTTACATCATGAATGTAGTCAAAATATGCTTTAACAAACCGGGAAGAAAGAAGCTAATATTTTATCTAGAAAGTCTAATGAAAATTCAGTAAACCTATTCCACGAAAATGAGCCTCTGTGTTTAAAAAAACAAACTAAAATGTTGGTGGCCCAGAGTAAAAAAAAAAAAAAAGCTGTAGTTAATAAAAAAACCCCTCTGTTCCCTACAACATCCCCAACCTATAGTGGGGGCGTAACAGGCTTCTTTCGATAACAGATTATAATTTGAACCTTATGGCCTCTGAGGTTCCAAGATTAATACTTTTAAATACGAACAGATACTTGGAAACACTGAGTAACTCGTCATAAACAATGCCTCTGCTGAGTCACATAGCCTGATTTTTCAGGGATAACAAATTCCTCCTGAACATTGCCTTTTGAGGAGCAAACCTGTTGTACCATTTGGCCTCAGAATTCTGTAGAAACTAGATAAGAACCCCTAATCAGGTAATACTCCAATCAACTTCACTTGAGAACAGTTCTGCAACTATAAATAACTCGATTTCCTGTGCTCAGTTTAAGTGGCAGTTTAGACTGCAGGGTTTTGGGGTTTTTTTTTTTTTTTTTTTTTTGTTTGCTAAGGAGGCTTCTGCTGTGTTGTATTAGCTCAGGCTGAACTGAAAGTAACTCAAAGCAAAAACGGAAATTTAGTCTCCATCTCTGCCCTACTGGGACACTCAGCCCTAGAGGAAAGACCCTACTTACCTCGTTTTATATCTTAAGTACTGGGGAAAGTGACCCATCTGAAAGGAGCCAGGTTTCCAGGGCTCAAAGTCTCAGGCTGAGCTACAGCAGGGCCTTCCACCTTTGCAAGCACTGCACCTGCACGCTGGTCAATGATCCCACGCGCCGAGACCCGGGGACCTGGGTAGAGGTACTTATAATGATGAGATGGGCCTGGGGAGACTGTGTCCACATTCCACCCAGACGGGCTGCCACAGGACGAGACCCGTGGGATGTAGGGGCTTAGCGCTAATCAGTATGTGGAAAGAGACCAGAGGTGACACAACCCATCATAAACACGAGGAAGTTACAAAAGTCAAAGAAATGTATGGTTTCTACACTGGCCTCTCACAGACCTCCAGGGCCAGCGCTCACTGTTGTGTAAGGCGCCCCTCAACTGTTCATTCAGCACTTCCTTTTAACCAGACCACTAGCCTCATAAAATGAGGACTGGGTTTCACTTCTTTTTCCCATGTCCCATTCTAAAATACTTTTTGCTGCTATTTACTAAAACAAAATAAGAAAGAAAGAAAAAAAAACTCCTATAGGTTCAAAATTTCTTACTGGAAACCCCTGGGGCCAAACTATGTTTCAGAATTCAACATTTTCAGATTTTAGAAGGGCAAGAAGTTGCATACACCCCATAATCTGTAGTCACCACAGTAACAGACCTCAAACAAGGACTTTCACTGGCTGCAGAGAAATGTATGAACATCTACCATGAGGGGGATAAAGATGGAAAATAGCCTCCCATCAGCTACAAACTTAAATAAAAAATAAAGAAAACCAACTGTCAGTTTCCAGAGCTTACTGGATCCTGGAACTGGGGGTACAGTGGAGCACCTCAATCAAAGCCCATTCCAGACTCTCCTGACACCAGTTCCCAGGGCACCTCTATGAAGTGTGCATCTCAACCAGATCTAATCCACGGGGTTAAGGGTTAACGGAACCTGGCAGCCTGTGCCACGGAGCGCCAGTGTTACTTCTTGTTCCTCTGATGGCCTGTCCCTCCCGTCCCCATATCCTGATTCTCCATGTTTACTCTTTTCTCCGTCAAGGGCTCCTTGCCCAGCACTCCGTCCCTCTGAGCTCAACTCTTGCCCAGGGTTAGCAGTACCCTGCTCTTGCCATCTATGGTTCGCCGAGGCGGCTCTGCAGAACGCCAGCATCTCCCAGCAACCTTCCCGTCCTTCCTTCTTCTGACGGCCCTTCCCTGGTGGTGACGCAAGGACCTCTCTGTGGGCTCCTGGGGCCCTAGACACACCAGCCAGAGGAAGGGGCAGGAACCAGCTCCAAAGGTCTGGCTCACAGCAGGAGGCACAGAAGAAGCAGCACACTGACCCAGACATTAAAAATATATCCACCTGACAGTACTCAGCAAGGAAGGTAGCCTTCCAGTGTGGATTCATCAGAGTCTATCTCTTTGCCTTTCCCTGGTGTTCACCAGTAAGCTCCCCAAGGTCAGGGCACTCTTATTTATCTTGGATCCTCCACAAATACCCAGTAGATGATTAATTTCTGCCTGATGAAGGAGTGATTGTGTTGGGCTTACACTTTTTTTTTTTTACTTTATTTATTTATTAGAGACATAGAGAGAGAGGCAGAGACACAGGCAGAGGGAGAAGCAGGCTCCCTACAGGGAGCCTGATGCGGGACTCGATCCCAGGACCCCGGGGTCACGGCCTGAGCCTAAGGCAGACGCTCAACCACTGTGCCACCAGGTGCCCTGGGGGCTCACACTTCTTCTATCAAGGCTTCCACAAAAGCTAGGTAAAGTGAAAATCTACGTTGGGTCTCTCTGCAGCACTGAGCTCCCGGGGCCTTTTCCAAAGCACACCCTCTTGCCTTCATATATTTCCACTCTCAGTCGACCACAAACTGCCCCGAAATGGGTAATTACAAACCTTCCCACCTCACCCCCTGTACAGTTTTAAAGCCAAATCGCCCCCCCCCACACACGTGATCCCAGCACTGGGTACTGAGCTGGGTAACTGCAAAATCCCACGCATGGGGGCTCCTGCCCAGACGCGACCCCAGGATGGAGCCAGGGTGGATCTGGTGATGGGGGTCCCCGGAGGTATTTGGAGAGAAATCCGCAGGGGTCCCAAGGTCCGGGGCAGGTGAGGGCTCCAAAGCACCCCAGCCACGGGCGGCGCCACCAGCAGGGTGAGGCCACCACCGGCCTGGGGCACCCGTTTCCAGGTTTTGTTGTTTTGGAGACTCCAGCGCGCGCAGGACCCGGGGCCGGACAGGGGAGCGGCGGGCGGGGGTCTCGGGGCGCGGCCCCCCCAGCCCGCTCCCGCCCGGGGCGCGCCGGCCTCGCGGAGCCCACCCCACGGCCGCGGGCGCCGGGCTGCGGCGGGGACCTGCCCCCGGGGCCCGGGACGGCAGGCTTCGGGCCGTGCTTTCCTCTTACCAGCTTCTGGGCTTCTGGGCTCAGGCAGTCTATGTCCCCGCGCGGCGCGGCCGCGGGGCTGCTCATCCTGCCGGGCGCTGGGTCCGCCCGCGCGCAGCCGGGAGGCACCGTCGCGAGGGCTCGGAGCGGCGGCCGGAGGCTCTCAGCGCAGCCGCATCCCCATCCCCATCCCCATCCGCATCCCCGGGGCGGCGGGACGGCCCTGCCCGGAGCCCGGAGCCCGGCAGCGCGGCGCAGCCCGGGGCCGCCTTCCCGGAGCAGAGGCCGCCTCCGCCCTTCCCGGGCTCGGGCGCGGCCGGGGCGGGGCGGGGCGCAGGTGGCCGAGGGCGGGGACCGCGGGGCGGGACCGGGGGGGGCCGGACCGGAGGGGGCCGGACCGGGGGGGCGGGACCGGGGGCCGAGGGGCCGCCCCTGCGCCGCCCGCCCCCGAGGGTCCCGTCCGCCCCGCGCGCCCCGCCCCCGGCCCCGCCTCCCCCATCGCGTCCGCCCCGCGCGCCCCGAGCCCCAGCTGCGCGGTTATCAGTCACCGCCCAACCCCCGCTCCCGCCGACACCGGAAAGGCGGGGGGGGGAGGGGGGACGGGGACGGGGGATGGAGGATGGGGGGTGACCCGCCCCGGCTGCGCGCCCAGAGTCCGGGGAGGGCAAGTCGAGGCGCGGTGGGCAGAGGGGGGTCCCGGGGGAGCGCACGCGGGGCGGGGGTCGGCTTGGGGAGGGGGCCAGGCCTGTGGGGGGCGGGGCCTTATGGGGGCGGGGCCTGCGGGACCTTAGGGGCGGGGCCTGCGGGAGCGGGGGCCTGTGGCGCCTTGGGGGCGGGGCCTGCGGGGCCTCGGGGCGGGGCCTCGGGGGCGGGGCCTGCGGGGCCCACTGCCGCCCCGCCCCGCCCCGCCCCCGCCCGCGGCGCCCTCGGCACCCAGCTCCCCGCGGCTCCCGCCCGGCGACCTCCCGGGGAAGCGCGGCCGCCCCGAGCGCGAGCACGGCAGCAGGCGGGGGGGCCGGCGCAGCGGAGAGCGGGGGCCGCCTTCCTCCGGCCGGGACGACCCGGCCCGCCCCCGCCGCCCCCGCCTCCTCCCTACCTGGAGGCCCGTCTCGGAACGACCACCTCCCCGCCTCCCGCCTGCACACCGGAACCGCCCACGGCACGGCTCGGCCTAACCTTCTGCAAAGGCGGCTCCAGAAAGTCCTGCGAGCCCGCAGGTGCACGCCGCGGGCTCCCTACCGCGGCCTCCAGTTCTCGCCGCCCGCGCGCCCCGACCCTGCCCTGAGCCCGGGCTGCAGAGGAGGGGGCTCCGAAAGGAAGGGGTCACCCGGGGGGCGGCCGGGCAGAGGAGGTACGGGCGACCTGACCCGGGGCGGGGCCCAGGGGCCGCTGGAGGGAGTCTGGGAGGAGCTCCCCAGGTGAACCCAGCGCCAGGCTCCGAGGACGGCATCGTAGGTTCTCCGCGATGCCTTTCAAAGAGATTGCAATGCCTACCCTCTTTCCCGGCTCTCTTCTTCATTATGGTGCTGTGTTACGATTCTTGGTTCTTGAAAGTTAAATTCGCTGGAGAAAATAATTTTAAGCTGTTCTGCATAAACAAACATGGAACTTACAGAATGTACCATGGAAAGCAATTACAATTTTAGTAGTAACTTCACAGATGCGAAGGATAGACCATTGCTAAAATAGCCCCTTTGAGTTTTCAGTTCGAATATTCCAATCTAGACAGGCAAATTCTAGAGCTACCTGCCATCCTCAACTATGACCACATCTCCCAGAGCAGGGCACAGGGAACAGATGCTGGAAGACACCTACATTCTCCCCAACCCCCAGGCCGCCATCCAGTCTCTAGGAAGAGCTCCATCCATGAAACCACGCAAGGAGAGGGGTGAAATGGGCTCTGGAATTAAAGTGCCTGGTTCAGGGGCACCTGGGTGGCTCAGTCTGCTAATCCTCTGACTCTTGATTTCGGTTCATGTCCTGATCTCAGGGTCGTGGGAGAGAGGCCCAATTTGGCCTCTGCACTCAACAGGGAGTCTACTTGTCCCTCTCCCTCTGCTCCTCCCCACCCCAATCAATCAATCAATCAATCAATCAAATCTTAAAGAGAACAACAACAAAGCACCTAGTTCAATTCCTGGCTCTGCCACTTATTGTAGGATCCAGAGCAAGTTACTTAGCCCTGTGTCTTGAGCTTCATCTGAAGTAGGCTAATGATAAGGAGAGTGCCCAGGTATAGGGGAGGACCTCGGGCACCCACGGGCAGACCCTGCTGAGCAGCCTTGCTGACCTGATGGAAATGCAAGCCAACACTGCTGGGCAGCCACTGTGCTTTCTTCCCTTGGTCACCAGAATCCCCATCCAAAGTGCCCAGGCCTTCCTGTCCTCTACAGCAGGAAGGAAGTGAGGCAACCACGAGTTCAAGTGGCTGAGAAATGTGATGACCAGAGAAACTTCAGGAAGGGCTGGCTGCAGAAGCCTTGGGTGGCAGGACACTGTCAGGGAGTGAGAAGTAACTACCTGAATACTTACAGTCCTAGGAAAAAACTAACAATACCAGCAATAAAATAATAATAGTGCCCAGGAGATTTCTTATTCCCCTGAATGGTAGCACATTCAAGAGAACTGCTGCTCTAGTTCCATCCGGATGGGAGGCTGAGGCTACTACTGGCCTCTCCCTGTGTCCCAGTCCAGCCGGCCTGTGAGATGGCCAAGCCTCAGACCATTCCCAGCCACAGGACAAGTGTCAAAGTCTATCCTGTGAGTAGAGGCCTGAATCATGCTTGTTGGTGTCATTATATAGATCCTGGGGCCCAAGTATAAACTGTAAAGAGTCTAGCTGCTTTCTGTTAATTTTGATTATAAGATTCTAAGTAGGTCTCTAATGGAAAGGACTCCTCATTGAAGCCCCCTTCCCAAACAGGCTTCTTCTTCTTCTTCTTTTTTAAACTCATAGCAAGGCCACTTATAAGGATGAATGACTAGAACCTACAAACTTGTTTTTGGAAAGTGCATGAGGACGTCAAAGACAGGAGTGTGGCTGTGAGAAGTGACATTGGATAGAATGGGACACACTCCAAGACGCATTTCTCCCCCATGCTCACAGCTTGAAAGGCAGCTTGGCACAGTACTATACACCCTTTCCTTTGAAGAAGACGAAATTAAAGCCACCTGAGAGTGTCAGGTGAGAAGGAAGCAGCTAAGAAGCCCTGGGTTTCCATCCTGAGGAAGGTTAGCAGGAGGAACCCAGGGGATCTTCGAAAGCGCTGAGTGGGGGGCTCCTGGGGGGCTCAATCGGTTAAGTAACTGCCTTCAGTTCAGGTCCTGATCTCCTGGTCCTGGGGTTGGGTCCCTGCTCAATGGGGGGGGGGTCTGCTGCTGCTTCTCTCTCTGCTTCGCCACTACCCTCCCCTACTCCGCCTACTCCTGCTCACTTGTGTGCTCTGTCAAATAAGTTTTTTAAAAAGGGCTGAGTGGCAAGAGGTCGGGCTGCTCAGGAACAGGGTGGCCATCCACCTAGACTGGGCCCGTGCTCCCCTGGGGTCCTCATAGAAGGACCTATGAGGTTAAGAACATTGGTTCAGGGGCACCTGGGTGGCTCAGTGGTTGAGCATCTGCCTTTGGCTCAGGTCGTAATCCCGGGGTTCCAGGATCGAGTCCTGCATCAGGCTCCCTGTGAGGAGCCTGCTTCTCCCTCTGCCTGTGTCTCTACCTCTCTCTTGGTGTCTCTCATGAATAAATAAATGAAAATCTCTAAAAAAAAAAAAAGAACATTGGTTCAGTTTCCCAGTTTCACCCTCTTTTGGTGAGGGTGTCACTTCTAACAGGTCGCGAGTTTCCGGTCCCTTCCCAGCTGCCAGGCAGCTAAGGACCTGCAGACATGCAGTCACTACTCAGGCCTGGGGTTGCCGTCTGTTTTGTGAAAGCTCTAGATCGCCTCAGGCATTCCTACCAGCCACCATGCTTGTGATCCTCTGTGTCCTCTTGACACAAGTTAAATGTCCAACATCTACAAAAAGCAGTTCTCTGCTGTACAGTAAGATTATGTGCAGGGGATTTAATTTCTTAAGGGACCCCTGAGAGAAGAACCAAAGCTAAATAGAGCTGTCTTACTTTGTGCTGGGAACATGAGAATCGTAGCTAACCAGCAAATGCCAGAACATTTAACCAACGGGGCCACACCCAAACTTGGTTGACTCATCTCCATGGTGTCGGCCTGTTGCTAGATTCACGAGCTTTGCCTCCTCCTGCGGTTTGGTTCTAAGCGCTAGAACCACGGAGACAAACCCTTCCTGGGATCCTAGCACAGAGCAGACGGTGGGGGCGGGAGGGGGAGGCGCTCTCAGCGTCCCCTCTAGGCAGATGACTGACTTGAAACCATTTTTCTAAGTCACACCCATAACGGCTATTTTTCATGAACATGAATCCCTATTCCTATGGATTACAATAAACATCTCTAATTATTTCTACAAACCCTGAGTTTACTTTTTTTGACTTTACATGGATTCTTTGGACTGTCACAGAACACCTCATATTAAAATGATCACCCAGACTTGCACAGCACCTTTGAGTTTATAAAGTACTTTGTACACACACCCAGGCCCACAAAAGTTGTGTAACGTGCCCACAGCCCCGCATGAGAAGAATGAGGCGAGGCTGGGCTCACTAACCCGAGTCCCTACCAGAAGTCCGAGCTGCTAGTTAGCATCCAGGGCACAGCACCATACAGAGTTGTCCCCCCTCCCAGCCACCACCCAGGAGTCCTCGCTGGGAATAGCCAACAGATAGGCTAGGTGGACGTCCTCAGTTGTGTCCCTGGGCTTAGCCTGTACCAGTCACCCCACCTGCCACTCCAGGGTTGCTGACCAAGCCTCGTACACACCTAGGTCAATGTCCTACCCAGCTGTCCCAGAAGGACTTAGGGCATTGGTAGGAGCATCTGATGAGGGCCAGACCCTGCCCCGCCTCTGCAGAGAAAGCTGCACCCCATGGTGCAGTGAACATAGCTCGTGGGCAAGAATCCAGACGGCGTCCGGTGGACAGGAGCATCCAGAGCAAGAGTGGCTGAAAAGAAGAGTGAGCTAGTTTCCAGTATAAAAACAGCTCCTGCTGGGGTGCCTGGGTGGCTCAGATGGTTGACCATCTGACTCTTGGTTTCAGCTCAGGTCGGGATCTCAGGGTTGTGAGATCGAGCCCCGTGTCAGGCTCCATGCTGGACGTGGAGTCCGCTTGAGATTCTCACTCTCTCTCTGCCCCCCCCCACCCCGGCTCTCTCTAATAGATATATATACAGCTCTCCTGCTTCTGGGGCACTCACTGTGCTGGGTGTCATATAACCACATGCTTGATTCTCTCAGCTGCTGATGACTTGATACTCACCCTCCCCTCCACTAGGAGCGGGCCTTTCCAGAACGGGAGGGTGTTAGGGTGTTCTCACCTTGGAACATGGAGGCACTTCAGAGATGATGGATGGGTGCGTGGATGATTCTCCTGATAAATGGAAGACTTTGGCAGGTTATCATTAACTCTCGCTGATCTTGGGACGCCTGGGTGGCTCAGCAGTTGAGCGTCTGCCTTTGGCTCCGGGTGTGATCACTGGAGGAGGTGGGGGGGGGCTGCTTCTCCCTCTGCCTGTGTCTCTGCCTCTGTCTCTCTCTGTGTCTCTCATGCATAAACAAATAAAATCTTAAAAAAAAAATCTCTCACTGATCTTAAGCATTTTATATTTTTGTAGCAATTAGGAAAGAAACTCTCTCTTAAAATGGAATGTCTTTAGGAATTTTCTTTCTTTTTTAAGATTTTACTTATTCATGAGAGACATATATATATAGAGAGAGGCAGAGACACAGGCAGAGGAAGAAGCAGGCTCCATGCGGGGAGCCCGATGTAGGACTCGATCCAAGGACCCCAGGATCACGCCCTGAGCCACCCAGGTGTCCCTTTGTTTTCTTTTTAAATAACTAGGTACTATTCAGCAATTCACCACACTTCTTTCAATCCCCTGGGGTTTCTAAGGAAGGTGGTGAGTCTGGGTTTGGGTTGGACCGCACTGGAAGTACTGGCAGAAAGCGCTGGAGGAGGTGACCAGTGGGCCCACCTGCGCTGTCAGAAGCGCCACCTGGGTTAAGGCGCTAGGAACATGGGAGCGTGCATGCCAGAGGAATCACGGGGCTCCAACGTGTAGGGAGTGAGAGGTGTGTCAGCAACAAGCCAAGACAGACCAGGGGTGAAGACAGACCAGGGGTGCTCAGAGAAACAGGAAAAGCCACCGTTCACGAGCTTCCCCAGAAGGCTGGTGTGAACCTCGTGTTACACAAGGCAGGTGGAGGGAAGACAACAGGCCCAGGAACTGGAAAAACACCGGCTATTGCATGCCATTGTTAAAATTCTACAATTAAACATTTTCAGCGATTTGGACAGGTGTAAGAAATGGCAGATGGCAGCCCAGGAGGAAGGAGGGACCAGGGGGAGGGCCTGGGCAGGGGGACGTGTTCGTTGGTCTCTCCCATTTTGAGAATGAGAGAGACTCTGGAGGCTGAAAGGTGGGAGCCAAAGGAGAGTGGGGGAAATTGGGGTGGGGGTGGGGCTGGGTCTAGGAGACTCTGGTGCCCAAGGGGTGGGGGTGGGCATATGTGGGGACCTGGCCTTGCTTCTGAGCTGAATGGAGAGAGAGAGTCACGTGGCCAGGAGAGGACTGATAACAAGCAGCACAGCCTTGGTGCGGGGACCGTGGGCCATGGGGCTGGTTGGGGATGGGGGTGCGGGGAGAGGAACAGGAGCTGCCTGGGGCCCAGCCGGGGTGATGCTGTTTCTAGTTCCTGAATGCAGAGCCCTTTCGTGGAGCTCCAGAAAGCCCAACAAGGCTGTCACAGGCCCAGATCTGACCCACACTTAACATAATTTCTAATTTACTGTACTCTGGAATTAAGTCCAGCTCCCAAAGTGTCCAGGCATAAGTCCATGGCAATCCTGCGGGGAAAATGTATCCACTTTTCCGCACCATCCTTCAGAACTGGCGATCCAGGCCAGACCAAGGACCTGAGATCACAGAAACATCTCCCATATATCATCACCAAGGAAACGGCCACCTCCACCTCCAACGAAGTACCTCTTAGGAAAACCAGTTGTGTTTCTCACGAGCACAACACACCGCAAATATCAACTGATTATTTTCTAAAAATACTGAAAACAAAACGACTAATCCTTTATGTATTTCTCAGCCACGTAGAAATAAATTGTGAAAAATCCCAAGTTAACTCTTATGCAAAGAAAAAGGTGTATCTATATGTGCTCTCTGAACAGTCAATTTAAAATGCTTTTGCTCAGGATAAATAGTGACATGGAAAAATGAGCTTTACTCTCAAGAACTGTGTTCACTAACTAAGAGAACACCTCACCAATAAGAAATAAACCAAATGCTGCAATATACACTAGGAATAGAATATGGTGATTAAATAAATGGAAGTAATATTTTTTTCCAGATTCTCACCCATTTATTTGGCCCGGGTCTTAGTCCGCCTGCCTATGAGTTTAACATTCTAGAAAAGATATAATGTTCCTTAAAATCAGAGCCACGGGACAAATCTTTACCCTCCAGAAATCAATCAGGCTACAGATGTGATTGACGAATGTCATTCACAAGAAAGAAATGTGAGGAACATAGGACTTTGTGATATTAATTTAAGTGATACCCATAGTAGGGGTGCCTGAGGGGCTCAGTGGTTGAGCATCTCCCTTCGGCTCAGGTTGTGACCCCGGGGTCCTGGGATTGAGTCCTGCATCCGGCTCCCCATAGGGAGCCTTTTTCTCTCTCTGCCTGTGTCTCTGCCTCCTTCTCTGTGTCTCTCATGAATAAATAAATAAAAATCTTTAAAAAAATAAATAGTACCCACAGCAAACAGGTAGATTTAAGGGCAAGTAAGATGAATTCAAACATTTAAAAATCAGGCATTCCCGATAATAAGCAATTTGACTTGAAGACGGCCTGGCTTAAGGACAGACGAGAACATGAGACGTGAGCCACCTTCCACCCCAAAATACAGAAGTTCCTAAAGCAGCATCCCTAAAATCATCTTTCTGAGGAAAATAAAGACTAGCTCACACACGTCAGCACGGCACTGGAAACACCTGCCCAAACCCTGATAGGAGGGTATTCCCCTCTGCACGCCAGGCTGAAATACAGGCCCGAGATAAGCCATCCACTGTTAGACTCCAGGAAAGTACAGGATGATGAGCAACTTCTTTATCATCAACTTGCATGAACTGTGTATCTTTACAGAAGACTCTAACATAGAATCAAGAGGTCTTACCTTTGAGAAATGAGTATTTTAGACGAAAATTCAAGGGAAGTTTAAGGAAGAGCAAAGAACAGCAGTCTGGAGAGGCATGTTTGGCACAAGAGTGGAAATTCTGGAATAGCTGGAGATCAAATAGCCACTCCTGACCACGTCATCACCCTGTACCAGCAAAGAGGTCAATTAAAGGCACCTTTATACCCAACATCTTGTGGGGCAGCTTCGACCCGCCTTTGAACACGGGGAGGGCGTGGTTCCTGAGTCCACTGGAGGCTTTCGAAATGCGTCTTTGGCACCAGGAGGTTTGAGCTTAGCTACTCAGAT
This sequence comes from Canis lupus dingo, assembly GCF_003254725.2. Classification (NCBI taxonomy): domain Eukaryota; kingdom Metazoa; phylum Chordata; class Mammalia; order Carnivora; family Canidae; genus Canis; species Canis lupus. The sequence continues at coordinate 48,463,593 of NC_064267.1, read as the reverse complement.
TATATTGAAGCCCCCTCCTCTTACCCCCACTTCCGTGGAGGCATCCGGTATCAAATGTGGGGTTAGACTTTATGAGGAACTCTAACATAAATAGAGAGCAGAGTTTCTTAACCTCAACGCTACGGGCAATTTTGGGCCAACTCACTCTTTGGTGTGGCATCTGTCCTGTGCCTCATAGGACATTTAGCAGCGTCCGTGGCCTCTCCACACCGCATGCAGGAGCACTCTCCACCCCACTTATGACAACCCTGAATGTCTCCAGCTATCACTGCATGTCTCCTGGCAGGCAAAATGCCCCTGGGGGAGAAGCCCTGGTCTAGAGGGACTTGTACCTTCATCAAAGGCACACACACTGTCCAAACATATTGACTTGTCAACTGACACAGAGAAGTCAAGCTCCAATAGACTCATAGCGACACATGCACAGAAATCATGGCCGGGAAGAGCTATTTCAACATAACCCCTGACATCTGTGGTCCTCTTTTAAGTGAGGACTCAAAAGCAAGGCTAGTGGCTGTAGTGGGAAGAGAGTCAGCACCAGGCACTCCCGAGACAGAAGGTGGGGGCCACAGGGTGGGAGGTCCGAAGCTGAGATGTCAGAGGTGGTGCGGTCATGCCAAGGCCAAGGGGGTGACGGTGGAAGTAGACCTGCAAGTAAGAGTGTTCCAAGTAAGAAGGTCAAAGAATGGAGTTCAGCCATTCTTTGACCAATGGAGGCCAACGGAGTTTCTTGGCCTATGTGGGTGAATGAGCGCTGAGGAGTCGGGGCCGAGGGGAGCCCCCGCAGCCTGCACAGCCTACCTGGGCCCTGGTGATTCCTGCAGACACCTACCTGGAGGTCGGAGGCTGGGGCCTGGCTGAAATCCCTACTCTGCTGCTTATTAGTTTCAGGTACTCCCGTGACCCCTTTCCAGCATCCTATGTAAAATGGGGGAGGGTGGGGGGACGCAGCCACCACACAGGACGGCAGGTCACAGGGGGGACCAGGCTGGCACAAACAGCTTGCAGCACATTCTATCTGTCCTTCCAAAGCACACAGACTATTTTTCCTGCAAGACTAGGGACTCTGGAGTGACACTTCACATACAGGTTTAGAGAAGCCGTATGTAGTTTCCAGCACTTAATTAGTTTGGATTAGGCTTAAAGCTTTTTTTTTTTTTTTTTTTTAAGATTTTATTTATTTATCCATGAGACACACAGAGAGAGGCAGAGACACAGGCAGAGGGAAAAGCAGGCTTTCTGTGGGGAGCCCAGTGTAGGACTTGATCCTGGGATCCCAGGATCCGAACCTAAGCCGAAGGCAGATGCTCAACTGCTGAGCCCCCCCAGGGGCCCAGGCTTAAAGCTTTAAACAACATTTTTGGAGCACTTGGAGAGCTTTGCCCTGTGGGGTAGCTGCCCCCCGTTTAAGTCCAGAATCTTGGCATTGCCTTCCTACCCTTCCCAAAGCCAGGCTTTCAGCATCCTCGGTCCTTAAACAAGTATATCATGAACACGACTAGGTAAAAATGAATGCGTGTAGACAAAGGCTGGAAGGAAACACTAAATAAACAACCCAGCTGCTCTATTCAAGCGATGGCATCGTGGGAATTTTATTGCTTCTCAGAATACCTTCAGATATTGTTAGAACGTTCTTTTTTTTTTTTTTTTTTTTTATAATAGGCTAAGGAACTTGAAGTTTATTCAGGAAGCAGTAAAGGCCCCGCTGAGAGCATCTGGATAGGGAGGTAGGATTTTGTTTGAACAAAGAACCCATAGGCTACAAAACAAGTTGAAAATCGCCCTCATGATTCTTTCTGCAAAATTTCTTGATGGTCTCACTATTTACTCTCCTAGATTAACGTTAGAGTTCACTTGCCCAACTTAAAACCAGTCTTGTTTAGGGGCCAATGTTTAGGAGAATTTTATTTGAATCACATTATATTCATCAGTTTTTTGGGGATGGATTCACATGTTCACAACATTGAGTTTTCTCATTCAGGAAGAAGGCATGTCTCTCTCCACTTTAAAATCTGATGTATATTCAGAAAATTGTAATAGTTCTCTTCATCTCAGTGCTACTTTGAATGGGATCTTAACCTTTTGCCTTAATTAAAAAAATCATTACTGTGGGATATGGCCATGCTATAGGGTTTTTTTTTCCCTATGCCCTTACAAACGATTGCAAACTGAACTCTCACTTTCGACTGATATTTTGGATTAGGCGTACACATCATCTGCAAGTGGTAACACATTCCACCCCCTCTCCATAGTTAACACTGCAGATTTCTTTGTCCTGCATGCACTTGGAACGGCTGTCATAGTAACACTCCAGTGGCCCTGGTCCACTGGTCTCATCTTTTTTTTTTTTTTAAGATCTTGTTTATTAATTTGTGAGAGACACAGAGAGAGGGGGCAGAGACAGAAGCAGGCTCCTGCAGGGAGCCCCATGTGGGACTTGATCCCAGGGCCCCAGGATCATGACCTGAGCCAAAGTAGATGCTCTACCACTGAGCCACCCAGGCGCCCCATCTTAACATGAGTCCTCCACACTTAGGGAAATAGCAAGGACACAGCAGCATCCGAGTCAGTGCTTATGCTGTAATCACACAGGGCAGGACTCAGAGCTTGTAAGAATTTAAATAGCATTAAAGTTGCCAATAAAGTAAGCAGAAAGTCTGTTGTCAATCATCTGCTGAGAGCCCTGAAAGGAAGCAAATGACAAGTCTCAGAACAAGACTCCGTTGGCTAAAGGCTAAAGGCATCTCGTTTGGACCAATAAAAGAGACACCAGGCAGACACCTTGGAGAAAGAATAGCTCTGAAGCAGGTGAAAAGTTAATTATTATTGTTGATGTTAGAAAACAATTGCTTTCTGCGGGGTGAGGCCCGGGGGAGTTGCTCACGGGCTCAAGCTGTAGGGCCAGCCCTGTCTGGGCAGGAAGTCCGCGTCTGCCCAAACTCGCCATCTAGACTCGCGGTCAGCCTTGGGCCAGTGATGCAACCCCTCTCCATGCCTCAGTGTCCTCATCTGTAAAATAGGGGTAGTGATGTTACCTACTTAGTACGGCTAATAAGCATCAAATGAGCAATTGTTCGTATTCAATATTTAAATAAATAAAACACTAACTGTAGGTGCAGAGCAGGTTCTCGGTCTGTAATGCACAAGGTCACAAAATAATTCCAGGGGCATGCCGTCTGAATCTTAACGTGTCCAGTACCATTTACCAAGGGGTGCAGACCAACCCCCCCTCCCTATGAGCCTTCCTGCCCCACGCAGCGTGGCCAGCCTGCATGCACCCCCGGTGCAGGGCAACGTGTAAAGTGCTTCAACCCTTAGAATCGCAGCATTACCGGGGTTCGAAGCCGGGGGCTCTGGCGGGAGGGACCATGTTACCTTCCTAGAACAAGAGGCCTGAACTTTGCCACCGTTACTTTCTTTGAGGCACCTGGTCACTTCCTAGTTGTGATTCTGATCTAGAAGTTAGACTTAAACGGCAGAGGCCAGATAAGGAGGTACGACTGTGTCTCCAAAGAATGGTATTAGGTAAGAGAAGCTCCTGAACTTCTCTCTTCGGGCAAAGAGGCTCTCCTATGGCAGCTTTAGGTTGTTGAGAGTGAAGAAATCATCTGCCACGAAGAATATTAAAAAGAAATATTCAGAGATTTCAGTTCTAATATTCTGTGATTATCTAAAATGCATGTCCTACATTTAGAATAAAGCATAATAGAACTATCTTTATCTTTCGGAATCTTTATCTCTTGAAGAAGGTAGAGGCGGGTAGGCGGTGAGGAACAGAAGTCTGGGAGAAAAGCCTGGGGAGGGGTGGTGCACCCCCTGCCTCCTCGTGGCCACAGGGGAGCATTGCCAGGGGCCTGTGCTAAATGTGGCACGGTGGCTTTTTTTTTTTTAATATTTATTTATTTATTATTTATGATAGACATAGAGAGAGAGAGAGAGAGAGAGAGAGAGGCAGAGACACAGGAGGAGGGAGAAGCAGGCTCCATGCCAGGAGCCTGACGCAGGACTCGATCCCGGGACTCCAGGATCGCGCCCTGGGCCAAAGGCAGGCGCTAAACCACTGAGCCACCCAGGGATCCCCACGGTGGCTTTTTTTAAAAAAATATTTATTTATTTATTATTTATGATAGACATAGAGAGAGAGAGGCAGAGACACAGGCAGAGGGAGAAGCAGGCTCCAAGCCAGGAGCCTGATGCGCGACTCGATCCTGGGACTCCAGGATCGCGCCCTGGGCCAAAGGCAGGCGCTAAACCACTGAGCCACCCAGGGATCCCCACAGTGGCTTAATAATATCAGAAAATATAATGATTAAAGGGGGACCTTAGCACCCATGTCCTCTTTATGTTAAGCCACATTAAAATTTCTAATTAGTTCATATTAGATACAAAAACCAGTTTATTCCTTCATAAGTGGAAGCAACCTTGGGTAGCCATCAACAGATGAGCAGATAAACACAATGTGGTCCATCCACGCAATGGATTATTATTGGGCCTTAAAAAGGAAGGAGATTCTGATACCTGCTACCACGTGGATGAGACTTGAAGATATTATGCAAAGTGAAGTAAGCCAGACACAGAAGGACAAATATTGTACAATTCTGCTTATACGAGATTCCCCAGAATTGTGACATTCGCAGAGAAGGAAGTCGAAGGATGGGCACGAGGGGCTGGGGAGTCTGTGTTTCGTAGGGACGGAGTTTTAGTTTGGGGAAGATGAGAATGTTCTGGAGATGGCGGCGATGGGTGCGTAACAGCAGTGTGAATGCACTTTGACACGGTTAAGGTGCTAAACTTTGTTGTGTGTATTTTTTTTAACCACAATTTTTAAAATAATGGTTAAAAAACCCTCCAGTTCACTCTGTTCATGCAGTATCACAAAAGGAGGAAGAGAAACATCAGTGTGAAGTTCTCTTCAGAGAACAGAAGTTAGACGTTGGGAGTTCCAGACAGTGAAACTGGCCACACGAAAGATCTGGAAATCCGTGTGCAAGAGATCTTGCAAGTACGTGACCCGTGCACGTCTGTTTTAGAGCCGTCTCCCTGCCACGAGCTCTCTGCATCTGCAGTTCATGGAAGTAGAAAGATTTAAGTCATCATGACCCTACATGAATTTTCAGATACCATCAGCAAAATAAGAGCAATCAGGACTGGCAAGACGACATTCTATGTGGACAGCTGCTTATTTAATTTTAAAAAAGAAAGGCAAGCATCAGGCAATTACTATTTGCATTAAGTGTCACATTTAAGCCGTTTTGCCATGAGAAAGCAACACGCAATAGTAAAAATTTATGTTAATCAGATTCATAGAAACAGAAAGAATGGTGGGTGCCAGGGGCTCGGGGAAGGAGATAAGGAACTGATTAATTGGGACAGAGTTTCAGTTTGGGAAGGTGAAAATGTCCTGTGGTTGGACGGTGGTGATAGCTGCAAAACAATGTGAATGTACCCGATGTCACTCACCTGTACACCTAGAAATGATGACATGGTAATTTTTTTTTTTATGAGCATGTACTACTTTTATTGTGTTTATTTTATTTTTTAAGATTTTTATTTATTTGAGAGAGAGAGAGAGAAAGCACAAGCAGAGGCAGAGGGAGAAGCAGGTTCCCCCCTGAGCAGAGAGCCGGATGCAGGGGCTCCATCCCAGGACCCCGAGATCATGACCTGAGCCCAAGGCTGAGGCTTCACTAACGGAGCCACCCAGGCACCCGAGCCTGAAAGGGGAGAAAATAACACAAAGTTCATTTTCTTCCATAACATTTTTGGAAAAGAAAGGAAAGGAAGAAGGGAAAGGAAAACCTTTATGTTTTGTGTTCCCAGAGGCTTTAACCCAAACAGAAGAAACTGTAATGAATTAGGCAGGTGACCACCTCCAATTCGTCCCTGCTTTTGTATCACGGATGCCTCCGGCACACTGGTGAGGACCTGTGGCCATTCTCAGAACGATATTTTTAAATGTTTAAAGCACAGTATATGCAAATAAATGGATTATGTTATTAAACTGTATTTTTAAATTGTGCTACAGTGTATCAATCGGAGCCCAGTCAGGAAGCCCGCAGCAGTCATGGGAACAGAAGGATGCATACGGGGACCCACGGAGCAGGTGCCAGGTGCCTGAGAAGGTAAAGGGGCTCGGGGAACACGGGGACAATGACCTTGGGGGCGTGACCTCGAGGACAGCCGGGGCTGGGTTCCCGTGCTCCGCAGGCCGGGGTGGCCAGAGCTCCAGCAGGGTGTTTCAGATCTCACTGGGCTTCCTGATGACGAAGGGGGGGTGGGGGGGTTCTGAGATCAGGACAAACCCTGGAAGTGGAACCCACGCCTCCCGCGGCCGTTGCTGGGAGACGCACAGAGAAACAGGAAGCGGCCTGGAGGTGCGGGTGGCAGGGGGGTGGCGTGGGTGGCGGGGGGGGGGGCAGAGGGGGGGCAGCTGAACAGCCGGTGGACTGGCTCCTGTACTAGTGCACCAGGTGACCCGAGGGGGCCCCGTGTTGCGGACATAGCAGGCTGCGCTTCCCAGTGGGCAGGTGACACCCGGGCTTCCCGTCGCACCCCCTTGGGGGACTACTCAAGGGTCTGGCCTGCATTCAAAGTGGAGAAATGCCGCTCTCTTTCCCTGCTCGATTTCAGGGATCTCTCGAAATCCAGCGAAGGCCCTTGGGGGATTCACGGACCCAAGGTGAAGAATCTTTCTGGGTCTTTTAAGAGGTCAGATACAGTTCTTTGTCTTGTTTAATTTTGCTTTTAAAAATCACACACGTGGGGCGCCTGGGTGGCTCAGCTGGTTGAGCCTGCGACTCCTGGTGTCGGCCCAGGTCCCGACCTCAGGGTTGTGGGACCCAGCCCTGCACAGGGCGCCCGGGCTCAGCGAGGAGACTGCTTGAGATGCTCTCTCCCTCTCCCTCTGCCCCTGCACACGTGTTCTCTCTCTCTCAAATGGATACATAAATCTTTAAAAAGTATATCACACACTTGATCACTGATGCCAGATTTCTTTTATGCAAACTCAGGCCTTTGTGCGGATCTCTCCTTTCACTGATACTATCAACCACTCCTGCAAGTAGTGAATAGTGATCTTTGCATTTTATTGGCTAATTACCTATTTCTGGATGCCACAGAAAATCAAGGGGACACACAACTTCACTTACACCCTTGCCCCACACTCGTGGTGGGGGTGGGTATTCAGATCCCCGGGCGGCCTTCAGAGCATTTGCTGTAATGCCCCCGGCTCCCCGGCCTCTCCTGGCCCCTCTGTTTGGCCATGACCCAGGCAGCCCCAGCACCAGATCGGTATTTCGACTCCTGACCTCTCCAAGCATCAGTGCACCTGCCCCTTGCATGTCCCAAAGCCATCTGGAACTCCACACGTCCAAAGAGGCACCCCTGCTGGCTCCGAGACTCTTTCTCTTGCACTTCCTCTCCCATGGGGGCATGACCAACCAGCGTCCCTAGGAAAGCTTTATCTAACATCTCTGTGCCTCAATTTCCCCCACTTGTAAAGGAGAGGCGATAATGGCACCAGCCTTACAGGGTTGTTATGGACGAAAGGAGACAACACTTACGGGGGGTGGGGGTGGGGGGCACATGGAGCCTTGATGCCCTCAATGCCCACACACGCCCGCAGCTGGCCCCCCTCTCAGGGCCCATGCTCCCCTGCTTCCCACCCAGTACCCAAGCCAGCCAGCTTCTGTTTTCAGAACCAGCGTGGAGCCTTCCCACGGCCACTGCCTCAGACCAGTCAGGCCTCAGGGTGAGTGCAGTTACCCCAGACAACGCCCCGGGCCCTCCCTTCCGCTCCTTCCCTCATTCATTCAATCAACAAACAGGGATCGAGGGCCTACCACGTGTCCCGTTCCAAGCCAACCGTGCGTGCATTAACAATGACAATAGGCAGGGGCGCCTGGGTGGCTCAGCGGTTGAGCGTCTGCCTTTGGTGCAGGGCGTGATCTCCGAGTCCCTGGATCGAGTCCCACATCGGGCTCCTTGCAGGGAGCCTGCTTCTCTCTCTGTGTGTGTCTCATGAATAAATAAATAAAATCTTTTAAAAAAAACCAAAAAACAATGACAACAGGCAAGCACACCGGGGGCAGACAGATGTTGAACGATCGCACAAGTAAGTAATTAATTATAACTGTGATAAGTGCCCTGGCGTGAAATAGAAACGTGCCCGCACCAAGTCGCGCTAGGGGAACGCCGACCGGAACGCGGCTCGGGGGCTGCTGAGAAGTGAGAGGTGGGCGCGCTGGCTGGGGAGAAGGTGAGCCCTCTTGTGAAGCCTCCCCGGGCCTTCCTGGGAGGACGGGGCGAAGCCCCCACACCTCTCAGGTGTCTGCCAAGCTCTCCTGCATGAGGCACCCGCACCTGCCTTGGGGCACTCCCACGCTGTCCCTTTGGGCTCAGCTCCCTGCCCAGGGACAGGTGAGTCTGCTATGCCTCCTGGGGTGACTCCAAGCCTTTGAAGTGAATCCCCAAGTTTCTTTCTTCTTCTTCCTTTTTTTTTTTTTACTAAAGCAACTTATAAAAATTTAAGTGTTTGTCATAAAGGAGGGTCCAGCCAACAGCTGAAGAATTCAGTTAACAGCCTAATCCGTGGCAGAGTTTTATTTAATACAAAACCAAGATCACTTTTTGATGTATTGTACAGTGAACATACTTGTATCGATAAGTCTGTCCTTAATCTAAAAAAAGTTTGGACGCTTCCACCATATGTAGCAGAATTCCGTCATGCTCTATGAAAAACACTGTGGCTCCTTATTAAAGACACCAAAAGTCAGTATTTTTGGGTTATGTATAGCAATACTTGAAAAGACAAGATGAATCACATTGAAAGGTTTTATTCAGACCTTTAAGCTAAGGGAAATATTTTAAAAATACATATCATCCGTTTTTAGATATTTGTAAGATCTCATTTCAATATATGATAGTTACTCTCTCAGAATAACCAGCATAATAAACCAAACTTGGAACAATTAAGCCAATATTTTTTTTTTTAGTAAACTCCACCCCCAACTTGACCCTGGTGTCGCACACCAGCAGTTGCCCCCAGTCAATTTTTTTTTTTTTAAAGGCAAGATAAAATTTGCATTTCAGGGCTGCAGAAAATTCTCTGCTTCCCATTTTGGACAACTAATATGATTTCAGATACCTAAGAATTTTTAATCTTTTACCCAATATTTATTTTTTTAAATATTCAGTTTTCATTGAGCACAAAAGCCTAACTCTCTTGCACAAGAACCACATGTTCCATCTTTGTTTTAAGAAGCTCTATTTTGAGGGGCACCTGGGTGGCTCAGTGGGTTAAGCATCTGCCTTCTGGGGTCCTGGGATCGAGCCTCGCTGCTCAGCGAGGAGTCTACTTCTCCCTTTCCCTCTGCCTCCCCCTGCTGGTGCTATCTCTCACTATCTCTGTCACTATCTCTGTATCTCTCTGTCAAATAAATAAATACAATCTTTAAAAAAAAAATGTATCCAACCAACTGTACCCGAGAGCTGGCGAGACCCTCTGCTGTGCCGTCCTGGTTTCGGACATGTGACAACAAATTAGCTCTCGTGGGAGCATGGGTCATGCCTGATTTGTTTCCAGAGGTTGGGAGTAAGTGCTTCTGAGCCTTCACCATGTGAAAAGCCCCAGGATCTCAGGTTTGCAGTTCATGGCAGCTTACAAGTTACCCATCCGTGCTCACAGGATGTGCATGTGCAGTGCAGGTTGTGGCAGGGGCCCACCGGTGACCAGCAAGCTGACATGAGCTCATTGCTCGGCACCTGGGACAGCATGTCCTGGTGGGACAGCAGGTGCAGCCACACGAACCGGAGGGGCTTCCTCAGTTCAGAATCCTCAGACCCTCTTTGGATGCAAGAGACTGCTTCCCCCAGGTGCTATGTGAAAATACTGTAGGTCTCTTCAGGTGAGACAAGAGGGTGGGATGGGATGGGACCTTCAAAGAGGGGGACTTGGGGCTGTCCTCCCCACCTGGGAGTACCCTCGTACCCCCTCCCTGTGCCGTGCTCACCACCTCTGCTGGACTCCCAAGGGACACCTTCCAGATGAAGCTGGAGACAAGCTCCTGCTGTCCAAATGAGGAGAAGGAAACCAAAGCACAGAGTGAGTGGCTTGGGGAGGTCCCGCGGCTGGTGGGTAGGTGGAGGTGGGTCTGAACCCAGGGTGTGTTGTCTGCGGGAACACTGCTGCACAAACCTCCTGGACGCGGGACCCTGGCTCACACAGGCGCTGTGTTGATCTCACTGAAGCCCCGGCGGCCCTAAAGATCAGGGTAGTTGTTCCCGTGGCACCACGGTGGACACTGAGCCTTGGGGTTGAGTAGGGTACTCAAGCTGTGCAGGACTATCCATGGTCCTGACTCTCCCACCCACCCCTGGCCGCCGCCTGACAAACGTTTTTCCTTCTTTCTTACAACCACAGCTGGGAGGAGCCTCCGAACACCATCTGGCCTGGTGGCTGCTCCCAGCAGGAGATGTCATTATTCTAGTCTTGACAAGTGACCTGTCTAAGGCCCCGCGGCCAAGCAGACACACCAACGTGTCAGGGCGCACACTTCCTAGAACAGGGTGACCTCCATTTGAACAATACTGCTTTTGGCTCCCCAGCTGTGGTATAGACACAGGAAATAGCTTTATTTGGGACATTTCAGACTTTTTCCTCTCTCTGAAAAAAGAAAAAAACAAAAAAAAAAACAAAAAAACCCTAACTGACACATCATCCTTCGAGCATGCATTACTTTTTCCCTTTTAGAAGCGTAACCGTCCACCACCCTTTGTCAGATGTCCAAGAGCACAGAAAGCCCGCTCCTCCCAGCTGGGTTGTGTTCAATGATTTGGTGCTGGATCTCAGCCAGGCTGCCCTGGTCTCCTGCCAGAGGCCGACTCAGGCCGACTCTGGAGGCAGCGATGGGCGACGCCGGGTCAGGTGAACGCACCTCACACGGGGGTGGGAATGAAGGAGTCCTGGTGGGCCTCTGCCCATCAGCAACGGTCCCCTAGGAAACAGTGTGCTGGAGCAGCCAGTGGTGTTTCACGAACCAGTGCTATTTTTAAAGAGAGGTGTGCGTAAGCATTTACCCAGGGTGAATCCATCATTTCGATCCCACTTAGCTCCACCCTTCATCTCTCTTTCATCTGCTCAGCATGCCGTGAGGACTCGCACAGCTTAAAGAGGAGGCCCTGCCGGGAGAATCACTCTAACGGTTGTCAAGCATCTGCCCGGCCCGATCTCAACTCGGAAAAACATTCGCCACAGCTATGGAAAGGTAAATAAATACATCTGCACGGCACCCAAACCAGAGCAAAAAGCCTAACACTCCAAGACATGCTTTGACAATTAGAGAGAGAACTTCAAAAACCGAAGCGGCGGGGGATCTCTGGGTGGCTCGGCAGTTTAGCGCCTGCCTTTGGCCCAGGGCTCGATCCTGGAGTCCTGGGATCGAGTCCCGCATCGGGCTCCCTGCATGGAGCCTGCTTCTCCCTCCTCCTGTGTCTCTGCCTCTCTCTATGTCTATCATAAATAAATAAATAAATAAATAAATAAATAAATAAATAAATAAATAAATATCTTTAAAAAAAAAACCACACCAAAAAACCCGAAGCGGCCTAGGGCTACCAGTTTGTAGCCATCAAACGGGCGAAGGCTAAGAGTAATCACAGCGCTTGACCCCATGGGGAGGAAGCCACTTCCAGACGACAGGGGAGCGGGTGTAAACGGAGCCAACCTTTCAGGAAAGCAATCTGGGAACCAGTATCTGGATCCTCACGCACGTTTGCACTTCCCACATTTGTGTTTACTCATCTCATATTCCGATTTAAGGAAGTAAGTTCAAGAAATTATTTACTTGTAAAGACATTCACCGCCGTGTTATTTGCAACTGTAAACAAACACAAGACCCTTTGTGTCCAAAGATAGGAAAACAAGGACATCGTCCTTGGTCATAAGGGATGTCCTCGGTGCCATATTCTGGGGGGATGACATTTCTCAGAACATTTGATACAATAGTTGAGCTTATTTTTTTCCTTAAAAAAAAAAAAAAAGTAAAAGTGTGGCATTTCCAAACATGCAATTGAGACTATATCCAAAGACATCCATAGGTGAAACATCAGAGGGGAATAAAACAAAATCTTAACAGGTTTTATGCTTGGTCACAGTATTTATTTTCTATTGTCTGAATTTTCCTTATTATTTCCTCCAATAAACATGTATTACAGTTAATATAAAAAAATAAAACACTTCTTTTTGCCAACAATATTAATCTTTTTCAGTGACTTCTTCATTTATGCAACAAAAACTATCTGTTTTAGTCAAACCTGAGGACAGATGCTGTGAGGATAATAGGCTCCTGTGCCACCCCTGTGAAACCAGGGAGGGCTTCCTGGAGGAAGGGGGAAACTGCATCTGGAAGGATAGAGAGTGATGGGCGACACCTGTCCCATAGCTCCGTATGTTTGGCATACAAGATGCTGGGGCGGGGGGTGCCGATGAGGTGAGAGAGGAGGCTACGATTTTTAAAGATTTTATTTTATTTTTTGAGAGAGAGAAAGAGAATGTGTGCAAGTGTGTGTGTGGGAGGGGTGGGGGAGGCAGAGGGGGTGGGAGAGAGAGAATCCCAAGCAGGCTCCACGCTCGGCTCAGAGCCCATCGAGGGCCTCGATCCTACGGCCCTGAGCACCACCTGAGCCAAAATCAAGAGTCGGATGCTCAACCACCTGAGCCACCCAGGCAGAGGCCAGGATTTTAAGTCTCTCCTGGTGGCTACCAGAGCCATTAATGGGTGTGGTAAAGTGGGGACTCGTGGCAGGAGGCTGTGTTTGCTGGGGATTGCGGGGGAAGCAAGATGAAGACAGATGAGGGGGGCAGACAGACGCACAGGCTGTGGACACAGCCACGTGAGGTGACCGGGCCTCAGCTGAGCCAGGTCACGGCTCCACAGAGGGAGGGAAATGGGGGGTTCCAGGGGCTCTGAGGAGCGGGGGATGGGAGACATGCCTCTGGGGGAGTCGGGCCACCATGGGGGGGGGGGGGCCCGACAGGGGTCAGGGCAGGACATGGAGAAGTCGCAAGGGGTTAAGGCCGGGAGCCTGGCTGGGATGGCCACACGGGCTGCCGAGGGGGCCCCAGCAGGGCCAGGCAGCCGGGGACGCAGAGGGGATGGGGCAGATGGCGTCCGGAAGCCAGGTGGGCGCACTGGCCCATCTTGGGCGCCTGATCAGGTCACTTTACTTCAGTGTCCCACACGGGCCGCGTGGGAACCCCACACTGATAACGTGGGAGGACCGGTTGTCACGGTGGCCTCTGCAGCGTGACCCAGGGCTGCCTTGCACCCTGTGGCCCCCACCCCACCTCTCGGGAAGAGATGGAACCCTTCTGTCCAGGAGAGGGACAGAAGGACGAACTACCAGTCGCTAGGGGCCGCCCGACGGTGGTCGCACCATAACCATGGAGGGACCATGCTGGCGCTGCTCGGAGGACCTGTCACTGGGCTGGAGCTGCTCGGAGGGACCTGTCACTGGGCTGGCACTGCTGGGTGGGCCTGTCACTGGGCTGGCACTGCTGGGTGGGCCTGTCACCGGTCTGGTGCTTCTGGGCAGGGCCTGTCACCGGGCTGGCACTGCTCAGAGGGACCTGTCACCGGGTTGGTGCTGCTCGGAGGGACCAGTCACTGGTCTGGTGCTGCTGGGTGGGCCTATCACCAGGCTGGCGCTGCTTGGCAGGACCAGTCACCAGGCTGGTGCTGCTGGGCAGGCCGGTCACCAGGCTGGCACTGCTTGGAGGCACCTGTCATTGGGCTGGCGCTCCTTGGAGGGACCTGTCACCAGGCTGGCGCTGCTGGGCGGGGCCTGTCAGCGTCCCACGCACACAGCCAAGTGCCTGACTCGGGGCGAGGAACCGGCGTCAGAGCTCGCTGGGCTCCAGGCTCTGTGCTGAGCACCACACCTGGCTGGATTCTCTTAGTTCTTACAACAAGCTCATGAATTAGAGTTTTTCAAGTAAGGACACTAACGCACAAGAAGGTAAAATAACCTGCCCCAAGTGGGCAGTGCAGCCGGGCCCCTGGGCACCTCCTGGGGAGGCTGTGGGCCCAGGAGTTTTGCACCAAAGACACACGAGTTAAGGGGTGGGGGGGCATCATCATAGAGCCTCTCTCCTGCAAATCCAGCCTGCGAGGAAGAGCCTGCCCAGAAGATCCTAGTTCTGACTGCAGTTGGAGCTACAACAAAGGACGCCATCCGTGCTTGCTGCCTGGAGGCGGCGTCACCCAGCCAGGTCCATCTGTGGCAGGAGATGCCTAACAAAGCCCTGGCCCCCAACACACAATATCACTTTTGCACAGCATCTAGTTTCAATACTAACGAAGTTTGCAAAGAGCATATAATTATTTTATTTTTGTAGTACCTTTTGGCAGTTTTGCGTCATAAAATGAGCCACTCCGAACAAAATCCCAGTTTTAAATGCTGGGTTGCTAATAAACAAGGCATCATATTAAGATATTTTGGCTCGTGGTGACTTCTGGGAAGCACCTCACTCTCATGTGAAGAGTGGATGCCAACCCTGGCTCTCTAATCTAAAACCTGTGAGGAAAGTCCGGATCTCCTTGTTTTGTAGATCACAGACTACTTCATTTACATGTGTTTTGTTCAAAATCGAAAGCTCTTACGTTGAAATTATCATTATTATTATTATTTTAAGATTTACTTATTTATTTTAGAGAGAGGGTTAAGGGGCAGAGGGGGAGGGAGAGAGAATCTCGAGCAGATTAGGCCACGTGGGGCTCTATCTCAGGACCTTGAGATCGTGACCTGAGCTGAAACCAAGAGTCAGATGCTCAACTGACTGCGCCACCCAGGCGCCCCTTAAATTAAAATTATTTGAAAATATAGACGCATCAGGAGGAAAATTCACTCTGGTAAATGAGAAAAATCACCGTTGTTTTTCTCAAACGAAATTAGTATTGTCTTTTACCTTAACTTTTATGCGAAACTCCTCACATTGAATCTCATTAACTTCAAAAAGGCATTAAATAGTTCTTTTCCACAATAAGTAATGCTGCATTAACTGACACCGAGTAAGAAGCTTGTTTAAATGTTTCATGAATAATTACAAGTATTCTTCAAGATGTGGGAGAAACTTAAAATCTTTCGGAGTCAGCACACTGCCATCGCCGATGATAAGCCTGAAGTCATTTATTAGCTTCCAGAAAAATCCCTCCGCTCAATTTTACCCATAGAAATTCTTGGCTGTCGTGAAATTCTGCAGCGTAATGGAAAACCAAATTCAGGCAGCGTGAACATCATCAGTATGCTCCAAAAGTCCTCGCAGATGTACGCGTCCTTTGAACCTAGCAATCTTGCTTCTTACTCCCAGCGGCAATCAGAGATGCGTGCAGATGACTGAACGCGGGTGTTCATTTCCATATTATTTATAGTAGAGGAAAACGGGCTTAAGGAGATAATTGTGGTAAATACAGATAGGACACGAGGCAGCCACTGGGTAGAAAAAGTAGAATGATTATTTTATAAAAATGTTATTGCCTCAAAATTTAAAAATTCAAAGAAAGCAAGAACACATTTCCAGGGACCAGCCACTCACACTTTGGAGAGGAAGTGCCCTCAGCGTCTGAGCAGCATTTCTTGGTGGAAAAGCGCCTTTTTATCTGGGATAAAACCTTGCCTCCTTGGGCCTTCGGCCCTTACACATGGAATATAGCTGGTTTCTTCCGAAGGCAGCATTCACGCACTTGGGCGCGCTGCCTCACCTCCAGGCCCCCGTCCCCCGGGCCCTGGGACACCTGCTCCAGCGGGAGTGAGTTAGTGGAAGAGCGTCGGTCCCAGAGTCCCCTGCCAGGTGTCTGCTGATGCTGGCACCAGCACCTTCTAGCCAGCGACCTCTCAGTCTGTGGCTCCCCACCCCCAAACCCCTGACCCCACCGGCCACCCCTGTGTCCCAACATTGGCGGGAACATGCATGGAACACGTTGGCATGTAACGAGTATTCAGTAAATTCAGGTTATAGTTTTTAACAAGATTTAGCTCCTCAAACGGCCTCCTTGCCCGCCAGTGACCCTTGCAGGGACAGCCAGCCGAGGGATCCAGGGGGAGATGCGGGAGTCACGGGTCTGAAGGTCTGGGAGCTCGGTGCAGGCCCACAGGGAGCCACCCTGGGTACCACCAAGAACCGACGGGCGGCAGCCCCCTGGAGCCCATCAGCGGGCACGCGTGGGGAGGGAACCACACTAAAGAGAAAGCCACGGGCGTCTGCCACAAACCCAAGCCCCATCACGGGCCCCTGCCTGTCCATTCCCCCCCCACCCCGCAGCGGCATTCCCCTGGGATCTTTTCCTTCCCACCACTTCCCTGACACTGCTCAGGCTGAGGCCTCCCCAGGGCCCCCCGACCTTCGTCTCTCCTGGAGCCCCAGCGCCCCCTCCTCGGCACCCTTCTCTCCCGACTGGGTGACCTCCCGCTCCCTCTGCGATCCAGGCCAACATGTCTGGATGTTTGCTAGATCGCTCACCTGGGCAGCCCTCAGCTCCCCGAGCACAACACTTCCAGGATGCAACATTTACTCCTCCCCCGTTCCCCACCCTGCCCGCCAACCCACTGGCGCCCCAGTCTCCATAAAGGGGGCCATGACATCGCGCCATCCTCTCCAAGCACCGGGAAGTCCTGCTGTACACCCCTTCTCCCTCCTTGTCCCCGAGAAGGGCCACCATCTTCATCACTAAGTTGTTAAAGTAAAAAATCCTAGTCCTTTTAGTTAAATCTGTTATTAGCGTTAATCAATGCATCTTAATTCAGAGAAAATAGGTTTCCCTATAAATAGCCAGGTTGAGAACGGGAGCACCAAACTGTCCTAGTTACAAGGTGTTATTAATGGATTGTGTTGCAGAACAAACAATTATTTCAGGTCAGTTTGTGACAAAACATTATACATCTTCATGTCCCAAGAGAAGGGAAAAAAATGCATTTGGTAGTTGGACCTGGGGGGAGAAAAAAAGACTTTCCTTATCTCATCAGGGGTTAAGAGCATGCACGCAGCACACACCACATACTTGAGCTCTGAGCAATAAAATCCTACAGGTGATGCTTAAGAACGCTGTGCAGGGTGAATGTCATCCCCCCAAACTCCCGTCTACCCAGAACTTGTGAACGCCACCTTGTTTGGAAATGGGCTCTTTTACAGAGGCAATCACACTAGGACACGGTCGTGCTGGATCGGGGTGGTCCTGCATCCCTTGACTGGTGTCCTCGTGAGAAGAGAGAAATGTGGACCCGGAGCTCAGACCCAGGGAGAGCGCTGTGTGAAGGCGGAGGCGGGGCCGGAGGGACGTGCGGTCCGGCGAGGAGCGTCAGGGTCTCGTTCGGGCAACGGCCAGCGGCTGGGAGAGAGACCGGGAACGGGTTCCCCTCAAAGCCTGCAGGAGGCACTGACCCCACCGGCACCTCGATCTTGGGTTTCTGGCCTCGGCAGCTGTGTCACTCGTGTTGCTGTGAGCCACGTGGTCTGCGGAATCCGCCACGGCAGCCTCGGGAACGCAGGTCTTCAGCCAGGCTTTACATTTACTCACCATCGGGGGGGCCTGCTGGCTCCGGGGTCAGGCGGCCCTCGCCACGCGGCCCGGCCACGCAGCTGTGGACGCGGCCTCGGCTGCCAGGAGGCGTGCTCGCCGGCCGGCTCCACGGCGGGCCCCACCTTCCTCCCCGAGCGAGCTCATCCACTGGCAAGTCTGCACCACAGATGTGAGCTGCCTTTCGAAATTCCATCCATGGTGGGGAGCGGGGGGGGGGGGGGGGGCTCAGTGGTTTAGCGCCTGCCTTTGGCCCAGGACGTGATCCTGGAGACCCGGGATCGAGTCCCACATCGGGCTCCCTGCATGGAGCCTGCTTCTCTCTCTGCCTGGGTCTCTGCTTCTCTCTCTCTCTGTCTCATGAACAAATAAATAAAATCTTTAAAAAAAAAGAAAAAGAAAGAAATTCCATCCGTGGTGACGAGGCCGTAAGTACCCTCGCTGTTCTCCTGCCTGAGAGGATCAACATGAGGACAAAGACAGTCCCACGGAGGAGGACGGAGCCGCCCAGAAATCAAGCTCCCAGGGCAGGGGAGCTGAGCCCCCATCACGCGGGACAGCCATGGGGGTCCAAGGACAGGCCGGGCCCGCTGAGGACGGCCCCTGGTGTAGTTCACCTGGGTCCAGCCCTGGTGAGGCAGCCCAGCCCAGGAAGTTGGGGTGGGGGGGACAGCAAGGCAGGTTCCCAGGCACCAGGACCCCCTTCCTTGGGAGGCTGAGCTCGGCCTCTGCTTTTCGCACAAGAGCCAGGTGGTCCAGCTTCATTCTCTTTCAGATGCTCGCAGGCGGCGGTTATGCAGGCCTGTCTCCTCTGGGGTGGGGGTGGGGGGTGTTTGCACCATTATGCCCGGGGTCCCCAGGGAGCACCCGTACAAAGGTCCCTGCAGGGAGCTGTCCGACGGCCTGTCACTCATGGGAGAGGCCACAAGGTGTCAATCAACCAGGACACGGTGCTACATGGGGATGCTTGGCACCCGCCCTGGGACCTCAGAGCTGACCACGGTTTGAGGGCTTCTGGAACCCGCACCTGTCCCTTCTTCCTTGGCTCCCCGCCCTCACCTCCCATCTCCTGTTCCATCAGCAAGGGAAGCCCTCCACACACCCCACCCGCCTCACGACTTTCTCGGAGGGTTTCATGCCCTGGAGCGTGTGGGTGCTACACCCAGGCCTGTCCAGGCCGAGTGCCCGTCCAGGGGCAGGTCCGAGGCTCTCTGCACCTGGCAAGCAGGCCGCTCCCTTGCCCGTAACACTTGGGACAGAGGAGCTGCTTCGTTAGGAGGACTTAGGATGAGTCAACCATCGCCACCTGGCCCCTAACTCAGGACCTTCCTTCCTGCCCCCACCCGGGGCCCAGGCTGGAGCCGACCCTCTGGAAGGGCGCCAGGTGTCCTGCCCTGCCGTTTCCTCCCCGACCCAGCACACCGCCTCACTCTTTGTTGATCTGATCTGGTCGGGACGGCGTCCTGGATGACATGCAAACGCCCTGACCTTGCCGGGAGCCCAGTGAACAAAATCGGAAGAAGGCTCCTGAGTGCTCACAGCCGCCAGCTCCACGGGGACACTGCCCTGCAGGGCCTTCTTCCTGGGGGTGGGGCAGCTCTCCTGCAGGGCAGGGTCCAGGCCAGTGCCTGGGCTGCAGGCGCAGCAGAAGGGACCCAGCCCTCCACTCTGGGGCTGGGAGCCCGGCTTCCAGGAGGACGGAGGAGGGGGTCCTCTCTCGGGAGTGACCTCACTTTCTCTTGCCTGTTCCTCTCCTGTATTGTTGGTCTCCTTAACCACCACTTAGGGCTCTGCCCACACGCATCAGAGAGATCGGCCTCAGTGATACAAGCTGCAAACTCGTTTTCTGTTCACTATCTTTTCACCTTTTTAAGGGTGGCGTTTGCCATAATGAATACATTTAGGTAAAACAAATGTTTCTTTTGTGACTTCTGGGTTTCACACCTTACTTTGAAAGGCTTCCCCATATTATGTTAAAGTTCTCTTACTTCTTCCTATAATTTCATGGTCTCAGTTTTAAAAATATTTAAATCTGTGGCACCTGAGTGGCTCTTGACCCCAGCTCTGGGGTCTTGATCTTAGGGTCATGAGTTCAAGACCTGTGATGGGCTCCATCCAGGGCGTAGAGCCTACTTAAAAAAAAAAAAATTAAATCTTTGACTTTCTTGTAATTTAATTTGATTTAGATTTGAAGCCTTATCTGACTTTATTCTATTCCATATGGTTTGTCATCTGTCCCCAAACCATTATTTAATAATTTATGTTTTCCCCACTGGTTTGAAACCCTTTTGCCATATATAAAAGTTCACTATTTATTTGGGTCCATTTCTACATTTTCTACTTTGTGCCAATGACCTGCCTGTCCATGAGGTATGCTAAGGTCAGTTTTACTTATTGTAGATTTATAATGTGTTTAATATCTTAGGGCTAATCCCCCATATTAGTACTTTTTGGAATTTCCTGGTTATTACTGCCTATTAATTTTTCCATATAAATTTTGGAATCAGGTTAGTTAGTACCAAAAGAAGTCCTATTGCTATTTTTTTAAAAGATTTTTTTATTTATTTGTGAGAAAGCAAGAGCAAGAGAGCACAAGCAAACGGAAGGGCAGAGGGAGAAGGAGAAGCAGGAAGCCCAACGCAGGGCTCGATCCCAGGACCCCAAGACCATGACCTGAGCCGAAGGCAGACTCTTCACCGAGTGAGCTACCCAGGCGCCCCTCCTATTGCTATCTTTATTGATCTGTCCAATAAAAATATGTGGATGAACACGGCTTCATATTGGCTTGATATTTTATAATGTTAAATCATCCTATCCAGGAACATAGTATGCCTTGCCCACTGTTGAAATCCTTGGCGTCCCTAAGCAGTGTTTTAAAGATTTTTTTTTCCCCCACATAAATTGTATTGTTAGGCTTATTCCTGGCTATTTTCAGTATTTTGCAGCTCTTAAAAATGGGGCCTTATCTTCCATCGTTTCTTCTAAGTGGGTATGGCACCAGCACACGGAAGCTACCGGCTGCGATGCAGTGCTTCATGCCGCATCATCTCACAGACTTCTTGCATTGTCTGTAGTACTTTTTGAGGTGGTTTCCTTGGTAACAGCACTTCCTCATCTGTTTTAATCTTGGCCCTACCGTTCAACTGGTGCAATGCTCAGTGTCAGTCCTTTTGTGCAATTTTTTTTTTAACTTATCTCTTGGTTGCAACTGATTGTCAGACATAGGTTTTTAAAAGACACTGGGAGGGCCCTGGAGGGCTCTAGGGCCTACACTGGAGCTCCCGACTTGGGGAGCTGTGGCCTGAGCACAGGGATTCAGAGGATCTGCAAGTGGTTCCACTGAACAACTAAAGTCCAATAAACTGAGACACATCAAGTGTAAAATGGGAAACACAACAGTTCATTCACAAAGGGCTTACGGGAGTGACATTCCTGAATTCTTGCACTTTCAAAAATGGAATTCTATTTCCTTACATATCCTTTCTGAGAAACTCTACGCATGTATAAACAAATACGACTTTTTTCTCCTTTGTGTTTGAATGACAGCTCGGGGTATACAATTCCTGGTCACACTTCCTTTCCTTGGCTTTGCAGGCAGTGTTCCAACTGTCTCTTACTTTGAATGTTGCCGTGGAGAAGTCTGGGGCCCGTATGAATACTGTTCCCCTTACAAGTGACCTGATCTTTCTGCTCGCTTTCCAAGGAAATCTTTATTACGGCTATCTAGAAACTTGATGTGTCTCAGTATTGATTGCATGAGGACTATGTGTTCTGGGATACAATGTTGATTCAAACCTCTTTTTCTTTCTGGAATGGTGGATTAGCTCATATTTTGAAATAGTCATTCTGTTCCATTTATTTTGGTTTTCTTCTTTGGAGACTCTGATTTCGCAAATGTTGAGTCTCCTTTCCCTGTCTAATTAATCACAATGGCATCTACATAGGCGTAAAAAGTACAAGTACACATGGATATAAGGCATATTTATTTTTATTCTGTGGGCCTACTTCCCCAAAGTGAAATGCATGCTCGTTATATTTTCCATCCTCCCTTTATAGTCTGTTTTTATTTGCACCATATAATGAGCTCATTTTTATTGTGCTGGTACATGAAAAACACATAAATCAGAACCATGCACGTGTCAGATGGTGTGTATGCAGGAGTCCTACAACTTTGAGGGTGCCGGGGCCCTCAGCCAAGAATCCCTGCCTTCACAATTCAGACAAAGTCTTATGTAGGTAGTTGCTCAAGAAATATTAGTTGGTTGACCTCAGAAGCTATTTCAGTAGATGTAAAAACTATACAGCTTCACTTGCCATAAGAGGACATACACGGAATTTGAGTAAATCCATTTGAATATCCTAAAATCCATGCCCCATTGCTACTCAAGATAATTGCTATTACCTTTCCTTTTATTTTTCTTACGATAATCTGGAACTGAATAAAAAGGAAGTCTGCGGACAGCCCCGGTGGCACAGCGGTTTAGCGCCGCCTGCAGCCGGGGTGTGATCCTGGAGACCCGGGATCGAGACCCACGTCGGACTCCCTGCTTGGAGCCTGCTTCTCCCTCTGCCTGTCTCTCTCTCTCTCTCTCTCTCTGTGTGTGTCTCTATGAATAAATAAATTTTAAAAAGTCTTTAAAAAAAAAAAAGAAAGAAAGAAAGAAGTCTGCAACCCCAAATAAGCAAATGGGAATTATACAACCAGCACTGATTTGGTTAGGCAATTTTTGTTTTTGGGTTTTGTTTTGCTTTTTTACATTTTGTTATCTGTGAAAGACACAGAGAGAGGCAGAGACACAGGCAGAGGGAGAAACAAGCTCTCTGCGGGGAGCCTGGTGCAGGACTCGATCCTGGGACTCCAGGATCACGCCCTGAGCTGAAGGCAGATGCTCCACCGCTGAGGCCCCCAGGTGCCCCTTTATTTTGTTTTTTAATACATAATGCAGACTGCACCAAAAATCAGTCTTTTTTCACTTTCTTCTTTAAGGCTAACATCTTTAATTCCTACCAGGTAGATACATCTCACCTCCCCAATCTCCTGATCTCTGCACACGAGCTGGAGGTCCAGGGAGTCACGGTTAGAAATGAGAAATGAGAAATAAAACAGGAACAACCTCCAGAGCAAGGCCGACAGTTTACAGCATGAACGCATCTCAGACTGGGAACCTAAAACTCACAGTTCAGAAGCGAAGATGAGACCAGAAGGAGGCATCCACCTGGGTTGTGGAGTCATGGTCTTTTTCAACAATGGACCGGGGGGGGGGGGGGGGGGGGGGGGGGGGGGGGGGAGTAGTCTTTCTCTTTTATTATTTCAACTGAGGGTTTGCATATTTTTGGAGGTAAAAGGACATTAAAATATCTTTGGATGTTTTTTCTTTTGTTTGTACAACTGGGTTTCAATCAACACTGGCCTGCTGTGAGTGCACGGAACTGGCTTTGGTTAAATCATATTATGAGGTTTAAAAAGATGCACCAACTACCTCTGATCGCGACACAAGTGAGCAGATGAGCTTCCCCTGATTTAGACGACCTGCCAAGGGGCTTTTCTCTGGTTTCAGAGAGCTGTGGCTAACTTAAGAATCAATGGGAGGGGTGCCTGGGTTGAGCGTCTGACTCTTGATTTCTACTCAGGTCATGATCTCAGGGTCGTGGGATGGAGGCCAGTGCCGGGCTCTGCGCTCAGGGCAGAGTCTGCTGGAGAGTCTCTCTCCCTCTGCCCCTCCCCCGTGCCCGTGCTCTGTCTCTCTAAAAAATTAATAAAATCTTTAATTGAAAAAAGAAAATCGGTGGGAACATCAGTCAGCTCTCCACAAACTGGGATTTTAGATTCATCTAACGAACGGCCACCAGGAGCTCGGTTTCTTTGAAAAATTGTAAATGTCCATCTTCTATCTTCCTTTCAAACATAAAAACCCTCTCCCGTGAAAATGTGAGCGATGCTCTCCAGGGTGGCCTTCAGAGCCTTCTCAAAACAAAAGCCCAACTGCAATCACTTCGGCCTCCTGCCGTGCGATTGTGATTTCAAGAAAACTATTTTTGGTTGTTATGCCCTAGGATGGTAGTTCCGAAGTCAGTCTGTGCGCAGGAACAGGATTCTTCACCAGGGGAGGTGCCCAAGCCCCCCCCCCCCCCCCCCCCCCCCCCCCCCCCCCCCCCCGGCTCGGCTGCAGCTCTGGGTGTCCCCTCTCCCAAGGCGGGTGGCGTCTCTGAGTCACCACGTGCTGCTCTTCAAATTAGTGACTCACACCCGGAAACAACAGCTAACATTTAAAAATGTTTTCTGGGTGCCACACACCCTTAACACTTGAAAAAAGTCACCCCGTAAACACTGAAGCCCACGACAGACTCGGGAACGTTAAAACCACGTGACAACTCCATCCGCGGCTTGGACCAACACCGTTTGATCCAATTTCATTTTAGATCAAGATTTTACTTCCACGGTGACTCACAGCCATGCATCGAGCTCCTTAAAGCCTTAAAGCCGGCAGGTGGCTGTTACTGTGGACCTGTGTTATCTCTGCAGGGGGCGGCCTGCTGCTGCTCGGGGCCCAGGGGACCGCAGAGCGTCCACACAGCAGGAGTCCCGACGCTGGCTGCTTGGACAACCGTGGGCAAGTGGAGAGCCCGCTGAATCCTTTTATTTTCTAAAGTTTTTTTTATTCATTCATGAGAGACAGAGAGAGAGAGAAGCACAGACACAGGCAGAGGGAGAAGCAGGCTCCATGCAGGGAGCCCGATGGGGGACTTGATCCCAGGACTCGGGGATCACGCCCTGAGCCGAAGGCAGATGCTCAACCACTGAGCCACCCAGGTGTCCCTGAATCCTTTTTTTTTTTTTAAAAGATTTTATTTATTCATTCACTAGAGATGGCGCGGGGGTGCAGAGACACAGGCTCCCCCCGGGGAGCCCGATGCGGGACTCGATCCCAGGACCCCCAGGATCACACCCTGAGCTGAAGGCAGGCACTTAACCACTGAGCCACCCGGATGCCCCTGAATCTCCTTTTTTAAATAAAGGACATGGGGCGGAGATAAATCATCGCTAAGACCCCTTCCCGCTGAGTGGTTAGGGTCACTGGCTTTCCCCCGTTCATCTGGGAGGGCCCGGCAGCTGTCCCTGTTTGGTCCCGCGGGCAGCTCAGCGATGCTCTTTAATACGCGCCTTTTATGGAGTCAGCGGCGGGCGGGCAGCTGCTCCCCTCCAGCAGCCCAGAGGCCCCAGGGCCCCCCGCTAACCAGCCCCGGGGGCACGCCCTCCGCGCTGGCCCAGGCCCAGTGACGGGCGGGAAAGGAATGAAGCAGAGGCCGGCCTCGAGCTATTTGCAGACTCACAGCGTCTGGGGAAGTTGGGCTGGGGGGCGGGGGGGGGGCTCGGAGGCAGGCCCGCCTTGCTGAGTTCCTATCCGCTGAGCCAGCCCGCTCCTTGGGCCCAAGCCCGGGGGTGGGGGGGAGCGGGGGCCACCCTCCGCGTCGCATCTCCTTGTCCTCTGCCGGAGTCGCTCCGATGGCCACCCCCAACCGTGGGGAAGCCTTAATCACAGGGCAGGGGTGGAGCCAGGACCCGGGGCCACTGGCTGGGGGCATGGCCTCCGATGAGGTCAGCACGTCCCGATGAGGACACTCTCCAGTGGGCACCCTGCCAGGGGTCGGGACGGACGGCACAGCGGGCCCTTCACGGTGGGGGGGGGCTGGGGGCCGCGGCGGGGAAGCTACACACCCTCAGGTTCATCCGTGTGAACAGGCCGAGGAGCTGCAGTAAACCTACAGCGCGGCACAACCATCAGCACAATCTAATTTTAGAACATTTCCATCACCCCGAGGATAGCAGTTTTATACAGTCTGTTCGGTGCGGCCTGTCGTGTAGACGCCCTCCCCAGAAGCACTTTCAGCCCAGCCTGGACCTCGGGTATCGGGACTTGACAGGGTTTTTTACTGCCTCCAAGGCCACCGTGGAGAAGTTGCCAAAAGCAATCACTTCCCCTCCTTAACTTCATAACATTCTTTATGCGTCGCCCTTGCTCTTCTGCACAGCTGCGCTCCCTCACAGAGCGACACGCCAGCTCCCCCTGGCCCCACTGCTCAGCCCCCACCCCCTCAGGCCCTGGGCCTTTTCTTTTGTGGTAAAATATATGTAACATAAAATGTGCCATTTCAACCATTTTTAGGTGAGTGGTGCAGTGGCATTAGGGACGTGCACGGTGTTGTACCTCCACCACCACCATCATCTCCAGAACTTTCTCCGCCTCCCAAACCAAAACTCCGTCCCCATGGAACACTGGCTCCCCGCGCCCCTGGCACCCACTGCTCTACTTGTCTCTGCGAATCTGACTCCCCTAGGGACTGCGTATGAATCCTACGGTATCTGTCCTTTCGTGACTGGCCCATTTCACCTGGCACGATGCTCCCCGGGTTCATCCATGTGGCACCAGGGCATAGGATTTCCTTCTTTTTCAAGGCTGAGTAATATTCTGTAGGGACGGACCACACTGGCTTATCCCTTCATCTGTGGATGGACGCTGAGCTTGCTTCCACATTTCGGCTATTGTGAATAATGCTGCTATGAACACGGGTGTCCACACTGCTTTTCTAGGTCCTGATGTCAATTCTCTTGGGTGTGTTCCCAGAAGTGGAACTGCTGGATCACGTGGTGATTCTACGTTAGATTTTTTGAGGAATCACTTTCCCTCTCAAACCTGCTTCAATCGGGCATCCATGCCCGTGACACCATGAAGCAGCTTTCGACAGAGTCATCTCCAGATCTGATGGGTGGGTACCTCTCAACCTGCCCTTCCCTGGCCCACGGGGGTTACCCGACACGGGTCAGTCTTTCCTTCTTTAAGCACTTTCCCCATCTGGGGTCTGGGGCAGCAGCCCGGCCTGCTGGTTCCCCATCTTACTGACACCTCAGCCCTAGTCCTTATTCCCCCTGGTGATCTCACCCCGTCTGGTCCCATCGATACACTTGGCGACTCCCAAATTTACAGCCTCAGCTGAGATTTCGCGCTGGAATTCCAGACTCACATCCAACTGCCGCATTTACTTCTCTCCTTGGATGTCAGATAGGATTTTCACATATTGCACGTGCCAAATGCAGCTCTGAACTCCCTGATTTTCCCAGTCTCCCCATCTCAGAAAGTGAGGGCCCGTTGCTTTTTGGATGGACAAATTTACAGTGGAAGGATCTGTTGTCACCACCCGTACCCCGTGATCACAGAAAGTGGCACCACCACTGAGGACCTCTGATATGACACAATAGGAAGCACACAGGGACAGGTTCACCAGAATCTGGAAAGGCACCTTGAGAGGTCTGCCCGGTGCAAGCCAGCCCCAAGTGGCTACTGAACAGGTGAACTACCAAACCCAGAAGTGCTGCCAGAGTGCCAGGCTTAGTGAGATACAAAGAATGTAAAATATCTTATTAATAATTTTTATACTGATTAGTGTAGAACGGATACTAATTTGGGCATACTGGGCTATGTCCAATATGTCATTAAAAATTAATTTCACCTATTTCTTTTTGCTTTTGTTAGTGTGGCTGATAGAAAATGACATCGGGGCTCACATTACATTTTGGACGGCAGGCACTGTCCTGGAGCTAACTCTCATCTACAGGAAACACAGCGGAGACGACACCAGAAGGGAGCCACCCCTAAGTCGAGATCGCAGGACAGTGTAGCGGTCGGGTGACCTGGTGTCCACAACATTGGGGGAGAGCATGCGGGGGGAGGGCTTCCATGGATTGGAAGGTATGAGGAGCCAGGATACCCAACCGAGACGTGGGGGCTTTGGAAGATCCTGATTCTAGGAAACCAACTGTCAAAGGATATTTCTGAGATAAATTAGGAAACCTTTATTATGTTTTGGGGATTGGATGATACGATGCACTCGGGTCAGATTTGCTGTCTGGGACAAGCACCGTGGCTATGCGAGAAAACGTCCCCGCTTTTCAGTTCCGTGTATAGAATCGTGCGGGTGTGCGGCGACACGGCGTCTGGAATGTGCTTCCTGCGGGCACGCACAGAGAAAGAGAGTGAGAGGAAGCGCGTACAGCAAAACCTTGTTGGGTCTAGCTGGTGGATGTGCAGGCGTCTGTTGTGGTCAGCTCCCTAATGTGGGGTATGTTTTTTATATTACAATCCATTTTTAAAAACCTCCAACATAGGGTGTGTTCAGCTCAGGCCGTGATCCTGGAGTCCCGGGATCGAGTCCCACATCGGGCTCCCCGTGAGGAGCCTGCTTCTCCCTCTGCCTCTGCCCCTCCCCCTGCTCATTCTCTCTCTTTCTCTCTAAAATAAATAGATAAAAAAATCTTAAAAACAGAAAAAAAAAAAACTCTCCAACATAAAGGATGTGATTCACGTAGAGAGTAATTCTGGTGAGCATCTGAGGGACTATGAATTTACTCTGAATTCTCCTAATAAAAAACCTGCACCCCAGAGTGACCTGCGAGCATTTCAGAGGAGCATGTTGTGGGGGGAGGGGCAGAGGTGCCAAGAGAGCAATTAGGCCTTTCTCCCCAAACGGACTTTACTCAACACCCAGCCGAGCTGGAGTCAAACCTGCACATCTACTCATCCGGTAGCTCAAGGCAAACCCTCTGGTGCCTCTTTAGCTCTCCTGTCCCAAGTCCAATCGGTTAGCAAGCCCCGTGGGCTCTCCTTGCAGAAGGAACCAGAATCTAACCACTTCTCACCACCACCACTGCTCCACTCGGATCCAGTGGCTGCCAGCTTTCCACCAGGTCAGTGTGTCAGCCTCTACTCTGGTTCCCCCCACCCCCTGCTGCCCCCTGAGTCTGTTCCTCATGCAGGGCCAGCCCTTGCTCATGTAGGTGGGTGATGGCCATTCATACAGGAGTCAGTCTGAAGGGTGTGCTCTTGGGTTTTGCAGTGTACAACCTACACAGCTATCCACAGTGGTCCTACACCCAGCACCATGGAGAACCCTCTTAAAGCAGAGGCCAGAGCAGGCCTGTCTTCCAGGGGAGACGGCCAACAGCCACTCGTTTCCATAGGGGAAAAAGCTCAAGTCCACCAGTGGCCTCAGAGGCCCTATAGGATCCAGCCTGCTGCTGCCTCTGGTGCTCAGCCACCCAGCCTCCTGCTCAGGCCTGCTCTCCGAGGCCTTTGCACCGCTCCCTGGTCCTTCTGCCTGGAATTGCACCCCATCAGGGAGCCCTCTGCTGACTCCCCATCACCACAGCAGTCCCGCTTCCCTTCCTTAGGCCCCTGCTTTCCTTCACTGCACTTTTCAACACCTGACCTGTTACAGAGCTGCCTGTTGAGAAGTTTATCTTTAGGGCTGGGGGCGGGTTGGATGCCCGCGTTGCCCCGTGCAGGGCCCTGGTCCCCACCCAGAGCAGGTGATCCGTAGAAATCTGCCCAGTGGACGGGGGGATAGTAAAAGCAGGATGGATGACATAGGACCACGTCTTCCCTTCTGGCCCCGGCACGTTGCTCCCTGTCGGGCATCAGGGGAGGAATGAGGGGAGGGGTGAGTAAACACACAGAGAGGCGGCCCCGGGGGCTGAGGCCCAAGAGATGCCGGCCTCTGGGGGCTGCCCTGAACCACCAGAGCGAGGAGGCGAGGACCAGAGGCAGAAAATGAAAAATAAAACAATGTCAAGACGCTGACGCTGTCAACAGTGGCCTGAAAAACACCATCTTCTTTTGAGAAAATTAAACCTAAAAATACACGGAGTGCCCTGAGGTTGGCCTACAATTGCATCGAACATCAGCAACTCTTAGCTGAGCACAGCTAGTTAGTAGTGCCCACCCTGTGCGCACCCCAGGGGCAGGGGCCGGCTCCGGGCAGGCAGCGGTGTGGACGCCCCCGTGCACAGCCCCCTCCCCCTCCTGCTCCTGCAGAAGCCACCGCGCTGGGCACCGGGGCCAGGCAATAGGAAAGCCCCTGATTCAAGTGCAGGCTGGTCTGCTCCCAGAATTCCCTCGGGCAGGAGCCTGGGGGGTGCAATCGACTGAGCATCTGACTCTTGGTTTGGGCTCAGGTTGTGACCTCAGGGTCGTTATCTCAGGGTTGTGAGATCGAGCCCCACGTCAGGCTCCAAGCTCAGCAGGGAGTCTGCTTGGGATTCTGGGGCGCCTGGGTGGCTCAGTCGGTTGAGCATCTGACTCTCCATTTCAGCTCAGGTCATGATCTCAGGGTCATGGGATCAAGCCCCACATTGAACTTTGTGCTGGGCACGGATTCCGCTTGAGATTCTCTCTTCTTCTCCCTCTGCCCCTGCCCCCCACCTCCCCGCGCTCTCTCTGTCTCACTAAAAAATAATAATAATAGAATAAAGAATTCCTCGGGGCAGCCAGGACAGCAGAGCGGAAGCGTCCGGCTGCCACCACACCATCACACCCAGAGGGCAAAAGGGAGAAAATCCTGAAAAGATCTGAGTCTTCCAGGATTCGAAGAAAACAGATCAGAGGTCACATAAGCTGCCTGATTTCACTGCCTTTTCCTTCCTTCCTGTGGAATCCTGACATCACTCGTGCTTGGCGAGGAGGGGGGGGACGCTCTCCAAGCACGACACACGCCCCCGTCCGTCCCGGGTCTAGGCTGCTCGGGCAGGGGGTGGCGGGGGCCCAGGCGATTTCTAGGAAAAACGGTCACAGTTGCTCAGCAGAGAAGCAATGTGACTTGAAATTAAACGTCAGGTCCTGTGTAACTGAACTTGTGTCTCAAGTGTCCAGCGTGCAGTGGACCCGCCGGACGCTCGAGAAACAACATACCTTTGATGTGTTGCCACCCGATTTCAGAAAAGAACAGTCCCTAAAAATAGGGGAAGCGGAGCGTCAGGGTGTCAGGAGAGTCAGCAGCGGCAGGAAGACGCGGTGGGCAGGGTAGCTATTTCCAGTCTCCGCACTCTTAACCACACAAGTGCGGCCACGCACACGCGGGGAGGGCTGGGGCTCTCGGCTCGCCTCCATCCCAGCTGGCTGGGGGCAGCCAGGCCTTCAAACTCAGCTTCAGCACAGGAACAAAACGAGCATGAGCCCGGAACCCACGTAAGAAAGCAAAACTAGGGGCGCCCGGGGGGGCTCAGGCAGCTGAGCATCTGACCCTTGATTTCAACTCGGGTCATGATCTCAGGATTGTGAGATCGAGCCCGGCATTGGGGTCCACGCACACCTCAAGATTCTCCTCTCTGGGGATGCCTGGGTGGTGCAGTGGTTGAGTATCCGCCTTAGGCTCAGGGCGTGACCCCAGGGTCCTGGGATCGGGTCCCACATCGGGATCCCTGCATGGAGCCCACTTCGCCCTCTGCCTGTGTCTCTTATGAATAAATAAATAAAATCTTTAAAAAAGAAAAAAAAAAGATTCTCTCTCTCCCTCTGCCCCTCCCCGCCTTTCTATCAAAAAAAAAGAAAGAAAGAAAGAAAGAAAGAAAGAAAGAAAGAAAGAAAGAGAAAAGAAAGAAAAGAAAAGAAAAGAGAAGAAAAGAAAAGAAAAGAAAGCAGAACCAAGCAAAACAAGCGGTGCATTTCTATGTCATCTCAATTGTAGGTTTGTAGGTTCAGAGGCGGCAGTACTCAGAACCAGCACTCAGTATTTCAGAACATCAAAGGAAAGACCAAGTTCTTCCCCCAGATTCTGGAAACGTCCACAAGCAGAAGCGGCTCCTGCTTCAGGAATAGTGAGAAACGCAGCCTTGCTCGTGACCCCAATTTCTCAATGAAGATACTCAAGAAGGCAACCTTCATGCCACCTGAGCTGAGCCAGGCCCCGTCAGGGCCCACGCCGGAGAGCGGGCTGAGGGGCTGGAAGGAAGTCCAGCGGCTGCCCCTCACGGCCGCACCAGGCTCTGAAGCCAATGGGGGGAGATCGAGCCCTGCTTCCCACCCCCTCCACCCCCTCGGGGGCTGCCCTGTCTAAGGGAAGGGGCATTGTCTCCTGTCCGGCCCTGCACCTGTTGATGGGTCTTCCTTCCTTTTCTGCTGTGCACAGAGGCCCTCGAATCAGCTTGAGAAGCCGGCTGGGCACCCTCCCTGCCGTCTGTGTCTGGAAATGATGTGCGGTCACTTCAGGGTGGCAGTGCTGAGAGCCAGTGAACAAGTCAGTGGCCTCTGGCCCTGCTCTGGGGACAATGGAAGTCACCCAGTAGTGACCCCGCGGGACTGCCATGTGCCGAGGCCCTCAGACCTGTGATGGGCGTCTGGTGCCGACAAGAGAGAGAGAACCCTTTGCCATTTTAGGCCTCTGAGATCTGGGGTGCTTGCTCCCACATCCTAACCTTGCCTACCCTGATGATGCAAGGGTTCCAAATATTAACACTTAAAAGAAAGGAGAATTCAGAGTGAAAAGAGTCAACTGTGGAAAAGCCATGTGATGATGAGTGCACAGATTTATACTAGATGACCCGGGCAGCTCATTTCTCCTTTCTATGGCTGTTTCTTCACTTTTGAGGTGAGAATAACAGTATCTACCTGTCGTAGTCTGCTCCGGCAGCTAGAACAAAATGCCACCACCTGATTTTGGAGGCTAGAGATCCAAGATCAAGGTGACAGTGAGCTTGGTTTACGTTGAGGGCTCTCCACCTGGCTTGTAGACAGCCACCTCCCTGCTGGCGTGGCTCCTTTGAGCGCACGCATGGGGAGAGCTCCCTGGTGTCTCTTCTGATGAGGACACGAGTCTTACTGGATCAGGGCCTCACCTTTATGACCTCATTTAGACATAACTACTTCTATGGAGACCCCATCTTCAAATACAGCCACACTAGAGATCAGGGTTTCCACACAGGAATTTGGGGGTGCCCAAACATTCAGTGTATACACTCCCTTATGTGAAGATTTCGTGAGCACTTGTTCACTGCCGATACCACGGGTTCTGTCGTTATTTTGATCTTATCACCAAGGGTGCCCGCAATGAATAATTAAGCTAAGAAAGAGGGGGAAGGTATCATATCACAGGAGGAAGAACCAAGTAGGCCAGCTTTTATGCAATTCCTGATGCTGCTCTGTGTGATTCGGTGTCAACGCTTTCTACCTGGAGGCTTATAATTCTCTGCAATCCAGACATTTCGTCTTTAACGGTATGGCCTGCGTTTTCTTCCATCTTTCTCGCGTTCCATCACTCACTATTATAGTCATACCTCATTTTGTTGCGCTTTGCTTGGTTGTGCTTCACAGACATGCAGTTTTTACAAATGGAAGGTTTGTGGCAATCCTGTGTCGAGCAAGTCCATTGGCATCATTTTCCCAACAACATTTGCTCACTTTGTGTCTCTGTGTCACATTCTGGTGATTCTTGCAATATTTCAAACTTGTTCCTTATAATATTTATAATGGTGACCCGTGATCAGTGATCTTTGGTATTTCTACTGTAATTGGGGGCGCTATGAACGTCACCCATGTAAGATGGCAAACTTAACCAATACGCTGTGTGTCCTGACTGCTCCACTCACCAGCCATACCGTCTCTCTCCCTGTCCCCAGGTCTCCCTGTTCCCTGAGACACAGCGATATTGAAATTAGGCCAACCAGTTAATAACCCTACAATGGCCTCTAAGTGCTCAAGTGAAAGGAGAGTTGCAGGTCTCTCACTTTCAATCGAAAGCTAGAAATGACGAAGCCTAGTGAGGAAGGCACGTGGAAAGCTGAGACGGGTCAAGGGTAGGCCTCTTGCACCAAACAGTTATCCCAGTTGTGAGTGTAAAAGATAAGACCTTGGGGAAATGAAAAGGGCCACTCCAGCGAACACACCGATGACAAGAAGGCAAAAGAGCCTCACTGCTGATGTGGAGAAAGTTTTCGTGGCCTGGAGAGAAGATCATTCCCTTAAGCCAAAGCCTAATCCAGAGCAAGGCCCTGACTCTCTTTAATTCTGGGAAGGCTGAGGGAGGAGGAGCAGCTGCAGGAGCAAAGTCGGAGGCTGGCAGAGGTTGGTCCGGGAGGTTTAAGGAAAGAAGCCAGTCGTCTCCATAACATACAGGTGTAAGGTGAAGCAGCAGGTGCTGATGGAGAAGCTGCAGCAAGGTGTCCAGATCTAGTAAGAGAACTAGTGACCGTGGCTACACTAAACAACAGATCTCCCCTGTAGACGAAGCAGCCTTATGTTGGAGGAAGAGGTCATCTAGGGCTTCCACAGCTAGAGAGAGGTCAGTGCCCGGCTGCAGGGCTTCAAAGGACAGGCCGCCTCTCTCGCTTGATGCAGCTGGTGACTTTAAGTTGAAGCCGGTGCTCATTGAGCATTCTGGAAATCCGGGGGCCCTTCAGAATTATGGGAAACCTACTCGGCCTGTGCTCTATAAGGCTGATAGCACATCTGTGCCCAGCACGGTTTACTGAATATCTTAAGCCCACCGTTGAGACCTACTGCTCACAAGAAAAGACTCCTTTCAAATGACGGCTCACTGACAATGTTCTGGGTCACCCAGGAGCTGTGACGGAGAGACCACAAAATTCATGTTGTTCTCCTGCCTGCTGACCCAACATCCGTCCTGCAGCCCACGGGTTAAGGAGTAATTTTGAGTTTCGAGTCTCATTATTTAAGAAATACATGCGATGAGGCCATGGCTGTCACAGTGGTTCCTCTGATGGGTCTGGGCAAAGTAAGCTGAAAACCTGGAAAGGATCCACCCTCCGAGATACCAGTAAAGACATGTGTGATTAATGAGAAGAGGTCAGAACGTCAACATCAAGAAGAGTTTGGAAGAAGTTGATGCTGGCCCTCATGGGTGACGTGGGGAAGTCACTGCCGACGGGCTGGAAACGGCAGGGGAACCGGGGTTCCAAGCGGAGCCTGAAGTCGGGCCCAGGTCACGCCCTCCCGTGGGGCAGCGTGACGGGGAGCAGCTGCTTCCCACGGATGAGCAGGGAAGGTGGTTTCCCGAGACGGAATCCATCCGGTGACGCTGCCGGGAAGGCCGCTGCGGTGACGGCGGAGGACCGAGCGGTTCCCTGCGCTCCGGGGACAGAGCGGCGGTCGCAGAGCCGGGCTCCAGGCCCGGAGGACATTCTCCTGCAGGTGCAGCGCCGTCCAGCAGCGCCACACGTGCCAGGGAGGCCGCGAGGGGAAGTCAAGCCACGCGGCAAATTGTCATCTTAGCTCAGGAAGCCGCCGCAGGACCCGGCCTGGGCCCCACCCGGACCCTCGGCGGCCGCGACATCCAGGCGGGACCTGCTCCGGTGCAGGGACGGCGGCTCGCTGGGCGCTGCGACGGGGCCAGCATTTTATAGCAGCGAGGTGGCTTTCAGTTACGGCGAGGACATTGAAAAAGCTTCCTGCCGCCACACGTCTCCAGGGCAAGGCTGCTCCTCTAAGTCACGGGCGCTGGGAACCCCAGGTCCCTGGCTCGCCGAGTGCAGCCGCCTGTCCCCAAACCACAGGGTCTTGGCAGCACACTCGTGTTTAAGATGTTTTTCCCACGGGGGATCCCCGGGTGGCTCAGCAGTTTAGCGCCGCCTTCGGCCCAGAGCATAATCCTGGAGACCCGGGATCGAGTCCCACGTCGGGCTCCCTGCATGGAGCCTGCTTCTCCCTCCTCCTGTGTCTCTGCCCCCCCTCCATGTCTATCATAAATAAATAAATAAACAAATAAATCAATAAATCTTAAAAAAAAAAAAAGATGTTTTCCCAAAGACAGAGAACCGTATTTTCGCTTCTCTTCTTCCCATCAGACTTCTCCCGT
Source organism: Canis lupus dingo (assembly GCF_003254725.2). NCBI lineage: Eukaryota > Metazoa > Chordata > Mammalia > Carnivora > Canidae > Canis > Canis lupus. Next base: position 48,428,386 of record NC_064267.1, on the reverse strand, counting down.
CGTTTTCAGTTACGCTAACGGGAGACAGCAGGACACAAAACGAGCCACAAACACGTCCACTGGATGGCGGCTTCCGAGGGTTGTGGCAAAACTCCTGGGCTCAGTAACGGGATTGGTCCCCCACGCGATGCTCCTCTGTCAGTGTCACGTGTCAATAAGCAGGGCCAAGCCAAACCTGTGCTTTTAAAAATTGAGCTCCCTCCTCCAACTGAGGCCGTAAATGACCAGCTTGTGAAGAGTGAGAGTGAGTGAAGAAGAAAGTCATCGTTTCCTTCTACTCATCACGGAAGACCTTCATTCGAACAATAATTCGGTATGAAGCCTCTCCCCATCCCTCCAAAAACGAAAATGTAACAGCGTTAACTTCGCTGCCTACCTGGTTCACACTGCGAAGGGGCATGGCCCCTACTGGCCACACTAAGGAGAAAGCCAGCGCCTCAGTGGAAGGCCGGAGAAGGGGCTCCGGGAGCGGGAAGGAAGGTTTGGGCGTCCACGCCCACGGCGGTGAGCAGAACAGGCACAGACGCGGGTGAGGCCCAGAGAGCCGGCCGGCGTGCCAGCAGTGGGGGGAAAAGGCTGAGGCCACGGGGCTGGGCCACGATCAGGCCGCGTCAGCCACCACAACATACTCAAGGGCCTCCCCATCCCGGCTCTCAGGTTCACTGCTCACATCATATAACCTGCTTTTCACATCCACACTTGACAAAGAATTACTTATCCACCGACGGACTTCAGGGTGGCACAGGATATCCGCTCAGCCTCCAAAGAGCGCTCTCACATTTACTAATTATGGTGAAAGTTTCAACCCAGGATCACACATTCTTTTAGGAAGAGGAGTCGAAGTCCCCTCCCCGAGTGGGGGCTGGACTTAGGGACTTGCTTCCAGGGAACAGATCTGGGGAGGGGAAAAATACTACCCCTATGGTGGAGGACCCTGGCAGTCCCCTGCTCGGCCCGGTGGTCCAGGTCAACATCACCGCTGATAGGCCGTGTGACATCGTGCACCGCCTGATGTGATGTGAGCAAGGGGGCCCTTCAGCTCCATGAAATCCTTCCCCCAGATCCATAACCTCGGTCTAATTAGGCAAATCTAAACTGAGAACATTTCACAGAAATGTCCACACCTCTTCATTGTAATTTCCACCGGCATGCCCTCCGACCGCCTCTAACACGCAGGCCAGCACAGGGCTTTTTGGAACCATGGCGCTTACGTGAGGTTAAGGTCAGGCAAAGACAGCTATTTATTGTACCTGGCAGGATATATTAATACACCTAACTTCCTCCAGTCCAAACCCTGCGCCCCACCAGGGAAGCCACACAATAAAATGTTCTACAAACACGGTCCAAGTTTCTTCAGCCCTGGTAGAGTGCCATCAACCTCAGGAGAGCTTTCCTGGACACAGTACTTGCCTTTTTAGGGAATGCGAGCTCACGGCGCTGGCAATGCATGGTGCAACCCGATCGCCCACATGCCGTCCAATGAAATCAAAGCCCCATCACCAGGATCATTCACAGATTTTTTCCAAGTGCACACATAATACAAAAAGTCAGTGGAGAAACACAAGGGAGAAAAGGTCACAAAAACAAGGAGCTGGAAAGATGGAGCAATTGTCAGATAATTGGAACAGGGACAGAAGGCCGCCTGCCTTACTGCTCCTCCTATGTCCTGTTATGTGAAAGGGGAACAAGGAGGCTCACTACGTGGGCCTGGGGAAGGTGGAACCAAAATGCACACTACAGAGACTCAACACCCAGCCCAATTAGATCCTGCTAGCCATGGGTTTCTGGTAAATCTCCATTCACATATAGGTGACCACTGACGATCTTTGAAATTTTGCTCTAGTTTCAGAAGACACTGAACTTTCAGATGCAACTGATGTAAGGCTAACGCTATCCATCTACTCGTCCATCCATCTGTCCATCCATCTGTCCATTCATCATTCATCCACCTGTCCATCCATCCATCCATCCATCCATCCATCCATCCATCCATCCACCCATCCCATCCAACCATCCATCCATCCAACCATCCATCCATCCATCCACCTATCCATCTGTCCATTCATCCATCCATCAGGCTCTTGTCCAGGGAGGAGGGATGGCTGCCCCACTCTCAGAAGGGGCATCTCCTTGATGGCAGCCTTGCCGGGCTGAAGCAAGCGCATGATGACACATCTATTTGCGACTGGAACGAGGGATCCAGTCCTCAGGCACTTGAGCAGGAAAAAGCCATGCTGTTCTAATCAGGAATACCAGTGTCAATGCTGTTCTTCAGCTCGGTAAGAGCAGACTCACCAGCAGCATCAGCTCATCTGACGTAGCCCTTCTGAAACTGGGGTGTGCATCAGAACCACCTGGGGGGCTTTCCTGAGCACAGATGGCCGGGCTCACCCCAGAGGCTCTGATGCAGGAGGATGGATGATGAGACGCAGCATTTCTGGCACCTTCCCAGTGGTGTGGGTACTGTGTGTCCAGAGGCCACATTTTGAGGACCATTGATCTGAGGTACGCTCAACCGCCCTCAATTCCAACTCATCGTGCTTTGTCTTCTAAGTTGGTCAAACAACTCAACAGCTGTTTAGTTCAGAGAAGCTATTGGGAACGTCTCCATCTGAGTGACTAGAACCATCTAGCTGATAAGCTGACCTATTCCACGTGCAAAGAGTAGAAGCTGTTCTCTCACGAGACCGTCTGGTAGCACTTATGCGTTCCCGGCACTATGCAGGCTGCACACTTGGTCGGAATGCAGGGAATGTGAGGCACAAAGAGGTGTCAGTGAAGGCTAGAGAAGGCCTGGGCCCTCCCCGACGAGCCTGGAATGTGTGGGTCTGTGGTCGTCGTGGTCATGGCGACCCTCGTCTGTTCCCCCCTCGCCTCCACGAGGACCTGACACCATCGGGTCTGGAAGCCCAGAGGAGGACCACCTGCAGACAATGGCCCCTGTCCATCCCCCCACAACTCGCCCACCTTTCCTGACTCCCACACTAGGCTTCCACCTGCTTCCTCCCCACCCGGAGAAGAAAGCAACAGCACCACCAGAAGAGAAACAGAGAGTGCCCTGCATGAGGAAAAATGCCCAACGCGCAGGGTCAGTGAGCACCTGCCCAAGTTCAGAAGCAGCTACAAACTAGCCCCAAACATCTAAGTGTTATGAATCTCCTTTACACTTTTCTGACAATAATGCCACCGCCACTTTCCGTTTGCAAAGCCCTTGAGGCTCTGTGTGCATGATCTCAAATATTTTCTCATCTGCACCTCATGCGAACGCTGTGAGACAGGCAGCAGGTGTTATCCCTCCTTGCAGTCGAGGCCAAAGCTGAGTGGGGCTTGTTCCCGGGCACCCTACCCCCATCCCCTTCCCTCGGCGGGCAGCTCAGAGCCTGCAGCCTGGAGGTGAGGGCGGGAGCCAACCCTCCGTCTGTCAGTCCGGATCGCTATAAATGTGGGTGGGTGGCAGGCAGGTGGCGACTGACCACACACGGCTGTGACCAGAATGACCCCTGCCTCGTTTTAGAGGGTGTGTGTGTGTGTGTGTGTGTGTGTGAGGAGACATGGTGCCTTGATGAGCGGCAGGAGTCCCTGTCCCAAGCACCATGTGTGTCCCCTCATCTGGTCCTCACAACCACACATCATCACCACCGCTTTATGGCGGCAACACCAAGGGGCCACGTGGCCTGTCCCAGGTGGCAAAGCCAGTGAACGGTGACATCAGGCTTCACACCCAGGTCTTCTGACTCAAGAGGTCAACTCTGACCTGCTAGGCTGTGTTTTCTCAAGGGTTTGCAAAATATCTCTAATCATGGGAATCAGGAGGGAAATGTATTTCACTGGTTATTTTAGGGTTTCCCACAATGCCGTCCATCACTGAAAGTAGCTATCATGCCAAGAGAAGCCCCAAAGTGACTAATGCAGACCTGGCCTCGGTGGCACAGCCGTACCGTGGCCTGTGGGTGGTGCGGGCCTCTGCAGATGAACTCAGGTTACCAATATGAAGACAGAACGATTCTATCTCCCTGATGAGCCTTCGGGATTTAAGAGGAGTCATCAGTGAAAGCCACTCCGTGTAACCCACGCGTGAATTCTGACAAAAGCAGCTCAAACCACTTGGAGGAAAAAAGCCACATTCAAAGGGTTTCATATCAGTAAGAAGCACAGTGGCCACCACACGGCAGAGGGATTCCCCTTCATGCTTCCTCATTCCCCCAGCAGGTGGTTCTTGAGTGACGCCTGCCTGCATGCGAGGCTCAGGGTCCCCCCGCCACGGGGCCTGGCGCAGCCCCCAGTGAGCGCCTCTCTGATGGGGAGACGCTGCTGCTAAAGGAAGCAGCAGCTCAGCGGAGAAGTGTGACAGGAGGAGTGGGGACATGGACTGCACGTCTCAGGCTCTGGGTGGGAGCTGCACAGGCCTGAGGCCTCCCAGGAGGGAGAGCCAGCCCCGTGAGGGTGGAGGGGACTGGGTGTCCCTGAGGAGGCCCAGACCCCGACAACCGATGTGCCTCATCTCCTGAGGCCTCCAGCCACTGCTGTCTTCACCCTACAGCTGAGGAATTGAAGCTGCAAGCCAGGGAAGGAGCATGTCCCAGAGCCCCTGTGTGGCAGGGCAGGCCCTGGAGAGAGCAACCACCCATCGTGAACACGGCATGGGCGAAGAAAGGAAGCCTGATGGTGTCTGGGAAGTCCTTTTAGGGGGCAACACTCAATAACCCAAGTTTTATAAAGCTGGGTACAAAATTAGCTTTGTCAACAGCTAAATGGAATTAGCTATTAGTTACTACTAGTTAGTTATAAACAGAATTTTAGTTATTACTATATAATAGACGGTGTAGGTTACATGCACCAAAAAAGGGACAACAGTCCTCCAAATGGAGTCACTTGTGCTGAGCCCCGCATCAGCAAACCAACACTTAGGACCCAACCTACCCGCAGTTTCAGCCTCTCCCGGGACTGTGACCTTAGCTGGTCAGTCTGGAATGACCTGGTCAGCACCAGGGAGGTGACCTGCCAGAAGGATCCTGCCGTCCTCCACACGGAGGAGGAGTTGCCAGAAACAAGCCCTTCCTGTTCCTGCTCCTCCTGCCCAGACAAGACTTGCATTTCGTCCAGCCCGGGGCGGGGGCGGGGGGGGGACTCCCTTCTGCTTCTAGAGGGGACGCTGCCCGTTCATGGATCATCGGATGAAGCCAGTCAGGTCTTCACATGTACTCAGTTGGGTTTGGGTCTGTCACAGACGTGATGCTCTTACCTGCTACGCTTTCCTATGTGACATCATTTTAAGAAGCCAGTTAGAGAGGACAGGGTACGGCCTGCCAGGCTGCAAGGCAAGGCTCCCACTCCGTCCTCCACTTGGTGCGATCATGAACCGTCATGTTCTATTTAGGGAAAGTTGGGAAAATGTTTAGGGAAGAACGGATACACTAAAATAGTAACACTGTTCACACACACACACATTAATTCCAAGCAAAAAAGGTCTATTAGGCCAAGAGGAATCCAAAAGCCAAATTTTCCGTTAAGGAGAGGGATGGTAGGCGGTGGGTTTTCCTTCACAAATGGCCCACAGCAGCAGAAGCCAGAGGTCTGAGCCACAGAGGGGAATATGCCACGTGGTTAAATTGTTCCTGTTCCCACCCCCCTCACCCCCCGGAGCCTGAGGGGGACCCACATGCCCTGGACCAAGGGCCTGGAGAGGGTGGAGGGGAGGAGAGTGTTGGGACAGCACCCATTTTCCATCCCGCCCCGGGAGAGGATGGAGAGGTGGAGGCTGCGCACCACTTTCTGGAGAACAAGTGTCTGGGCCCCAGCACGGCCTCGAGATCTATTTTGAGGAGTTCAGCTGTGAAGTGCAAGAGCAGCGTGCCTTTGAGGAGATGTGAGGACGACTGTAATCCTACAGACGTGTGCTGTCGCTGGGCTTCCTGTTGTCTCACACCAGCTCCCTTCAGATCTGGGGGGCTCCCTAGGGCGGGGGGGCTCTGGGGTCCTGATGGGTTGCCACACCCCCCAGTAAGGCTGAAGCTTCCCTCCCCCCTCCTCCCGCAGCACACCTGGGATTTCGAGGGAGGGGGTGCTGCGGACAGGTGCCCTGGAGAGGCCTCTGCTCTCAGTGGACAACGTGTCCGCGTGGGCTCCCTGCCCGTTTGGGGGCCTCGAGCAGGACAGAAGCATCATTGTGAGCCTGGCCACTTACTGTCCTGAGACTTCTCCCAGCAGGTGGGCCCCCCTGGAAATGCCAGCCTCGGGGTTGGGGGAGAATGGCGGACTCAGGGGGAAGCGCCTGGCTCTGTGTCCAGACAGGTCCCAGCAGCCTTCCCCATCCTCAGTCTCCCCAGCATGAGGCCAGCAGCCAGAGTGAGGACGTGACCCCTGCTGGTCGGAAGGTCACCCCTGGGGCCCCTGACCTGTGGACAGAGCCGTCAAATTTGTGGCTGATGTCCCAGCCTCCTGGTCTGCAGGTGCTCCTGGAACCTTCCGTCCAGCCCTCCAGGGCACGGTGCACCTGCTGACTTCTAGGATCCTGGGAGACCACAGGGTGTGGGAGGGTGTGGGGGGGCAGGGAGGGCTGCGGGTGCCCCCCGTCCCCACGGAGCAGGGGTGCCCACAGACAGAGCTGAGGGGCCACGGTGTGAGCAGCGTAGGGTGGGCAAAGGGAAGACGTGCTCCTCCACGGGGTCTTCTCATCCCCAGCAGCATCTGCCCACATCTGGAACACTTCGGTTGTCACTTCCTGGTGGACGCCAGGGATGCTGCTAAATGTCCCATGAGGCACCGGATGGCCCCCCCCCCCCATCAGAGAGTGGTCCCCCTGAATGTCTGCGGTGCCAAGGCTGGGAGTCCCTGACACAAAAGACAAGGAACGGGAAGGACCCGAGAAACCAAGACGAGAGGGGACGGCCGCGCGACCACCGCTTCGCTGCGACGCACGTGGCACGGGTGACAGACACCCAGGTCATTTAGTGGCTTCTGAGAAGATAAACCCTCCAGGATGAGGCCCGGGTGGGGTGGCCCACCGCCTCCAGCAGGAGGACCGCAGGCCCCGGGGGCAGGCTGCCTGACAACGAAGCAGCTGCAAATGTCTGCTGCTGTCTTACATCTATCTTTTTTTTAAGTTTAAAAATATTTTAAAAGATGTTATTTATTTATTTGAGAGACAGCACAAACAGGGGGAGGTGCAGAGGGAGAGGGAGAAGCAGGCTCTGCACCAAGCAGGGAGCCCGATGCAGGACTCGATCCCAGGACCCAGGATCGTGACCTGAGCCCAAGTCAGATGCTTCATGACTGAGCCACCAGGTGCCCCTTACTCTTGATTCTTAACTTCAAGGCCAAGAAGCAAAAGTGCCAATGAAAACCGCGGGCCGGGATCCCTGGGTGGCGCAGTGGTTTAGCGCCTGCCTTTGGCCCAGGGCGCGATCCTGGAGACCCGGGATCGAATCCCACGTCGGGCTCCCAGTGCATGGAGCCTGCTTCTCCCTCTGCCTGAGTCTCTGCCTCTCTCTCTCTCTCTCTCTCTGTGTGTGTGACTATCATAAATAAATAAATAAATAAATAAATAAATAAATAAATAAATAAATAAATAAATAAATAAATAAATAAATAGAAAACCTGTACACGTGCTGAGACCCTGCGGAGCTCTGTGGCCCTGAAGGTGCACGAGGAGCTGAAGTGGCAGCTGCCCGGGCTCCCACTTGGCGGCCACCTAAGCTATCCCAGGGCCCTGGCCCTGCACACGGGCACTGTCCTTCCCAGGGGTTCTTCCGACAGCCCGCTCTCTCTCTGCTCAGCTGCCCTGTAGGAGCGAGACCCGCACCTGCCCCTGGAGATGTGGCTCTGGGCACATCCTGACAGTCACGTGGTGCTGCTGTCTCTCTCTGGAGGTGGACACAGCCCCCCGAAGGCTGAAGACCCTGGGTTCAGGCGGTGCCCACATGGACCAGGCTGCCGGTCTGCATCTCCCTGGCACCACTCACGACCACACAGCCCCCGGGAGCATTGCCCCCTTCCCACAGACAGAGGAAAGGAGGCTCGTTACAGTAAGCTCCTGGGGTCACCCAGGACGGCTGGGGGTGCTCTCCCCCAGGCCTGCACGTGTTCCCAGGCTGGACTCGGCTCTGGCAGCAGTCGGCCAGCCCCCCCCGGGCTCTCCTCCTCTGTGCCTGGTCCAGCCCCGTGTTGGGCTCTGTGCTCAGCCAGGAGTCTGCTTGAGGATTCTCTCTCTCCCTCTCCTCTGCCCTCCTCCTGCTCATGCTGCCTCTCTCTCTCTCTCTAAGTAAATAAATACATAAAATCTTTTTTTTAAAGATTTATTTTTATTTATTTATGATAGACACAGAGAGAGAAAGAGAGAGGCAGAGACACAGGCAGAGGGAGAAGCAGGCTCCATGCTGGGAGCCTGACGCAGGACTCGATCCCGGGACTCCAGGATCGCGCCCTGGGCCAAAGGCAGGCGTGAAACTGCTGAGCCATCCAGGGATCCCATAAATACATAAAATCTTTAAAAAAAATTTTAAGCTGCATTTCTCAGATGCACTAGCCATGGTTCAGGTGCTCAGCAGCCACACAGTATGCGGCAGGCAGAGAGAACACTGCCATCGCCGCAGAAAGTCCTCCTCAGCAGCACTGCCGCGGACGACTTGAAGATATATCTGGGATCATTTCAAGCAGTATCGTAGGGCATCCAGGATGGAGACATGTTAGCTGGTCAGTCAACATGGAAATCCCACCTCTCGGTCAATGTGGCCAACTCCCCATCCTCCCCTGTGCCCAAGGGATCTCATCATAAAAGAAGGCAAAAAATAAAAATTAAAGAAGTCAGGGACAATGGTTAAAAAAATAAAATGAAATAAGGACAAACTTATGAGATGGAGCTTAAAAGCAAAACAAAACCTTCAGATCCCCTGGTTCCTTTAGGTTTAAATATTATCACGACCACTGTGTGATTTTTCACGTACCCCCCAGCCCAAGAAGTGGGTGGGAGCATCGCAATATAATCCTGCAGGGGAGCCGCTCAACGGCTCTGGCTCCTACGTACTTGCTGATCCGAGAGTTTACCCACTGCCAGGACCATATCACATTCTGCCTACCTAAACTCTCCAGGTATTTCATGTTTGCTTTATAGCTCACATCTTAGAGAACTTTACAAACAAATAAGTGAATTATCCTGGATGCCTGAAGCTATGAAAATTATATTTTTTCTACCTCCATTTGTTTGCTCAACCTAGTTTGATGTTTTATTCCACTCCCAGCAAAAGAATATCATAATGACCAGTTCCCTTTGTCTGGGCTGTATGGACATTAGAAATTATTCTGTCCTGGTATAAGTCTCAGATAAAATTTCTTTTTTTAAAAAAATATTTTATTTATTTATTTGAGAGAGAGAGAGAGAGAGAGCACAAGCAGAGGGAGGGGAAGAGGGAGAGGGAGAAGCAGGCTTCCCTGCAGGGCTAGATCCCAGAAGCCTGGAATCGTGACCTGAGCTGAAGGCAGACACTTAATCAACTGAGCCACCCAGGTGCCCTCTGATTAATTTTCAACATTCTTCTCAATCCCACCACCCTCTTAATCAGAAACAAAACTCTACCTATAGGCACCAAATTACAGAGGTTTGGTTTGTTAGCATTAAGCAATATTCTCTTCTAACACTGACACTGTCCAGGGCACTAGCCTTGCGGGGGATGTGGGTTCCCATCCAGGCTGTGTGCCTGTGCCCTGAGGAGGTAGTCGATGTACCTGCACTTAGCCAGCCTACTGCACCCCCGGTGCTGTCCTGGTCACACCCTGCGGCACCTCCCCTCCTGGCTTTTGCACAAACTGTCCTCATGGTGTTTTAGTGCCTCGTCCTCAGACCGGAAAGGATGGCCAAGGATCACCACGCATCTGGGAGAGGCTTCAAGATGAACAATAGAGGCCGCCACAGACAAAGGACAAAAAGAAACAGCCCATAATGGGGGGACAGAAGAAGAGTTTTGGAGAAAACAACAAGTTAACATTCCTCAGAACGACAAGAAAAGGTGCCACATTTGTGAATCAGAGAGGATGCCATAAAAAGGAACAAAGAACAATAGCCAAAAAAAAAACAAAAACCCTCTTAGAAATTAAGTATAGAATGGATAAGTTTAGCATAAGGTATGGAAGATAAAGCTGAGTAATCTCCCGTAAGGTATCATCAGGAGAAGAAAATTAGAGATTGGGAATGAAAAGAAAGTTACTCCCAGCAAAGGAGCTGCTGTAAAAGAGAACAGAGGAAATGATGGTGGGGAGGGGGAAATTCAGAAAACTTCCCAGAACTTTGGGATACAAGTTTTCAGATCCAATGACTTCAATGAATGCTTAATAAACAGAAAAGAAACCAACCAGAGCACTAAAGATCAAGAGGGGGTCCTAAGAGCTTCTAGAGAGTAAAAACAGAGACTATACAAGATGCTGGAAATACACAATGCATCAAAATTCTCAGAGCAATCCCGGAGGCTGGAATCAAGTGGAAAGAAATGTCTTAAAATTGTGGTGGAAAATAGCTTTCAATTTTACTGTCTTGGTAACTGTGAATTTATTTTATTGAATAGACAACTGGGTCACATGGTTCAATATCCAAAGAGCATCGGGGCACATGGTGGCTCAGTCGGTTGGGCGTCCCACTCTTGATTTCTGCTCAGGTCGTGATCTCAGGGTCTTGGGATGGAGCCTGGTGCTCAGCAGGGGGTCTGCCTGAGATCGTCTCTCTCTCCTTCTCCCTCTGCCCCTCCCTCCCATGCATGATTGCTCATTCTCAAATAAATATTTTTTAAAAATATCCAAAAAGCATGAAAAGGGACACCTGACAAATCTGCTTCCACTCACATCCCACACTCCGCTTGTTCTCCCAGGGTTTCTTTGCACCAATGCAAACAAATCACCACCGTTCTCACAAAAGGGACAGCACGCTAGTTTTATTTTCTGCACATACGCTTCTTTCCAGCATAACAATACATGCTGGAAAGAATTTCAAAGAATACATAGAAATCTTTGTCGTTCTTTGGGAAATTATTTTTAACCTAGAACACTATCGTCAGCCAAACCATCAATCAAGCATGAGAGGGTAGGATAAAGACATTTTCAGATATGAAAACTCTTAGAAAAGGCATTCTTTCTCAGGAATCTACTGAAGGACGTGTTCCAGCAAAATGAGATCGCAATCCAAGGAAGAGGACAACACAGAATCTGGCGAAGAGGGACCCAGCAGCAACAGAAAAGCGGCAAGGGGAACTGTCAGGATGGTGGCACAGGGAATGGCAAGTCCTGGGAGTGCCCAGAGAGCCTGGGTCTCGAGGACAGGCGCCTCCAGGGTCCACATCCAGGAGGGGATGAAGGGGAAATGGTAGCTTGTCTGGTTTGTCGACTCACACAGGAAATAGTGCCCTGAGGGGTCCTGTTGAAGTTTTTGAAGAACTAGATGTGACCGACCTGGAGACAGAAGAGCAATTAAAAAAAAAAAAATACAAGTCATGAAGTCCAGAAAAGGCAGAAAACCACCCAAGGGCAGGACCTCAGAGCATGCCGCCTGGCTCCGCAGGCACACCACGTGTGACATCACCATCACCACCAGCCTTTATTAGGCTCCCGTCCTCGTGCTGAGGTCTTTTCACGAAATAGCTCGTTGATTCTCATAAACACCCATGGGAGGTGCACTCAGAACTTTCCCGTCTGAGCTACGGGACAACTGAGGCACCATGCAATGAAGCAACTTGCCCTAGGTCATGGAGCCACCCACGAGGACCAGGATTTGGATTCAGGAATCTGACCCTATGAGCACGTACTCTCTACCAGCCTGAGGTTCTACTACAACATAACTGTGGTGTGAAGATGAGGAGAGCAAGAAGCTGGGGGGAGGCCCGAGTGGGGCCCCATCCTCCCAGCCAGGAAGCCGGCGGGCAGTGGCCACCCTTGGATGGACGATCAATAGAGTGTGCACACAGGTTATTTATAAACACGGGGCCAATCGCCAGATCGTTCGGGGTCCTGTCAGGCCATTAAGAACCTGGCCTTTACGCAGTGATATGAGACGCCGTTGGAGAGTTTTAATTAGGGAGGCGACAGGAGCTGACATATTTTAAAGGCTCACCAGCTGCTGGGTGGAGAGTGGCCTGAGAATGTGGGACAAGGGTAAAGACATAGATTACCTTCGTTAAATAAACATTACATTTTAGAAGTTGAGAGAATGAAAAAATGCAGAGAGACAAAGGATGCAAGGACAGAAGGATGTTGACTCTCCCATGAAATGTGACACCCGATGGCCCGAGGTCGGCTGGGGACAACAGTCTCAGAGATGGGAAGCCAGTCGGCTCGATGGCAGGACTCGGCTGGTAGTCAGGCCTTGGATGGAGCCAAGGACTGGATCCAGGAAGAGGAAGCAGCCTGGATGCTGAACGGCCCCTTCCGGGTTACCTTGGGCAAGTCACCAGCCCCCCTGAGCCCGCTTCTCTATGTCAGACAGAGATACTCTAAAGTCTGCTGGTGGGACTTAAGGTAATGACGGGGGGAGCTTTTTGGGGGAGCATCTGGCACCCTGCAGGCCTCAGAAGCTACCTCAGTTTCCCCCTGCCCCCTTTCCAACCCTACACCCCGACCAGGCTCATGATTGACAGGCTCAACTGGAATCCAGGCCCTGACGTCGACCCGCCGTGCCACCTCTGTGTGTCACCCATGCACACGTCGCAGCTCTAACCACGAAACCGATGAACCATGAGGGTCACCCAGAAAGGGGGAGGGAGACAGCTGGCTCTCTGACAGAAATAGCTGTGGGGCGCGGCCCGCCAGCCACCGGCCACCGGCAGAGTTTCTGATCCCCTCCAACCAGAACCATCCTGTTGGGAATCGCGGCGACGGCCCAAGGTCCCAGGAGCAGCGTGTGCAGCTCCCCTGATGGCCCAGACCTACTGAGAAAGACCCTCCCAGGACGCTTGTCTTGTCACATTCCCGACGCTGTCGATGGTACAGCAGGATGTGCGTGTCTGTCCTGGGAGGATGGGCCCAGGGAGGCCAGGGCCACTCCTGGGTGGCTGCTTCAGAACTGGGGCCGGGCGGCTCTCCTGCCTGCTGGGCCCACTCCCCTCACCGGCTCCCACTCCCCGGAAGAAGGGGGGGGTGCACAAGGGCCTGAGAACACCAGATGACGCCACCCGCCACAGGCCTGCGGGCTCAGCTGCTGGCCCGCCTCAGCAAAGCAACGTCCCCTGGAACAAAGGCATTAGGGGGACGGTTCAAAGGAAGCAAAGTGGGCCGCAGCCGCAAGAGCAGGTCCGGGGAAAGGCTGGGGTCCGCGCCCTCCCACTGAGGGCAGGGCCCACACCCACAGGGCCCGGAGGGGGCCGGATCTGCTGAGAGCAGAGGAAGGTGAGGCGAGGCGCCCAGCTGAACCAGATTCCGGGGGCCGCCTGGAAAAGGACGTGTGTGCCCAACCCCCAGCTCGGCTCTCAGCACCTTGTGGCTCCAGGAGAAAGCAGACGGGTCCCTGAAGACGAGCTGGCCTAGGAAGACTAGCTGGGACACGTGGGGTGAGGGCCGCGGGCGCTGAGACGGGAGGGGTGGCAGGATGAGAATGTCCCATAATAATAGGACGACGCAGAATGAAGCCTGCGGCCTTCCTAAGTTGGGGTCCCCAGAAGCAGAGCCTGAGGCAAGGATTTGTATGCGGGTCTGTATCAGGGAGCACAGCCGGCAAAAGAGGGGTGAGGCAGCGGCCGGGCAGGGGCAGGAGGCGGCCCCATCCCACAGGGAGCCGGGACTTGGAACAAGGGAGGGGATGTTTGGTATCCTCACACCGCTTGGCGACAGCTGCAGGCGGCCCGGCTGGGTGTCAGGCCCCTCCTCCACAGCAACTCCTGTGCACTGGGCACCCCGGTGGACAGCGGGCACCAGGAATCGGCCCCGCCACCAGGAGGGAGCCGGTGGGCGCCACCTGCGCGCAGAGGAGGCCCTGGGGACAGTCACAGGAATCCACCCCGGTGGACAGGGGGTGCCTCACTCCCCACCGCGCTTAAAGGGCCCGCAAGCTAGTTTCCAATGCAGCTCGCATGTCATCATTATTATTATTTTTTAAATACTATCGCCAGGGGATCCCTGGGTGGCTCAGCGGTTTAGCGCCTGCCTTTGGCCCAGGGCGCGATCCTGGGGTCCAGGGATCGAGTCCCACGTCGGGCTCCCAGCATGGAGCCTGCTTCTCCCTCCTCCTGAGTCTCTGCCTCTCTCTCTCTCTATGTCTATCATAAATAAATAAATAAATCTTTAAAAATAAATAAATACTGTCACCACTTCCCATTTGAGAGGGATACCCTGAGTGGCCCCAGGCACGGGGAGCGCAGAATCGCCCCCCTCGGCGGCACAGAGCTGGAGGGGAGCTTGGGATGCTACCAAAATCCTTGAGCGGAATGTTCAACACTGCAGGAGAAAAAAACAGATGTGCTTTGGAAGCCCCTTTCCCCAGGGTGTGACAACCCCTGTTCACACCTCCAGCGGCGGAGCAGCTCCCAGCGCCCACAGGACCTTCTTCCTGACAATGTCTTGCCCAAATCCCACCTCGGAAGCCAGCTACCTGGGCTCCTAAGGCATCTACGATGTTCTCAAGTTCCAAGTACGCTTACCATACACCTGCCTAGGCTGCCCCACAACCGAGCTGCAGAAATAGGAACTGTCACCTTCCACGCGGCAGGCGCTGCTCCAGGCGGGTGCCCAGGGTTCCAGAGGCCTCCGCGGGGGCCGCTGAGCCCCCCAGCCCTGCCCGCTGGCTCTGCCTGCAGCCTGGTGACCCCGCTCCCCCCGCCCTCCCTGTAACCTCAGCCCAGAATGCTCCGTTTACTCTCTAGAGGGCATGTTCCCTGACGCATGTCCACTCACCCTCCTGTCACCCTCTAAAATGGTCCCCAGTGTTCATTCAGGTCCCCTCACCCCTGCAAATGCTTCAGAGGCAGCAGCCAACTTCCCCCATCTCCAGGACGGGCCTGGTTGGAGGGAGGACAGGGACTGGTGTGGGCCATTGATTGAGTCAACAGTCCTGGTCACAGTTTGGCTCGGGGGTAGCCAGGGAGCCACGTGGAGATCAGTCGGGGAAGACACTTCCAGCTCTCAGGAGAGGGCCTGGGCCTGGGCTCGCGGGGAGCAGCGCGGGAGCAGGGCCGCCAGTCAGCCTGAAGGCGAGGCCACCCGAAGGGGACAGCGCAGCAGAGCCAGCTGCAAGGTGCTATGGAGAGAAGGGGCCACGGGTGGGGCTGCCCAGGAATCCGTGCTCCAGCCAAAGTATTTCCCCTGGTGGATACACATCGCCGCCAGTCCAGGTCAGCGTTTCTGTCACTGAGAATAACTCCAGATGCCACGTCCCCCAGGAAGCTGCCTCTCAGGGCCATTCCTAGGCCCCTCAATAAGCTGGAACTCTCTCACTTCCAAACTTTTCCGGGCACAATATCCACGCCCTTTTAATACCAGATCTCTTCCTATCTTCTACTGTTACTGATCTTTGGGGTCAGAACCCGTCCTGACCCAACTCTTCGTGGGCGGATCCTCTTCAGCTCCATCCCCGAATCCCAGTCCCCCCAGGACAGGTGTTTAGAGAGCAGGGCACGCATCCGCTGAGTCAATGAGCGAATAGGAATGGACTAAACTCAAGAAAATTTTGTTAATTTTTATAAGAACTCAGGAACTCGATGGTGAAAAGACACTTGCCATTTGAACAGCGATTCTAATTTTTACAGTTGGGAAATATCGTTCAATCGGTGGTGAAACATTACACGTTGCACCTGCAACATTATAGATACCTGCCCCTCACACCTGAACCAAGCCAATCTGTGGTTGGTTTGATCAGGAGGGCAGGTGGGTGGGGCTTACACTCACCCTGTTAGTCACCGTATGTCTGATGGTCATTTTTCTTAATCTTGACTGAGCGCCAAGGGGGATTTGTTTCCCGCACTCTAGAGACATGAGAACAGACGCTGAGAGGGGCCGAGTGACTCACTCCCCCAGGATCGCATAGCTCTTCTGTGAGGTGTGTGCAGTTTCACAGCCCAGCACTGACTCCCCAGTCTGAACCTGTCACTGCCAACTGCATCTCCCTGGCTGGTGGGCAGGGACACGGGGTCCCAGTCCTCGGGACCTCGAGGACGTCAGCCCAGAGAGCATCCCTAGCCTTTCCTTCCAACCCACACCAGCAGATGCGAGGTAGACCTCGGGAGCTCTCGTACTGCTCATTCCTTTGTCCATAAGCACTGACGGAAAGACAGGGCCCAGGGATCATCAGTCACCTCTGGCCTTCTGAGGACACTTGTTTGGTTTCCAGTCAAACACATACCTGAGTGACTGTCCTCATAGGGGTGGGGATTACATTCAAGCTACCGCATTTAGCCAATGTCTTTATTTAGCCAAATGTACTTTAAGTCCTGGTACTTCTTTTGTGTAATAACGCAACGTGCCTAGGAGCACCTAGCACATGCCTGAGGCTGTGCGGAGCTCTGGGGACAGGCAAGTGAGTAAGGTATCTCCTGCTTGGGCGTCACCTTCTACAGGGTGAACAAATACAGCTGAGGCGAGGTGGCCCCCACACCAGGTGTAAGGAGCCAAGTGGAGGCGGGGAGGGAGACTTGCCTGGGGTGATGGGGGCGGTCTCTGGGAGGACACCAATCTACAGTGGGTTTTCAGGGATGTATAAGAGTTTGCTTGGAAAGCCCTTTCCCTTTTCATACAGAGGAGGACCAAAGTCTTTACCCATTTCAATATTCAACACATACGGATTGAGGGCCGGATGTCCATAAAAGCAAAATCAAGCATCACCACGAAAAGCAGGAGGGACGGGTTATAGAGTGGACTTGGGCAAGCAGCCGAGGGAGGCAACCAGAGCCCACAGCCTGAATGGTCTGGAAGTTATTCCATGTGCCAACAGCCATACTCAGACTAGGGCCACGTCCTGCGGGGATTGGAAGGAAGCGCAAGAGAAGGGATGAGGCGCATCTGCTTATACAGTCTGCGCGGTGGGCGCACTGGGACCTGGGGAGGTGCAAAAGGGCCTGCGAGCAAACTCAAGGACTGGGCTCCGCTTCCCCTGCGCCAACCCGAGGGGCGACTGTCCCAGACTGTCCCACGTCACCGTCACCGGCTGTTTCACCAGAAGGCGGGGGCCTGGGGGGGAGGCACCTGCACAGACGCGCACGCGGCGCTCCTTTAAGGTGCGACCATGAGTTCAATGGGAGCCTTTCAGACGCGGCCCAGGAAGCTCCGGGGGGAAAGCGTCTCAGCGGCAGAGGGAGGCTTGGCGGCCACCCCGCAGCTCAGCCCGCAGCTCAGCCCGCAGCTCAGCCCGCAGCTGCACCTGCGTGACCGTCGGTGACCCGCGGGCAGGACGCAACCAGGCCGTGTGGGCAGCGAGCGCCATGTGGCCTGGGGCGGCCCCGGCCTCCTCCCTCCCCCTGCGGCTCGGCTGCCACCTCCCCGGGCGACAGAGCGGGCGCTCGCCCCCCGCCCCCGCGCCCCGCCCCCTGCACCCCGCCCCCCGCCCCCCCGGAGGACGGCGGCCCCGGGAGCCCTGGCCAGGCCTGTCCCCGCGGCCCGAGGACCCGTGCCCGCCCGCCGACCTCCCGCCCGGACCGCGCCGCCCGCCGCCCGCCGCCCGACCGACCGACGGACCGACCGACCGACCGACCGACCGACCCCCCGCCGGGCGCCCACCTCGCGCGCGATCTGGTTCAGCGCGTCGTCCTCCGCCGTCAGCCGCTCCCGGGTGGGGGGCCGCCTGCGCCCCGAGCCCTGCGAGCCCATGTCCATCCGCGCCCGGGGCCGCCGCGCCCGCCGCGCCCGCCCCCCTCGGGCCGCCCGGCCGCTCCGCCCCTCGCTCCGCCGCGGCGTCATGGCGTCAGCGGGCCCGTGGCTCGGCGGAGGGGGGGGGCTCGGCGGAGGGGGGGACCCGGGGGGGCTCGGAGGAGGGGGGGACCGGGGGAGGGCTTGGCGGAGGGGCGGGGGTGGAGACCCGGGGGGGGGCTCGGAGGAGGGGCGGGGGGGACCCGGGGGGCTCGGCGGAGGGGCGGGGGGGGGAGACCCGGGGGGGGGCTCGGAGGAGGGGCGGGGGGGGGGGACCCGGGGGTGCTGGGCCGAGGGGCGGGGGGACCTGGGGGGCTCGGCGGAGGGGCGGCGGGTGGGGGGGACCGGAGAGGTGGGGGTCACGGGGGAGGGCGGGGGGACACGGGGGGGGGAGCGGGAGGCTGGGGGAAGGGGACACCCTGGGGGGGGCGAGGGGGGGTCCGGAGCGAGTGGGGGGGCCGGGGTGGGGTGGCCAGGGACACCCTGCGGGGGAGGGGGGACGGGGACACCCTGGGGGAGGCGAAGGGGCGGGGGAAGGGGGACGGGGACTCGGAGGAAGGGGCGGGGGTGGGGCTTTGCACGGGGGTGGGGACGGGGACACCCTGGGGGGAGGCGAGGGGCAGGGTCGCGGGGACACCCTGGAGCGGGGCGGGAGGGATGCGGAGGCTGGAGAGCCAGGACAGGGCAGAGGGGGGCGAGGAGCCAGGACACGGGGAGCGGAGGAGACTCCTGGGTGCGCGGGACCTTCAGGGACTCCAGGAGACGGGGACAAGGGCGCGGGGACGGGACTCCCCTCCAGGAGGGGACTAAGGACCCGGCACCGGACCGCAGGGACGCCAGGGGCCGTGAGGGGGGGCGCGGGGATGCCAAACGTGGAGACAGGAGACAGCGGGAGGCTTTTGACTGCTTGGGGTCGATGGCTCAAGGACAGGGGGGCGATGGGGGCTTCCGCGCACAGGGGAAGAGGGGAGCCTGGGAGCGGGGAGGGACACTTCAGGGGGGGCACTGCAGGGGGGCCTCCGGCGGGTCGTGGACCACCCACTCGCTCAGGGGCAGTGGCTCTGGGTGGAGCTGGGGCCTCTGCTGGGGCGCCTGGAAGGCCGGGGGAATGGGGTTGCAGAGAAGGGTTTGCCTGGAGGAGTGAGTGCAAGGATGGGGCTCCGGTGGGTGCCCCCCAGGAGTTAGAGTCAGGCAGTGGCAGGTGGGGTCAGAGGCAGGCTCAGATCCAGCCCAGGGGTCGGAGCCAGCTCGCAGCTGCGGGTCTGTGACCTCGGGCAGCCTCCTGGGCTTCCCAGCTGGGCTCCTTCAGAATCCTTGTCCTCCTGGTGGTGATGCGTGGGGTTCCTTCTTCACTGGGGTCCTCTGTGACTCACCACCTCACTCCTGTCTCCAGCTGCTGTAAAAGGAATGAATTTACCGGAGCCCTACCTTCCCCGCTCTGAAAGTGGATTTTAAAATCAACTGGAGAAGCACAGAAGGTTTACAAAGCCGTTGCCTTCGCACCCGGTAATGATGCCGGTAACCGCGAAGCTGTCAGGACTGAAATAGGAAAGAGGGAAGGTGCTCACCCAAAAGTTACCGGGATGTTTGCATGTTTGGGGTGTGGGATCTTTAATGGGACAGGGGAAGAATGGGAGGCAGGGGGCCATGCTGAAGTCACTCGTGTCCCTCCTCCCCCACCAGAGCCCCACAGATAAGTACAGTTGACATTTTGGTATATTTCTCTTTTTTTAAGATTTTATTTATTCAGGAGAGACAGAGAGGCAGAGACACAGGCAGAGGGCAAAGCAGGCTCCCTGCAGGCAATCTGACGTGGGACTTAACCCCAGGACTCTGGGATCATGCCTTGAGCCAAAGGCAGACGCTCAACCGCTGAGCCACCCAGGTGTCCCCGTTTTGGTATATCTCTAACCAAGTGATGGTGACCAGGTTGGCTTGGGTTCTTGGGAAGTCCCTTGGAAGCTGGATGGAGCAGGGAACAGAAGAGGGACCCTGCAGGAGCAGGGAAAGTGGATGAGGTTTTATCGCTGGGGAGAGCCAGCAAGAGAAGACACAGGAAGGAGGGGAGAGGGGCAGATCCAGGTGCTCAGGACACCTGAGCGGACTTCAGTGCAGTGGGTGGGCAAGGCAGAAACGGCAGGTGCTATGGGCTGTGACCCTGTTCGTTGCCATGTCCCTGGAGCTTGCACACGCCTGACACATCGTAGGCTCTGAGACACAATGTCTGCTGATTGAATCCCCTGCGCCATATGACACCATCTGCAACCCCATGCTCCTTGGATGGGGCAACCCTGGTTGGAAGAAACATCTGGTCTGCCCATAGCCTTACAGGAAGTGGGTCACCACTCCTGGAGCCCGGGATGCGTGGTGGTCACTCTGTGTCTTCGCTCAGGCTGGTTCTCATTCGCGTCACTTCACTTACACCCACTACCTGGCAGGTGCTGCGCTGGAGGCTGGGGCGTGATGTAAGAGGACACACACCCCGGCCGCTGCTCTCTCGGGGCTCCTGAGGTAGTTGGAACTTCCCAAGTCCCATTGAAGCCTCCCACGTCTCCTTTCTAGAGGAAGCCTTCCCAGCTCCCCAAGGCTGCCTCTACTTCCCTCATCGTTCTTCATCAGAACCTTGAGCCACCTTTTATTTCAGCGCTTAGATTCTTCCTTGGTGGTCTGCTGACATGAGGAGGGCAGGGACAGGCCATGCCTCACTCACCTCACTCACCTTTCTATCCCTGGGGATTGGGAGGTACCTCTGCTTCATCATACTGGGAACGTACGGCTGAACTTGGGGAACTGATCCAGGCCCCGACACTGTCCCCAGTGGCTTTTGTCCAGAGACAGAGGACTCACTCCCTGGGACCGGCCAGAACGGTTTCTAAACAGTCCCAGTCCCTAGTCAGTATTCTCAGACACTGGGCTGAATTTCGTCCCTCCATCTCTCCTCGTCATCCCCCCCCCCCCCACTACTGCGAAGGAGCCACCTTTTGGGAATCATCAGAACCAGTGTTGCTGACCCTCAGTCCTATGAGCTCATGACCTCCCAGACCATCGTCCACGTGCTTTTCCTCCCCTCTGGCCGAGTGCTCTCCGAGCAGCTGCTTGTCACTTTAGAATCAGGGTTCCCCTTTGTGTGGAAATGCTAATGCCTGATTTATCGGGACGGGGGACCAGGGCCCTCCATGTAAAGAGGTATTTCAGGGCCGGCGTGACACCCAGGCAATCAATAAATGCTTTGTTCAATAATGAAGCTTCAATATTGATCCAAATAAGCCATTCAATCCCTTCAGATCCTGCCCCAAAGACCCGGATCTGGAGTGAATGGTGGGCAGCAGCTCCTGCTGGCCGGGGCCTGGGGCAGGGACATTGGGCGGCTCTGTGGTCCCCCCTGTTCTCGTGGTGGCCCTGGGAGGGAGATAGGAAGCTACGAGATCTCATCCAGTCCGGCTGAGCCCCAGGCTCACCAAGAAGCTGAGGCTTTCTCAGCCCCGGACCCTCGGCCTCTCCTGCATGGTAAACGGGGAATGTACTTCCACCTAGAAGATTTCTCCGTGGTGTGTCACCACGGCCACAGGACGCCTTCCTACGCCAGACGCTTACACTGCCCACGAGGGGTGATTTCAGGGCAGGAGGTGGAGAGCATACCTGTCCAGGCCAAGAGAAGAGTATGTTCACCTCCAAGCCTGGTGCAGAGGCCCTTCATGAAGAGACAGGGGCCACCTCCATGACAATGTGGCTGTAGCCAGGGCAACCTCGGTGAGGGGTACCCCGCAGTGGAGCCCACGTGGAATTTCCACCCTCCGCCCAGTGTTTCCTTTGTTTGGGACCTCATTAGGCAAGCCCGTGGGCTGGCTGGAGGAAGAAGTTAATGAGCGCCTCTGGGGGTGCCATCCAGCTTGCGGCTCTCCGTGGGAGGTCACGTGGGCTGAGAGGTGACTCACTCGGGTCCATTGAGCAAGGCTTGCCTGCCGTTCTGCCCCAGATTTCTTTTACTTGTATTCTGGCCTTGCTCTTCCGAGGAACGTGGGTTGGCAGGGCCCCACCTGGAGTACAGCTAGAAGGCTGGGGCGACTTATAGCCCCTCGCGGGGATGGCTTGAAAGACCGTGGGCAGAACGTGGAGCCAAATCATGCTGGGAACAGGCTGGCTGAGGTCAGAGTCTCCACCTCCCGTGCTTGGGAGGCGACTGGCGAGTGTCCAGGGGCCAGCTGGCCGTTGTCTGTTCCCTCCTTAGCAGCTTGTACACAGCGTATCCGGAGTAGAACATTGGACTGATACCCCCCTTCCAGCCCAATTTTACCATTTCCAGTTACTTGTTCCTGTCTCTCGGGGTTGAAACATTAGAATCATCTTGGGACTCTTATTTCTCCCCTCAGCTCAGATTTAATCTTTCCTTCATCTCTATCTGATTGTTTTCGTCCCCCTTCTGCCTCTCTGCTGACACTCCATGGTCTGTACCAGGCTCGCCGTATCACACCTGTGGATGACTGGTTGTGAATCATTTCTTGGACTTGGGGGTCTCCAGGGTGGCGTGCACGAGACAATCTACTGGGTACAGGGAGAGCTGTATACTAGAACTTCTATAAATATGTATTTTAAACTAAAAATAAACATGTTCCATGTCAAATATTAACTTGATATTATGACCCCATAATTTGACATGAGCCCCTTTACATATTAATATTTGATACATAACTTCAAGTGGCCACATGTCATGTCACAATGAGATGTGACATGTCATGTCACAATGACATGAATGTGCCAGCACATTCCCAGGTGCTGGCACTGTCATTCTCTCTCAGGCGATCATTTTCAGAGTATTTTAATCTATTTGAATTAGCAAGGCTAAATGGATTTATGGATTACACAAGCTAGTTTTTAGCCAAAACTCAAAGAGTAAACCAATGGCTTCAAACGATTTCAAAGAGTCTTAAAAAAAATTAATTCTCCCAAATCACAAATAGGAAAATGAGAAACATGTTTCTTTGTTCAAGTAGAAGCTGTTCATTGACCTCAATATAAGGTTATTAGACTCGATGAGAACAGTTAGTGATTATCAGAAATTATAAAACCTAAAAAAAAAAGAAACTATGAAACTTGATTTTACACTTCCTATCATTAATGATTAGTTTCATGTTAAGTGGATATTTTTCCTTGATTTATTAATTACTGGTAATAGATTATGAAGATAATTTATCCATAAATAAATATACAAATATTTATGGGGGAATTTAAAAATTTTTAGTGATTGAGTTCATGGTAATAAAAAAGTCTGGGTTCTAAACCAGTAAGTCTTAAATTTGGGGGGATTGTGAACTCCTTTGAGAATGTGATGAAAGCTGGATTCTTCTCCCCCTCACCACAAAAAGGCATGTGAATAGGAAATTTGAATACAGTTTTAAAGGATGATATTTTGAAGTTGTCCTGAGCCATCTCACTTCCCATTCTATATTGTCCCAATTCAAGCCATTCTACTTATTAGGCAGACTCATCCTCCCAAATATCCTTTTTCCATGGTGCACACATAGCTCCCTAGTGGCTCTGGCGGCAGGTCTGGAGAGTCCCAGTGGGTGTGAAATGTGTCACTGGTAAAGTATGCTGAAGTCTGGGAAAGTATTTGCTCTAAGTGATAGTACCATAGTAATAACCTCACCGAGTGCTCCCCAGTGGCAGGAATTTTGCACAAAAGAGACACTTTGGTAGGAGGACATCACACTTAGGTTAATTATGTGCCACGTGTGTCTCTGGGGAGAAAGTTGAGGGTGGCTGTCCTCCTGCACAGTGTCACCTCCTTAGCTAGCCCCTCGGAGCAGCTCTGCCTAAGCAGCATTCCCGGGACCTGGGACTACGGTTGCCTTTTCATACCCCAGAGAGCCTTGGTCAGGGTCATGGACTCATGGGGGCATAGAAAATGTTTGTGGCTTGATGGTGTAAAAAGCCCTTTCATAAGGTGCCATATGGAAGAGGATGTGAAGACCAATTTCCTCTTTTACTTGTGGAGGAGAAATGCTGCTAATACTTATTGACAAGCCAATGGAATAAATTTTCTCCTACCGTGGGATTTATTAACTCTACTTCAGGTGGTTTTAAAAATAGGTGCCAGAGGACTTTTAGATTCTAGCAATGGAGATGAAGCTTATATCAAACTAATCATCCTACTGACAACAATTACAAAACTCAAAATATTAAAAATGGCCATTTTCAGGCACTGGAGGGTGATCAAAGCAGATAGAAACTGGAGTGGTTAAAACCTGTGCAGTGAGGGAGGTAAAAGAAGGGACAACACTCCCCCAAAGGACATTCTCAGGCTTTAGGGTACCCTGGGGATAGAACTGAAGACCGGTTGGACTGAGGTGCTAGATGTTAGGGATTGAGGCTACAAGCACAGCTTGGAATTTAGGGAGGAAGTCCCAGAGAAGGGGGCTGCATAGAGGAATGAGCTTCAGGATCTGCGTACTAACTTATTCAGAACCCATGGCTGAGTCTTGAGGTAGGTGTGTGAGGTGAGACGCCAAGGCACCCAGAAGAAAGCAATAAGTGAGTTGAACAGGGGTTCCAGCAGCTGCCTGGTGCTGGGGAGATGAAGTAGGAATTCTAGTCCTACCAAATTAGAGGGACATGGCACACACTTGTGAGCCTTTCACTGAAACTCCAGAAGGACTAAGACCACATTCAAGGACTAAGGGTTATGACAGGAAAATCAAAATAGACATCCTGGAGCAAAGCCTCAAACTGAGTCTCAGCAAATCAAGGTGACATGGGCTCAAGGTAATTGCCTGCTAGAACCAAAGTCAGCACTCTTCAAAAGAAAATAATAGAATCTAGAGTCGCTGGCGGGTACTGCCCACTGTGTCCAGTGCAAATAAGGAATTCCTTGCAAGAACATGTAGCTCAAGAGGAAAACTCACCAGTCAGGAGAGACTCAGAGGTGACCCCGATGATGAGATTAGCAGATGACTAATATAAAAATAATAGAAAGATGGGTATAATGGATGAAGTGAGAGGGAATTTCAGGAAGGATTTGGGAATTCTAAAAATGAACCAAATAGAAATTGTAGAACTGGGAAATAAAATATTTGCAATTAAAAATTCATTGAATAGTATGAAGATAGGATAACATAGAAAAAAGGATACTGATATGGAGGAATGGAATAATGCAATAAAATTACCCAACTGAGGGTAAAAAAAAATGCATTAAAAAAAAAAAAACCCTAAACAACTAAGTTCCAGGGATTCAGGCCACCACAGTGGTCAACTGACTTTTGACAAGGACACCAAGAAAATTTAATGGAGAAAAGAAAGTCTTTTTTTTAGTGAATGGGGCTGGAACAACTGGATACCCACAAGCAAAATACAGCTTGACCATCACCTCACAACACACACAATAATTAAGTCACAGTAGATTTCAGGCCTAAATTTAAAAGCTAAAACTAAAAAATTTCTAGGAGAAAATGGAGGAGAGTATCCTTGAGACCTTGGGGTGGACAAACATTTCTTAGAGAGTGTACACTAATCATCAAGTAAAAAATTGATATATTGGATTTCATCAAAATTAAACATTTCTGCTTATTTAAGAATTTGATTATGAACATGAAAGACAAGCCACAGTCTGGGAGAAAATATCCACAATGCATAGATGTGACAAAGCACTTCTCTCCAGAATATATAAAGATGTCCTACAAATCAAGAAGAAAAATATAGATAAATCCTTTAAGTAATGGGCAAGAACTGTGGAGACAGCATGGATATTTCTCAAAAAATTAAAAACAGAACTATCCTATCACTGAGGAGTGATACTACTGCCTATTTACCCCCCCCAAAAAAATTCAAAGGGATACATGCACCCTGTGTTTATTGCAGCATTATTTCTAATAGCCAAACTATGGAAACAGCCCAAGTGTCCTTAGACAGATGAATGGATAAAGAAGATGTGGTGCATACATACAATGGAATATTATTTAGCCATAAAAAAGAATGAAATCTTGCTGTTTGCAACAACGCGGATGGAGCTAGAGGGCATAATGCTAAGTGAAATCAGTCAGAGAAAGACAAATACTGTATGATTTCACTCCGATGTGGAATTTAAGAAAAAAAAAATGAGCAAAGGAAAAAAAAAGAGAGAGAGAGAACAAATTAAAAAAAAGACTCAACTATAAAGAACAAACTGATGGTTACCAGTGGGGGGATGGTGGGGGGATGGGAGAAAGAGGAGATGGGGATTAAAGAATACACTTACCATGAGGAAAAAATAAATAAAGTGATTAAAATAAATAAATGCATAAATAATGGGCAAGAGACTTGTAGACATGCGCAGACACCTCATATGAGAACATATACAAATGACCAACCACTAAGTGGAGAGGTGCTCAGTGTCCTTATCAGCAAGGATATGCAAAGTAAAACCAAGTCATACCCCACTTCACACCCGTTGGAATGTCTACAGTGGAAAAGACTGGCAAGAGCAGGTGTGGGTGAGGACGCTGAGCACATGGCGCCCTCAGACTTTGTTGGGGGGAGGGTCAGTTGTGCAGCCACTTTGGAATGCTGCCCTTAGAAACATAACCTACCCTGCGATCCGGTCATGCAACTCCTCGGTGTTCCACCGAGGGAAATGAAAACATGTCCACAAAAAGGCATGTACGAGAGTATCCCCACTAGCCGAAAGCTGAAAACCAACCCAGGGCCCATCGCCACGTGAGTGGATAAAGCACGTTGCAGCGACAGACCACTGGGCCGTGGAGGCTAACAAGGCAGCGACGTAGAAGCATCTCTAAAACATCGCGTTGAGTGAAAGAGGCCAGACACAAAGCACTGACTGATTCGATGTCTATGAAATTCTAAAACAGGTGCCACCTGTGATATGGTGATAGAAGTCAGAACAGCGATTGCTGGCTGGGGGCGGAGAATGACTACAAAGTCGCACGAGCGAGCGAACTTTTGGAGTGACGGCAATGCTGTGCACCTGCAGCGAGGTGGTTGCTACATAGGGTGACCAACCGTCCAGGGAATAGGGGCTTCCCTACAGGTCAGACGTTGAGTTTTGAACCAGGGATAGTCGCGGGAAAACTGAAACCATTTGGTTACCCCTGTGACGCGCATGTACACATGTGTCATAAAATTTTTGCATGCCTGTCTACATGCATGTAGAAGTACATCTGCACTTAAAATTCATGCATCTGATTATGTGTAAATTATACCTCAATAAAAAAGTGTTTTCGGGGCACCTGGGTGGCTTAGTTCGTTAAGCCTCCCACACATGCTTTCGCTCAAGGTCCTGACCTTGGGGTCCTAGGATGGAGCCCTGGGGAGCTCAGCACCTTCAGTGGGGAGAGTCTACTTCTCTGCCTCTCTCCCCATTACCTCTGTCCCTCACCCCAGTCAGTCTGTAAAATAAATACATCCTTTTTTTTTTTTAAAGAGTGTTTTAAAAGGGCAAACAACAGGGCACCTGGGTGGCTCAGTCGGTTAAGTGTCTGCTTTTGGCTCAGGTCATGACCTCAGGGTCCTGGGATCCAGCCGGGCATCAGCATCGGGCTCCCTGCTTAGTAGGGAGTCTGCTTCTCCCTCTCCCTCTGCTCCTCCCCTGGCTCATGCTCTCTCTCTCTCTTTCTTTTTCTTTCTCTCACTGACTCTCTCAAATGAATAAATAAAAATCTTTTTTTGAAAAAAAGGGGAAACAACCAAACCAATGAAAACAGAAGTTGACAACAGAAGAGAGCGTTTGCCTTTTAGGCATCAGATCGCACTTGGTTTTAATGCAATGACTCGGAAGGGACCACAACATAAAAGTCTGCCCAACACGTCACCTGTACACATCGCTTCCTCCAGGACGTGGGGATGTTGGATAAACAGAGGGACAGTTGGTGTTCAGCATATTTGATACCTGTCTTTCGGGAGAGTTCAGCAGGTTGGGACGGCTCCATCTGCTTCCTCCCTACCACTTGTTGGGGGTGGGGGGGTCTCAGATACCCATGGCACAGTTTTCCTGTCGAAGGACCACTGGTGAGATCAGGACACCAGGATAAGCAGGGGACTTGCCCACGGCTCAGGTTGGCTTGTTTTGCCTGCCCTAACAGGACTCTTGAGTTCACCTCCGCCCCCACCCCAGCCCGGCCAATTAATCCTTGTAAGCTTTTCCAGACTCTGCAGAGCCAGGGTGTTCTGGGCTGTGTTTGGATTTGCTGTTGCTTTCCGCCTGGTACTGCCTGGGTGACCTTGGGTGCAGGCTGGTCCCCGGATCACCCGATGGTTTGCACACATGCGTGCATCCCGCGGACGCTCTGAGGGGGCGGTGGTCATGGCCCTCCCCTGCCTACCTGTACCCGTCACTAACCCAGCCTTGCCCCCTGTGCATCACCGTCTTTCTGAGCAGAGCATCGTCCTTATCAACGACTCACCCCGGATCCTCCAAAGCGGAAATTGAGCACAGATGTGTCAGATCTTTTTTCAATTATTATGGGAAGACGATTGCCAGATTTTTGGCCGTGGCTTTTAAAAGCACTCCGTGTCCTCAATTTGCCAATGTTTAAACCGTACATCTCACCAAGTTTTCGTTATGCTGAATAATGCTCCGAGGACTTTGTCCTGGAAAAAAAAAATCAGGAGAAGATTTCTGCACTTGAAGATAGCACTGAGCGATTGAAAGCGCTCTGGAGGGGCCTCCGTCTCAGCTGCAACGGCGCTCCCTGTGGGCTCGGGGCCAGGGCCAAGCCTCCCCCCAGCACCCGATCTATTTTAGGAACATAATAGAAAAATAGTTGGCCACTTACTCTTTTGCATCCTGTGCTCAAGATGAATCCTTCACCTCCATCCCCCCAGACAAAGGACGGTTTGTAAAATCTGCTACAAGCGGTTTCAAAAATGCAGCTTTGTTTCAAGCAGAACAAAGATTATGTGGTTTTCCTCCTCAGAAACATTTTCCTTATGGTAAAATGTGATCACAACGCAAGATAGGATCCTTGGGACAATCGACTGGAGACCCCCCACCCCGCCCCTGCCCGCCCGCAAAGCGCCTGGCGGAGTCCTGCACGGACATGGGCAAAGGAGCACCTACTGTGTGCAGTGTGCCCAAGGGAGAGAAGACGGGGAGGGAGACCCGCTTCCTGTCCTCGTGGGGCTCAAGGCGGCAAAAGGAGCCACAGGCTGAGTCAAGTCCGGAACCGGCCTTCTCCCACGGAGCCTCTCCCTGGCCGGCCAGGAAGGAACCCCTGCCTCGGGCCCGGGTAGGATTTATTCCCACGGGAAGACACGCAGTGGAGGAAAGCGCAGGCAGGGAAGGCAGGCGCAGAGGCCTGGCTGCAACATGGGCCTCGCGGCCAGGACTTCACTGCCCTGAGGACAAAATGTTGGACCGGGAAGGGTAGCAGGATATGCCACCCCAAAATGTGCCTCTTTGGCGTGAGGGTTATTCTGAGCTGATTATTTTAAGAAACAGTAGACCCAGGAGAAGCTCAGAAGACAGAGTAGCAGCTGCACTTTTGTAAGAGAAATTTGCATGTGCAGAGACAGCTCCGGGTGTGGGGGTGTCTCCCTCTCCAGCAGGAAGGGCCGCTGACTCTAAGCCACAGGAACCCCAAAGCGGCCACTCAACTCTGCACAACCCTAGCCTTGTTTACTGTGCTTTCCCTGGTGACCTCCCCGTACCGGGACGCCCACTCCTGTCTGCCTTTTGTCTTTGGCTGGAGATGGCATTTGACCGGTGGTTTGGGCCACCTGGGGAGTTACTCATTTTTTTTCTGGGTATCTCCCATGGATGCATGAGGTGCACATGTTAATAAACTTCTGTTTGTGTTTCTCTTTGTTACTCTGTCTTTTATCACAGGGCTCTCAGCCAAGAACTCAGGAGGGTAGAGGGAAAATTATTGTTTCTCCCCTACAACCGTCTCTGTGGCCTCTTAGGAGACACCAGTCCTGTCACTCGGAGAAGGGGGCCCTGGACCCTTGCTCAGCACTGACCTTAGCTACCGACCAGAGCTGCTGGCTGTCCTGATAGGGCAGAGATGAGCCACCGTTCCCAAGAGGAAGGAGGGCCTCTGGCCTTGTGAGGCCAGTGGGAGTGGGAAGGGTAGGGACTGGGCTGGGGGAAGGGCCTTGGCTGATCCTGCAAAGGAGGGCCACCCTCCAGAGCAGGCCCAGAGAAGGGGACAAGGCTGAGTCGGTACCTGAGAGAGGAGAGCGAAGAAGAGACCACAGGCCACACACCCACAGGTAAGCTTGTGTGCACCTCTGTTGGTGTGTGTGTGTGCGTGCATGCGTGTGCACATGAGCGGAGTACATCATTAACTCTGCTTCACATTCTTGCGCAAGAACTTGTTTGTGTCTTTCTGGGTGATTGATGAATGGATTGTGAGGGAAACCATCAGCATGCAGGATACTCAGAGTATTTCAGTTCCTAAAGGGAATGTGTCTTTCATTCCTTCACTCACGTGGCCATTTAACTCTGTGCTAGGACTTCTTCGGGTGGGAAGCCCAACTTTTTGTTTCTCTCCTTTATCCACCATGCACTTGTTCGCTCACCAATAAAAATTTACCGAAGGTCCTCTGGGAACAAGGCAGGTGGGTAACCTCCTTTGGTGGAGTCCAATGGGAAGCAAAGCCTTTTCTGGTGTGCTTGAAGACCCTCTTTCTCACTATTCTTTTTTTTTCTTTCTGAAAGAGAAAGAATGTGCATGCGAGGGAGGGAGGGAAGGGTAGAAGGAAACGGAGAGAACCTTAAGCAGGTCTCACGACCCTGACATCATGACCTGAGCCGAAATCAGGAGTCAGACACTTAACTGACTGAGCCTCCCAGATGCCCCCTCCTCTTTCTCCCTGTTGATGGTAGCACATCCTAGGGTTACTGGGGCGTTCACAGGCGCTGGTCCTGGTGTACAGAGCCTTCTGCTGTGGAGTCTTATCCTGGCCTCTGCTTCCAGTTCTGCCCCCTGGGAAGGTGTGTTCTGCATCCTGCCATGACCCAGGGAGGATAACCATCTACTCAGGCCACAGTACTCAGGAGATGAACCCTTCACCACAAACCTGGACAGGAAGAAAGAGACATGGAAGCAGATCAGATACCTGCTTTCTCCTGCCTGGCTTCCAGACTGGCATTTCTTCTGGTGCATCTCTGGCACTTTGGGGTTGGGGACGTGGGCACTGAGGCTTTTGGTGATTTGGGTTGTCCTTTATGCTCTCAGGGGCTCATCATATACTGTTATGGCAACATTTATTGTATTGCTGGTGTGAATAATTTAATTTATATTGCTATGTAATCTTGTGACATTTTCTTTGGCCTCCTCAATACACAGTAGGCCGCTGAGGGCATTTCTGGGTGGCTCCCTAGAGCCCTGGCACAGTTCCGGGGCCATGAGAAGGTTTTTGATAAATACTTAATGAAGGATAAGTTTTGAGATCTCTTCTGGAAGAGAAACGATGTGCTCACTCCATTCTGTGTAGGTCAGACTACTCTTGGGGGTTTGGTCTAGTTGTGGGAATAAATTTATGTGGGGCCATATAATTCAAGGTGTCCAGGAGGGCAACCGGGGAAGGGGATTTGGTGATGTGAAGAAGGTGAGCAGAGCAGACCAGGGAGACTGTGAAGGCATCCAGGCGTGGGTGCAGGTCATTAATGCAACATGAGGAAGGACTTTCTCAGTGTCAGACACTAAGGGACACAGGAAGCCTCCATGTGGAATGCTCCTGTCCGAGAGAGCCCCAAGGTGGGGCTAGTATCAGGTTGGGGGGTACCCCCCCACATGGGTTTCCTTAGCACTACTTCTGGGCATGATACTAGGCAGTTCATGAAAAACGCACTTAGAATCCAGTAACTTTGGGAAATGATGCTTTAAACAAGGTCAAACAGGTTGCACCCCTCATGGGACTTCTCAGGCTCTTCTAAGTGCCAAAGTGCATTGGCTCTTCAAGAAGGGATTGCAAGGGGCAGCCCTGGTGGCTCAGCGGTTTAGCACCTGCCTTCAGCCCAGGGTGTGATCCTAGAGACCCAGGGTCGAGTCCCAAGTTAGGCTCCTTGCATGGAGCCTGCTTCTCCCTCTGCCTGTGTCTCTGCCTCTCTCTCTCTCTCTCTCTGTGTCTCTCATGAATAAATAAAATCTTTTTTTCTTTTTTTTTTTAAAGAAGGGATTGTAAGGAACGGTCGTTCTAAATGCAACTGGCCACAGAACCCTTGTCCTAGAATGCCGTCACACAGGCCTAGAATTCACAGAGTGTGGGTCTTCCAGTTGCTAGACTTTAGCACAGTGACTCCGCCACCAACCTGGGTGCCCTACTTGGAGCTTTCTGTGGTTGTCTTATCCATTTGGGCTGCTCTAACAGAGTACCATGGATGGGGTGCCTTACAAACAACAGACCTTTATTTTTTGCACTTCTGGAAGCTACGAAGTCCATGATCAAGGTGCTGGCAGATTTGGTGTCTGGTGGAGGCCCACTTCTGGGTTCAGGGACTCATGTCCTCACATGGTGGAAGGGATAAGGGATCTCTCTGGGGTTTCTTTCACAAGGGCACTAATCCTATTCATGATGATTCCACCCTCATAGCCTACTCTGATCCTAAAGGCCCAACTCCCAATACCATCAGATGGGGGTGGGGGTGGAGGGGGGTGGGTTTAGGTTTCAACAAATGAATTTCGAGGGACACATCAGTGGCTTTCAGGACAGCCACCAGTGTCTTTCCTGTCTGGAATCAGAATGCATTTTAGGTAATTTGCCCTGCTAAGTTGCAACAGTATAAAACCAGATTGATTGTCACGTTTTAGAGTTTGTAGGCCATGCATAGCATGAGTAATAATCATTACATGACCATCGCTAAAGTGACAGCCATCTCTCTGAGGGTTGTCTGCCCTGCTCCAAGGAACCCCCTTTTGCTCAGATGTTCGTTCATGTTCCCACCCCCACCTGCCTCCTCTAGCTCCCTGGACAGTTGATGGGCCATGGCTATGTGAGTTTGGGATGGGGACAAAGCACCTGACAGCCAGGCAGAGTTGATCCCTCATCCATCCCAGAGTAGAGGGCTGCTGTGAGCATGGAGAGGTAGAGAGGCGGGTTCCAGGCTCGCTGTCCAGGCTTCACAAAGCAACCTCAGTAGATGGCTAATAAAGTCCCTTCTATTCCTGGTAGCTTGAGTTAATTTAGTAACTTGCAGCCAAAAGAATGTTTTCAAAATACACTGGAGGCTGCCAGGGAGCATGGGTCCCCTGCCCCTCCTTGGCTTCCGGCGGTTTGCTGCAATCTTTGGCATCCTCCGGCTTGTAGAAGCATCCCCTCCATCTTGGCCTAACTTCCCCTTCTTGTAAGGACACCTGTTACACTGGATTAGGCCCCACTCTGATGACCTCACTTAAACCTGATGACCACTGTTCACCTCTGTGTCCAAATGAGGTCATATGCGGAGGCACTGGGCATGAGGACTTCAACATATGAGTTCTGGGTGGGGCGGGGGGGGGAACACAATCTAACTCATAAGACCTTGGATGCCATAAATATTCATGAGAAGGTCAGCAATGTGCTTTCTGGTTAGGTCTGTTTCTGTGAAAAGCAAGCTGGAAGTTTGCTCAAGTCCATTCCTTTGGGGGATCCTGAACCAAGAGTAGTCTTTGAACTCTAGACACTTGTACTAGCTTGAAGAGTGTACTCCAGAATTCAAGGAACACCAAAGGATTACCAGCAACCACCAGAAGCTAGGAGAGAGGCATGGGACAGATTCTGCCTCAGAGTTTCCAGAAGAAACTGACCCTGTTGACACCTTGATTTCCAGGCCTCCAGGAATGTGGGACAATACATTTCTATTGTTTTCAGCCCCCCAGTCCATGGTCATTCATTACATCAGCCTCAGGAAACCAACGCAGAACTGAACCCAACCAGGGCCCACTGTGAGGTTAATCGCCTGACAGAAAGCCCAGGTCCTTCTGAGCTTGCCCCCATGGGGCTGCACAGATCACCTGCCCGGGCCCCAGTCGACAGGTGCTGTGCACAAAGTTTACCCAACAGAGATAATGGTTGTAACAGGAGCACACACTCACTATGTCACTTGTTAGTTCCAAGTGACTGACCAGGATGATCATATTCTCTTGTTAAGCACTTGGCCACAAGAACAGAGACGAAGAAGGTCAACAGAAGGAACAAAAGGACAGCAGTGGGACTCTAGACAGGTGGCAGATTATAATTTGGCCCCTAGAACTGCAGTAAGTCCCGAATCACTTCAGCACAGCCCCCATGAGGTCTACTGCATGACCAGAATCCCCTACCACTGAAATCCCCATCACTCCTTATAGCTGAAGAACTGACAACATGGTGGCCTTGTCCCCACTGGCTGGGCAGGGACTGGGGGACAGTTCAGCTGGGGAAGGGGGATCTGACCTGGTGCCATGGAGCCTCAGAGTGATGGTAGCACCAGCACCAGTCAGGAGGCCCCATCTGGAGATCAGCTCTCCAACCAGCAGGTGACTCAGGCTCTTCGCCTCCTGGCTCCCTCCCCATGCTTTGCTGATAAGACAGGTTTGGGGGAGCCCTCAGAGGAATGGGTTCTCACCTCTCACCCCTGCAGCAGGAACCTCCAGTACCACTCCCTGTAGAGGCTGGTGTAGGGCCCCCCTGGCCTCTGCCTTATTCTCCCCGATTACAGAGAAGAAGGTATGGATTGGCCAGGACAGAGGGAGGTTCTGGGCATGGTTTTGGCATCTGACAGACGTGGCTGTGGAGCCTGTTCTCTCCTTTGCTGGTTGTGGGACCTGAGGCAGGTCTCTGACTTCTCTGAGCCTCGGTTCCTACATCTGTAAAAGATGAATAAAGCCGAGCTGAGGCCACAGGAGGTTGTGAGCAGTCAAAGATTGGGTATGTACAAAACCCAACACACACACACACACACACACACACACAAAACAGCACAGAGCCTGCAATGGCATGAAGCAGTTGTGTGCATGTGTGTGCGTGCGTGGGCACACGCATGCATGCACACACACACACACGGAGGTATATTGGCCCTGGAAGGAAGGGATCTGCTCTGTAGGATGAGATCTGTTGCTATGACTTTCTTTCGAGGTTCTCCCCATTGTGCTTAGGGCAGGGCAGCTGGAACTGATAAGTCTGAGGAGTCAGAGAAGGCAGTTCAGGCTCCCAGAGTGGCTAGAAAATAGGGGGAATGTCTTAGTTTACTGAGATTTTTTGTCATGAATGGACTTTGAATTTTGAAAATGCTTCTTCTGCCTCTCCTGACATGATTAGGTGATTTTTCTTTTTCAGCCTCTTAATGTAATGGATTGCATTAACTGATTTTTGAATGTTAAACTAGCATTGCAGACCTAGGATCAATCCCCTTTGGTCATGGTGAATAATTCTTTTTATACAGTGTTAGATTTGATTCGATAATATTTGTTGGGGATCTTTATATCTGTTCATTAAAGATACTGGTCTCTAGTTTTCTCATAACATCTTTGCTTTGGGTATTAGGATAATGCTGGCGTCATAACATGAGTTAAGAAATATTCCCTCTACTTCTGTCCTCTGAAAGAGATTGTAGGGAATTGGTATGATTTGTTCTTTAAATACTTGGCAGAATTCACCAGTGAACCCATCTGGACCTGGTGCTTCCTGTTTTGGAAGATTATTAATTATTGATTAATTTCTTTGATAGGTATAGGCCTATTCAGATGATTTCTTCTTGTGTGAGTTTTGGCAAACCATGTCTTTCCAGAGTTGGTCCATCTCATCTAGGTCGTTACATTTGTGGGTGTAGAGCTGTTCATACTACTCCTTCATTATCCTTTTATTGTCCATGGGTCTGTAGTGATGTCTCCTCCTTCATTTCCAATATTAATAGTTTGTTTCCTTCCTCTTTATTTCTTAGCCTGGCCAGTGGCATATTAATTTATTGATCTTCTCAAAGAACCAGCTTTTGGTGTCTTTAATTTTCTCTATTGATTTCCTGTTTTCAATTTCATTGACATCTCCTCTAACCCTTATTATTTCTATTCTTCTGATCACTTTGGATTTAACTTGTTCTTCTTTTTCTGGTTTCCTAATGTGGAAGCTTAGATTATTGATTTTTAGATCTTTCTCCTCTTCTAATATGTGCATTTACCACCATCTATTTCCCTCTGAGCACTGCTTTTGCTGCATCTGGCAGATTTTGATGAAGTTGTATTTTCTTTTCATTTAGTTCAAAAACATTGCAAATTTCCCTTTAGACTTCTTCTTCGCTTCTTGTGTTATTTGGAAGTATATTGTTTAATCTCCATGTATTTGTAGATTTTCCAGTCATCTTTCTGTTACTGATTTCTAGGTTAATTTTGTTGAACTGAGAGCAGACACTGCATGATTTCTTTTCTTTTAAGTTTGTGAAGGTGTGTTTTATGGCTCAGAATGTGGTCTATCTTGGTGAGTGTTCCATGTGAGCTTGAGAAGAATGTGGATTCTGCTATTGTTGGGGGGAGGGTTGAATTCTTTTTTTTTTAAGTTGAAGTGCTTTCCTTTATTTTTTTTTTAAGATTTATTTATTTATTCATTCAGAGAGAGCGAAGAGAGAGGCAGAGACACAGGCAGAGGGAGAAGCAGGCTCCCGGCAGGAAGCACGATGTGGGTCTCCAGGATCACACCCTGGGCTGCAGGCGGCGCCTAATCGCTGCACCACCGGGGCTGCCCGGGGAGGGATGAATTCTTAAAAAGAGGAGAGCCACAGAGGAGAGAGTCCCCAGATATTACACACTGATTTCCTCGGACCCTTAGCTAACCTCTCAACAGTGCACACACAGGTAGGACTGCAAGAAGCCCACTGGAGAGTGGTGCCTGTGAAGGGTGTGAAGAGCCAATAGAGCTTCAGCTGCTGCCCATTGTAGGAAAGACAGAGTGTGGAGTTTAAGTTCTGCCAAGAAGAGCTTGGTAGACCCCTCAGGCTTTCTACAGAGACCCCAGAAGGGCCTCAGTTTAGGAGCAAAGGCTATGTGCCAGCACTAAGATTCATCCTAGGGTTAGGGGCAAAGCAAAATAAATCCCACCCTAACAAGGTATAAAGTAAAGTTTCCACAAGTTCATGGTGATCCACCAGTGATTTAACTGGCTGTTAGAAACAAGTCAATGTCCTTCAAAGGAAAATAATCTAGAATTTCTGCAACCTGCCATTTACAATATTCAGTACATATCAACAGTTCCCAGACAGGTGAAGAAACAGGAAAATGTGACTCATGGTCAAGAAAAAAAACAAAACAAGACAAGACAACCAATCAATAGAAACAGACCAACAAAATTACCAGATGTTGAAATTAGTAGATAAGGAGTTTATTTATTTATTTTTTAAAAAGATTTTATTTATTTATTCATGATAGAGAGAGAGAGAGAGAGAGGCAGAGACACAGGCAGAGGGAGAAGCAGGCTCCATGCAGGGAGCCCAATGCGGGACTCGATCCCAGGACTCCAGGATCATGCCCTGAGTCAAAGGCAGGTGCTAAACCACTGAGCCACCCAGGGATCCCCAGATAAGGAGTTTAAAATACTGTGAAAGGGCACCTGGCTGGCTCTGTCAGTAGAGCATGCTACTCTCAGGCTCGGGGTCATGGATTCAAGCCCCTGTTGGGCCAGGGAGCCCACTTAAGAAAATAAAAATAAATAAATAAATAAAATACACTGACAAATATGGTCAAGAATCTGTATGTAAAGAAAGATCATATAATAGGCAAAGAGGTATGAATTTCAGAAGAGATTTAGAAATGCTAAAAAAAAGTACCAGTGGAAATCAGGTTACTGAAAAGTATGATATAATACATTTAAGAAAGTAGTAAAGAGCGGGAATGGAATTCAACAGATACTTGATGAATTCCAAAGGAAATGGAAAGAAAGAACAAAGGAACAAGAAAGAGAGGGAACAAATAGAGAATGACCAGCAAGACGGTAGACCGAAG
This sequence comes from Canis lupus dingo, assembly GCF_003254725.2. NCBI lineage: Eukaryota > Metazoa > Chordata > Mammalia > Carnivora > Canidae > Canis > Canis lupus. The sequence continues at coordinate 48,390,707 of NC_064267.1, read as the reverse complement.
CAGAACCATCTCATTACATACATTAAAGGTAAATGGACCAGACACCCTAAATTAGAAGGTAGACAGAATAGAACTGTCCATAGTCAGCTCCGTGTACTGTTTTGAAGACACACACAGGGGGACACCTGGGGGGCTCAGCGGTTGAGCGTCTGCTTTTGGCTCAGGGTGTGACCCCGGGGTCCCAGGATCGAGTCCCACATTGGGCTCTCTGCATGGAGCCTGCTTCTCCCTCTGCCTGTGTCTCTGCCTCTCTCTCTCTGTGTCTCTCATGAATAAATAAATAAAATCTTAAAAAAAAAAAAAACATGCACAGGAAGCATGAACATGCAGACAGGCTTGCCCACTTAGCACTTGGGGGTCTTTATCCCCTTTACCTCCTCTCCAGCCCTATCCCTCACCACCCACACTTCCAAGTCAACCCCGAAAGGCCTGGAATCAGGTGCCCAGGAGAGAAAGGCCTGTGGAAAGGCCTGTGGGGGAAAAGTAAAGAACACGAAGTCAGAACTCTTTTAGGAGGCATGTGGTGGGAAGGATGGGGAATGTGCTCCTGCTGATGAGTTCTCCCCACCATGGGCTGTGCTCAGAACATTTAATTACAAGTGGTGTACTTGAAAGTGGAAACACGTTATCCCACTGAGACGAGAAATGGGGCATAGGTCCTTAAGCCAGGCTACCACAGCCTACGTGTGACATGGAGATTGTCCTATGTTTTATCAAGTGTGCGAATGGAATGGTAGCTCGTGTTGTGTTAAGCTGGGTGAGAGGAAGTGTCAGTGTCATGACACTCCCTCTCGAGGAGCCTGTTAAGTGTCTTTTTTTTTTAAACATTTTTAAAAAATTTATTTATTCATAGAGACACACAGAGAGAGAGAGAGAGAGAGAGAGGCAGAGACACAGGCAGAGGGAGATGCAGGCACCATGCAGAGAGCCCGATGCGGGACTCGATCCAGGGTCTCTGGGATCACGCCCTGGGCCAAAGGCTGCATCACTGGGGCTGCCCCTGTTAAGTGTCTTCATGTATTCAGTCTTCTTGTGTCCCCCACCAATTAACATTTGGTAAGTTCATTACTTTTTATCTGGTTATTTTCTAAAAGTCTATCCTTAATAATATTATGGCTGATGTCTTTTTGGACTTCTAAGTATCAAATTATCCATAAATAATGACTTTCATCCTTCTACCTCTCTTTTCTTTTTTGGGGGGAGGAAGTTTGCTATGATAATGTATGAACAAGGATATATAACATCACGGAAAATATTAATAAAAGGAAAATTTATACAGGGAAACCTTGTTTGCTCCCTGTTTTAAATTAGAATACTACTACTGTCTTTCCATCAACTGTAATGTTAGTTTTGACTTTAAAAATAGGTCTTATTGTCTTCGGAAATCCTTCCTTCTATTTTTTTTTTTTAAGATTTTATTTATTTATTTATTTATTTATTTATTTATTTATTTATTTATTTATTTATCTATGATAGACAGAGAGAGAGAGAGGCAGAGACACAGGAGGAAGAAGCAGGCTCCATGCCGGGAGCCCGATGCGGGACTTGATCCCAGGACTCCAAGGTCGCGCCCTGGGCCAAAGGCAGGCGCTAAACCGCTGAGCCACCCAGGGATCCCCAGATTTTATTTATTTATTCATAAGAGACATAGAGAGAGGCAGAGACACAGGCAGAGGGAGAAGCAGGCTCCATGCAGGCAGCCCGACGTGGGACGGATCCCAGAACTCCAGGATACTTACCCTGAGCTGAAGGCGGATGCTCAACCACTGAGCCACCCAGGCATCCCCAAAATCCTTCCTTCTAATGCAGAATTCTTCACCTTAGGTTGGTGGAGCATCGGTCTGACCAGCAGTATCCTGAAATTGTGTGTATTAAATTTCCTCTATGTGCTTACGTGTGAAGATTTGTTCAGCCGCTGCTTACCTGGTGACTGTTACGTGCCAGGCTTTGCTCCTGGCCCTGCGGTTACCAGGGTGAACCGAACAGTTAACAAATCCTGCCCCTAGGAATTTGTCGTCTGGTGGGGGAGACAGCGATAGACAATAAGGAAAATATGAAGTATGTGAGCGGTCGAGTCGAGGTACACGTGACTGCGGTGTTATTGGGCAAAAGGGTTTTTGCAGATGTAATTGGGTTAAGGATCTGGAGATGAGATCATCCTGGAGTAACCAGTGGATCCTAAGTCCAAGGCAACTGTCTCGGTGAGGAGAGGAGACACCCAGAGGAGGCCGTGTGAGGACGAGGCACAGACTGGCCCGATGAGGCCGCAGCCAGGGGACCCCGCGTGCTGCCAGCAGCCACCGTGGGTCAGGAGAGGCCGGGGACAGTTTCCTCAGAGACTCCATGAGGAACCACCTCTGCCAACACCTTAATTTCAGACTTCCAGCCTCCAGAACCTAAGACAGCAAGTCTGTGTTGTTTCAAGCCACCCAGCGTACGGCGATTTCTTCCAGGGGCCGCAGGAAGCAAATACAGCCCTGAAGTGGGCAGGAGGGCGGGCGAACCGTGTGGGCACCTGGAGGGAGAAGTTTCCAGGGAGAAGAATCATTAAGTCAGGGTCGTGTATGGCCAGTGGAGGGAAGTAGTGTGAGGTCACAGGTCACAGATAAGGGAGGCTGGCAGGGGGCAGGTGACAGCGGCCTTCCAGGCCACAGTGAGGCCTCGAACCTCTGGCCCTGGGTCAGATGGGAAACCCCGGGCCGAGTTTCGGCCTGAGCGAACAAAATGCAAGGATAGAGGGGCCACCAACCAAGATGGGAAAGGCTGCAGGTGGGGCCCGTTTCAGGGGGTAAATCTGGACCTGGAGTCTGGACATGGGAAGCTGAGAAGCCCCGGGCATCCGCAGGACTGTGCCGGGGGAGGGGAGGTGGGCTGGGGCAGGACTCCGGGCTTGCCAGAACTGGGCTGGAGGGGACCCCCCTCTGGGAACCGTGAGCGTAAACATCAGTGTTTCAAGCGCCCTGCAGGGTGGTGAGAGCAGACACACGGGAAGAGGGGCAGGGCTGGAGGGAGGACCGTGGCCTCCAGGGCACACGGGTCCTGGATGAGCCCGCAAAGGGAACAGAAGGGCGGTGGCGTGGCGGCGGCCTGGGGGTGGATCTGAAAAGCAGCAAGAGGAAGGGGCTCCCAGGGGAGCACTGGGTGCCCACAGGGGAGTGAGCGATGAAGACTGGTGCTGTGGGATCATCGGGGGCTGTCCAGGGCCCAGGGGGCGGCCACAGCACCTTGGAAAAGGAGGAGAGGGAGTGTGGCCCTGGGCAGGGGCGGCTCTAAGGGAGAAACGGTGCAGGGGGAGCCTGTGCACATGCTGATGGGAGCACTCTCAAGGACGGAAGAGAGGAGGAGGATGCAGGAGTGAGGGGCACAGTGAGGAAAAGTGCCCTCCAGGGGGGTGCCCTCCACGGGGGTGCCCAGGCCTGGGGGGCTCAGTAGTTGAGCGTCTGCCTTAAGCTCAGGGCATGACCCCAGGGTCCTGGGATCGAGTCCCACGTCGGGCTCCCTGCCTGGAGTCTGCTTCTCCCTCTGCCTGTGTCTCTGCCTCTCTCTCTCCGTGTCTCTCATGAATAAATAAAAAACTAGAAAAAAAAAAAGAAAGAAACCAAGCAAGCATATTTGCAGGGACTGGGACAGGCATACAAATGTGCTCCATATACCCTATATCTTAGTACTTAAAAGTTATAAATGAAGCCAAGCACACACATTGTTGAATAAAACATGTCCCACCCTCCTACCTTAACAGGTATACCTTCCAAATAATCCAGAAGCCCACGTCTGGATTTAGAAGCCAAGGGCTCCTTGGAGGGCTGTTTGGGGCATGACGGCCCAGCCCCACTGGCCTCCTCTGCTCCCCACCTGTGTCTGTCTCTCACTGGGGTTGACATATGGGCACCTGCCCAGCCACAGGCCCACGCTCCGACCGTACCGCCCACTGACGGCATCCTGGTCACAAGGTGCCTGCCCTGGGGGTCCACGCTGGTGGCATGGTGTGCTTTGGGAGGGTGGACCCAGTGCAGAGGCCCACGCAGGTTCTTTGGGCACAGAATTCTTCATCTCCGGATCTGGGAGTGTGCTCTGGAGGTGGGGCCCTGTGACCTTCCCACTCCCAAGAAGGGGCACAGTGGGGTGAGGGCCAGTGGAGGGTGTGGCTCCCGGTGTGGGGGGGTTTGCTGGGAGGCTCAAGATGAGATCAGAACCCCAAGTCAAGGGGCGACTGGGTGGCTCAGTGGTTGCGCATCTGCCTTCGGCTCAGGTCGTGATCCCGGGGTCCCGGGATCGAGTCCCACATCGGGCTTCGTGCAGGGAGCCTGCTTCTCCCCCTGCCTGTGTCTCTGCCCCTCTCTCTCTCTCTGTGTCTCTCATGAATAAATGAATAAAATCTTAAAAAAAAAAAAAAGGACCCCAAGTCAAGGATGAGCACAGTGCCTGGCACATAGCAAGTGCTCCATAAAAGGCAGCTACTTTATTTTTGTTGTTTCTAGTTGTTAGGAACAGGATGAGGCATCTCCACCCTCAGGCCTCGGGCCACACACACCAGATCCTGGGCTCGCAGTCAACCTCCCCTGCGGCCCCCCAGGCACTGCTTTCACCCTCACACTGCTTGGCTGCTTCCTTCTAGAAAGCCCTCCTTCCTCCAGTCATTAGGTAAGTTTCTGGTCCGTCTTCAGTGGTCAAATGTTTCCTCCTCGAAGGAGTCTGCCTTGACCCGTCCCCTTCCACCCGGCCAGGTGAGCCGGTCTCCCGTGCCCGCCCTCGCTGGGCCTGCAGGGCCTGGTAGGAAGCAGGCTCCTGTCCCAACCCGTGGATCCTGGACGCCCCGGGGCAGGACTCTGCTTCGTCGGCTCTGCCCAGCCTGACCGGCAGCCAAGCACCCAACTGATTGCTGAGCTGAGGAATTTAACTTGCTGTTCAGAAGTCCCTGCTGGAATGTTCCATTGAGATAAGCAAGGGTGAAGGTTCTGAGGCAAGGCAGGCGGACCCTTTCTGCTTATCTCAAAGGCCTTAGGAGATAAGAACATTCTGGAAGGTGTCCCTAGGCCGTCTCTCACTCTGAGTCTGGTCCATAACCACGGCTCCGTAAGGAAGCCCAAGGAGGAAGGGGAAGCTCCTCTTCCCCACAGGTCCCCAGATGGGTCACGGGGCCACTCCTCTAGGGAAGGAGAGGTGGGAACCATCCGGGGCGCCCTGGTGGCCTCTTCACTGGTCGCTTGGGGGTGTGGGTTCTGGGCAGGTTGTTGGCAGTTTCCACAGCTACCTTGATAACTGCTTCGAAAATCTCAGAAATGTGTCTGTGGCAGCAGGTCAGGCGTTTTGCCACGTGACCCCAGCCAGGCCAATGGGTGGCAGGGCACCAAAGGCTGGTCTGCAGGGGAAGGAGCCCGCGGGCTGGGGCTGTCTCGGGGAGCAGAGGGCCCCTCGCACCGGGGATACCGGACCCGAGACTGGAAAGTCAGCTGGCAGGTTGGCAGGGGCCCTGCAGAGAGTCTCCTGACACTCGAGGGGCGCTCAGACCAGACAGTCCCCAGGGGCCCTCCCGGATTCAGAATTCTAGGATTTTGGATTCCTTCCAAAAGGCACACGTGCGGCTGTGAACGGGTGTCCTCGTATATGTGGCCTGATAAAGTGGCACAGCAAGGGTTCTCTCTGTTAATGCCAACGCGGGAAAGTTGATAAAATGCCAAGAGAGAAAGCTAAAACGTTGGCGAGGCTCTATCGGGATCGTATTAACGGTGGTCACATTAGCAAATTGCTTAGGTACCATTTTTGCCTAATTTCCATGACAGGCAGCGTGATCCTGGCCTGCACGATGCTGTACACAGTGGGGTTATGGGCAGAAAGGGCTCCACGTGTTGATCCTCCCCGTCAGGGACTTTCTCTGCGCCTGGGCCTGACGGGATGTCCATGTGGGAATGCGTCTTCAGAATTGTTGATTGATTAATTGATTGATTTTATTTGAGAGCAAGAGCACATGAGCATGGGGAGGGGCAGAGGGAGAGGGAGAAGCAGGCTCCCTGCTGAGCAGAGTCTGACGTGGGGCTCGATCCCAGGACCCTGGGATCATGACCTGAGCCGAAGGCAGATGCTTAACCCACTGAGCCACCTAGCGCCCCACCCTCACCCCATCTTCAGATTTAAACACGAGTGTGCAGGTTTCTCTCTCTTGGTGGATGTCTCTGTGGTGAGAGCATCTTACAGAGATAAAAGGGACATTTGGGATGCTCTGGTGAGGAATAGATGTGGAGGGGTCCTGACCCGGTCGTGACCGGGGAGCTCCCTGTGGGAGGAACTGCAGGCTGTAGGAGAAAGACTCAACCAGGGTAGGAACCATGCAGATAAAAGGCCCTGTGGGGTGGGAAGGGGCCAGGTTGTTTGGGGTTGGACTGAACCCCGGGGCTGGCAGGTGGTTCCCCACCATCCACCAGCAGTGTGCCAGTGGGGAGCTTTCCCCCTGGGTCAGCTGGGCAGGGTGTGGGCTTTAGCTCAGGCACTAGGGTGAGCAGGGTTCTAGTATGGCTTTCAGGACGGCTGACCCGTGGTGTCCACCCCTGCCCCCGAGGGTGCCCAGGGCTGCAGATAAGATGGATGTCACTCTCGATTTAGGTTGTGTCATATGGCAAAGGTGAAGGGGTTTTTGCAGACGTGATTAAGGCCCCTCATCAGTTGACTTTGAGTTAGTGAAACGGGACTAACTCACCTCATCAGGTGAGCCCTTTCTTTTTTTTTTTTTTTTTTTTTAATTTTTATTTATTTATGATAGTCACACAGAGAGAGAAAGAGAGAGAGAGAGAGGCAGAGACACAGGCAGAGGGAGAAGCAGGCTCCATGCACCGGGAGCCCGACGTGGGATTCGATCCCGGGTCTCCAGGATTGCGCCTTGGGCCAAAGGCAGGCGCCAAACCGCTGCGCCACCCAGGGATCCCAGGCGAGCCCTTTCTAAGAGGGTCTGGAAGCAGACAGACTTCCCTGCTGGCCTTGAAAGGGTGAGCTGGCGGGTGTGAGCGGCCCTGTGACGGGCCACATGACAAGGACCTGCAGGTGGGCTGTAAGAGCCGCGGGGGACCCCGGGAGACCCCCAGCCGGAGAACAGGATCTCAGTCCTACAACAGCGGGAGCTGATGCTGCCCACGACCAGCTGGGAAAGGACCTTGGATTCCAGAGAGCCTGGCCACAGCCTGTGCGACCCTCAGTAGAGGATCCAGGAAGCTGTGTCCCTACCCCCGACCCGAGAACCCTGTGTTCCACACCAGGCATGAAGACGCGGCTCTGAGCCTCCCATGGGACCCTCAATAATATAATCTCCGGGCAGCTGGGGAGTCATGTGGGAGCTGAACGGACTCCGAAAATCTCTTCTCGGCCCGGCCTGGCTTTTACATGCACGTCTGACTGCAGGCACAAAGCCCCGGTTTGGATGTCAGATGCTGGCCATTAACCATCTCGTCCCGTCCCTGGCATTTACAGCTCCCTCTCGTCCTGCGCCCCATTCCCCCAACCTGCGGGAAGGTGGGTGCTTCACTGTGAGTGGGGCGAAGCCCATCCACGTTGAAACAGAAAAACGCACTCATCTATTTCAAAACTGGACCCTCCATCGTACGGGCTAGCGGCAGAACGTTACCTGTCTGCAGGTGGGGGGCTGAGGATGCCATTCGCAAGAATGGGAGAGCTCCTGAGTCTCCGAGTGCGGGGCGGCGCCGGGCCAAGCTTGCTGGTGGGATTCAGGGAGGTGGCCACGGCCTAGAGGGAAGGACCGTGTGGAGGAGGGAGCCCTCAGCCCCCAAGGTGGTGTGGGTGCAGCAGAGAGAAGCTGGTCCTGAAGGGGTGGTGGGACGGACATCCCCATGGAACCCAGTGCAGAGCCCCCCATCTCGGCAGAGCCCAGTGTGGAGCTCCCCATCCCCGCAGAGTCCAGCGCAGAGTTCCCCCATCCCTGTGCTCTCCATCCTGGCAGAGCCTCCCATCCCTGCGGAGCCCAGCGTGGAGCACCCCATCCCGGCGTTCCCCATCCCCGTGGAGCCCCCATCCCTGTGGAGCCCAGAGCTAAGCCCCCATCCCCACGGAACCCAGCACGGAGACCCCCAACACAAGACCTCAGGGCCCCAGGGTGGCGGTTGGGGCGGGTGGGAACCCGGGAGGAGTGTCCCCCTGAGGCAGCTCCGGGGACAGGAGACCCCTGGGCCTGTCCTGCGGCGGGTCTTCCCATCCCGGGAGGAGCCGCAGGGTGGAGGCAAACCCGGGAGGGCTCATCCAGGGAACAGCCCATCCAGCCACAGCTTCCAGCCAGGACCCAGGTGTCCGAGGCCGGGACCCCAGGACCCCAGGACCCCAGGACCTCAGGACCCCAGGACTGGCGCGCCCTGGCTTGCCTCTGGCTCTGGGCACAGGGCCGCACAAGAGCAGGCTCCGGGAATAAATTCATTTGGCCAAAATACATCCTTTTTTTCCTGGGCTTGGAGTTTTCAGTGCAACAAAGATCTGTGTTGCTCCCAGGAAGGAGCCGAGGGGAAACCTTAGGCTCTGAGATGAGAGGCAGACATGAAGCTGAGACACTCCCTGGAGCGGGTGACCCCCAACCACCAGATGGGAGTCTGTCTGGCTTCCCCGGGGCGCCGGGTGCTCCTGTGGCGGCAGCGTCTTTCCAGTCCAGCCTCCTCGCCCCGCCCTGTCCCAGGTGACACATGACCACTGTGGACTTTGCCCGGGAGCCTCCCCTGGACTGGAGGAGGAGACCTGACCTGGGGACTGGGGGGCGGGGGACGGGGTGGGGGTGGGGAGAGGGCCTCCCTGGGGCCAGAGCTGCTGCTGCTCCTTACCTGTTTCCTGTGGAGCAGAACCTCTGCGGCCCGGCCACCACCATCCCCGCCAGCTCGTGGGGGGAAGCAGACCTTGCCCCCGAGGCCACAGGAGGGAGAAAGGGGACACAGGCGGGGGTCCTGCAGGACCCTGTGATGACAAGTTGTCAGGCTTCCCGGAGGTGATCGAGCCCGGGGAACGCGTGAGTCATTGTTTTAATTTCTGTGCACTTTGCAGAGTGTGTGGGAATGTGTGTGTGTGCATATGCAGGTGCTCGTGACTGCGTGTGTGTGTGTGTTTGTGCCTATATGTGTTTGTTTCTGTGCCTATATGTGTCTGTGTATCTCTGTGTGTCTCTATACTTCTGTGTGTGTCTCTGTGTGGACATGTATGCACCCGTGTGAGCGTGTGTCTGTGTTTGCATGTACATGTATGCACGTGTGTGTCTCTGTGGTCACGTATGCATGCGTGTGTCTCTGGATACATGCATGTATGTGTGTGTGTCTGTGGGCACACGTATACACACGTGTATGTGTATGTCTGTCTGTACCTCTGTCCTCGTGCACATAATCAAGAGGGCAAAGTGTAGGGTGGAGGGTTTGTTCCCCCGGAGGCCGGACGCGCCCTTGTTGGGATCCCCCGTGGCAGGCTGGGTCAGGTTCCCGGAAGGAGATGTTTGTTTACACATTGGCTTTTGGAAAAAGTCCAGCTCCAGGCCTCGCCTGTGAACTGCGGGCGGGGGAAAGGAGCCCCTCCAGGGATCGGTCTGGGATGGATCAGGATGCTGTTAGCCCCGCTAATCTCGGTGTCCCGCACGCCTCGGGGCAAGGAGGACAGCGCCGTAGACCCTTCCCTGAAACGCCCCCCCCTCCACCCACCCCGTGGAAGGACTGGTTTGGATTTGCGATCCTTTCTTTTTCCCTTTGGTGGAAAGGAGATGAGCTGGTAAGAAATCATAAAAAGCTCCAAATGAAGATGCTACAGAGGGTGTCGCTTCCCCCTAACCGCGACTGTCCTCATCCCGAAGACAGCTTTGTATTTAGAAAGACTTCAGATAACCCCTCTTGATTAAATTCTAGAGGCAGGGTCAGAAGTCACATTTTCAATTTTCTCCCAGAATAGAGGGCTCTAGCCTCTGATTATTAGAAGCTTTCAACATGTAATCACACAAAAAGTTAAACACAATAGTGCTTTCTGTAGTCTAATATATTACTGAGAGACAATTATGACCAAGAAAAAAATCCAGTATCTGGGAAATGGCTTAGCAAAGTGGAAAAGCTGTAGGAATGAATGTTTTGTGGTCATTAAACATATTACGTTGAATGCATTAGAACACACGCAGCTATGCGGAAAGCTGATTTTTATGAATATTGGGTTTTTTTTTGCGTATTGATTTTTTAAAGGTAGGATGCATGATGTTATGTTAGAGCTATGGGTTTTGGTTTGTTTGTTTTTAGGATTCATAGCAAAAAAAAAAAAAAAAAACCAACAAGAAAAGAGGCAAAATGCCTTTCCTGGACATATTAAGGGTGTAGGATTATGGGTGATTTAATTTTTTTTTCATGCTGACAACAACGTGTTTATACTTATAGCAAAATACTATTTTTAAACAAAAAGATGTATCGTTGCCAGAGGGACAACGTGCTGGAACGTGGTATCGTAGGAGTGGTGTGTTCATTCATAGTCCACCTGTTTTGATTGATTCAGACATGTCTTGGGCTAAAGATTTTCTAGCCTTAAGAGCTTTATTATTCCGAGCGCATAAATAGCAAAGAGAACCTGAGGGGGTATCTTTGAACACTCGAGAGTGCATCGCTGTGGGTGTGTTAGGACTTTGTGCAAAATCACAGCACAAATCAATGGGCCAACTGCTTCTAAGCAGGAGCCTTAGGCACTTCTGGCTTGAAACGACGTAATAGCTTGGGCTGCCGCAGAGAGCTGGGACGGTCCATCCTTACAGGGGTTTCTTCTTTGTAGCGTGGTTGAGCCGCACTTGACATCCAACGCCCCGTAAGTTCGAGAGGCACACGGTGTGGATTTGGCACGTCGATGCGTCGCGACGTGATGACTGTGCGCTGTTAGCTGCCGCCCCATGCCCCATCCTGCCTCATCCTCACTGTGTCTTTCTGGCACTGACAACATTTAAGATCTACTGTCTCAGGGCCCTCCTGAGAGTATGTAACTCGGTAGCGCGGGCTCTGACCCCCCGCTGTACGTCAGATGCCCGGAACCTGCTCGTCTCCGAACTGGGAGTTTGCACCCTTTCACTGGTCTCTTCCCTTCTCTGCGCCCAGCCTTGGATAACCAGCATTCTACTCTGTTTCTCTGAGTTTGGGGAAAAAAAAAGAAAGAAAGAAAGAAAGAAAGAAAGAAAGAAAGAAAGAAAGAAAGAAAGAAAGAAAGAAAGAAAGAAAGAAAAAGGAAGGAAGGAAGGAAGGAAGGAAGGAAGAAAGAAAGAAGGAAAGAAAGAAAGAAAGAAAGAAAGAAAGAAAGAAAGAAAGAAAGAAAGAAAGAAAGAGCAGTTTCTAAGTTAGGGTGTGCTGTTGAGCTGACTGCCGTGGGCCAGGAGCCAGGCTGGGGGCGCCCCGGGGGGCCACCGCACCTCTGCTCTCCCCGTGGGAAGCGCGTGCTGGCGCTCTCTGCAAGTGGCTGGGACCGCGCTAGTGCCCCGGGAAGCCAGTGTGAACGTGAACGCGGCCTGCTCTGGCTTCGGATTCTGTACCTTTGTCTGAGAAAGGCTGCCGGCCTCTCCGTAAGGGGGGGGGGCGGTAACCCCGGGACCCCTGGAGGTGTCTAGACCGGCAGCCTGTGTGGCCTGAGCCGGACAGGGTTGCGTGAGCATGTCCGTCCCACTCCTCCACTGTGAGGCGTGGGCACCTGCACCCTCACGGCCTCCTCCAAGCATCCGTGCAAGGTGACAACCTTAAAGCAAAAGCGTTCAGCTTTCCTTGGCCGCTCAGGGCTGAGCCACCTGCATGGAGCGGCTCCCGGAGCCCGCGGGACGTGCTTCTTCTGCTCGGCCTTCCTGCAGGTACCCCGGTTCCCTGCGAGGCAAGCTGCCTGGGGTTTGGCCGGCCGTGCAAACCGTGTGGTGGAAACGGCATGTCCCCCCGACTATGGCTTTTTGCTGAGCCACTCCTGAGTGTGCTCAGGAAATGTTTATTGAGCACCTACTATGTGATCAATGAATATCATCCTTGCCCTCATGAGACGTTACAGCCTGGTGCGTGTGAGATGATCTTAATAAGATAATTGTGTAAAGTGGGTCTCATGAGAGGTTACAGTCCAACAAGAGACAATTTTAGTATATGTGCTGCCGAAGCGAGCACCCAGCAAGAGACATAAGTCGTTAAAAAATAGTTCTATGAGTTAAGGCAGTTAAAAACCAGGATCATTTCCATCAAGAAGAGGGACGGGGGACCGCAGGCAGCATGATGGCATAGACTATTTTTTTTAAGATTTTATTTATTTATTCATGAGAGACACAGAGAGAGAGGGAGGCAGAGACACAGGCAGAGGGAGAAGCAGGCTCCATGCAGGGAGCCCGACGTGAGACTCAATCCCGGGTCTTCAGGATCCCACCCTGGGCTGAAGGTGGTGCTAAACCCCTGGGCCACCCAGGCTGCCCGATGGCAGAGACTTTTATCTATTTTATTAACTGCTGTGATGGGGACTGGGTATCAACAGGGTTGATCGGGTGATCAGGGGTGGCAGCCGTGACAGGAGGTTTGTGTCAGTAGGACAGAGAGGCCGGAGCAGATCGAGCAGCTTCCGCGGCAGCCGGCAGCTCCCCAGTGTCCGCTTCAGAAAAACACCAATGGAAAACTTAAAACGCTTCATCTCTCTAATCCCCTGGGAAACATCAGGCATTGACCCTGTAAGCATCATGCATGATGGCGAATCTCGCATAAGCAGGGGTTCCTCACGCCTTCTGACGACTCCGGCTCTGCTGTGTCGGGCTCCCTGTCCCCGAGGGCCAGCGGCAGCCCCGCATCCTTCTCTCAGACCCTGTAACTCCCTGGTCACTTCCCTTCTAGAACAGTCTCCTTAGTTGTTTAGGACTCAGCCCTGCTGGTTCTGGGACTTTGATCCCGAGCTGGCTCCTTCCCCTCTCATCCCTGCAGGCAGACCAGACAGGGGACAGCTGCGGCGGAGGGAGGGTGGGGGTGGGGACCCGGTTTGCTGCTCTCTCTGTTCCTCTTGGAAATTCCCTCCTTTCCTCCATCCCCGTCACCCGTGGGGCCCCCCTCCTGCCTGCCCACTGAGTGAGGAGGGAGAGGGGACCGTTCCGGGACTGCCTGCCCCGGGGGGAATTTCGATGTCTTTTAGGGGAAGGTTTTCTTCCTACAAGTGACCCAGACCATGAACAGAGACAAAGTGGTGACATTCGAACGTCACCAGTCTGCTCCCAGTGGAACAGTGGCTCTGGAAACAGTCTTCAGGGACCCCTAGCATCACCACCCCATGCGCTTGGCCATCGTTTGCCCCCTGACGAAATGCAGAGCACACTCAGGAAGCATCCTTGCCAAAAGATAGCTTTTTTTTTTTCTTTTTTTAAAGATTTTGTTTATTTATTCATGAGACACACAGAGAGAAAGAGAGGCAGAGACACAGGCAGAGGGAGAAACAGGCTCCCTGCAGAGAGCCCGATGTGGGACTCGATCCCAGGACCCCGGGGTCACACCCTGGGCCGAAGGCAGACGCTCCACTGCTGAGCCCCCCAGGCGCCCCGATAGCCTGTGTCTGATCAGACTTCTGTTCTAACCACCGAACTACAGCAAATACAGGGTTCATGGGACGTGGTAACAACAGGGAAACAATCAGCGAAATCCAGATCGCAGAGTTGCAGGACAGTCTGATCTCTCGAACAAATTAATTACAAAGGGGGAAAAAAAAAGACTCCCTGCCTATAGACCGAGATTTGCAGATGGAGCAACAGGATGTCCGGGGTTTGCTTCACGCCAGTCTTCGGTGGACGGGGGCTTGGGGGTGTGGGTGAAACCAGGTCGGCCACAGCTCATTATTGTGGAAGCTCCGGGGGTGCATGGGGCCCCCTGGGACGGCCTCCATCCCCTCCATTACAGAAATCTTCTGTAACAAAAAATATGCAGGATTTACCCAAATTTGTTTTGATCCCAGAGCTGTTTTTCTCCACGGCTTATCCCTACAGGGGCTGAGGCTTTAGATCTAGTGGGAAAGACTGAGGTTTTGAGGTCCTTGAAACACGGGCTTTGTCTTCAGATAGATGCTTTCAAAATACCTGCTCTGACCCACGAGCCGCCACGGAGAGAGCATGTTGCCTCTCGGGTGATTCTGGTGCTTTTTGGAATAAGTAATAGATTTTTTTTTTTTTTTTTAAAGTGAGAAGTAATGGCGTGAGGGCAGGAGGCCAATAGGGTAACTAGCACACAACGGTTATTTTCAGGGTATGTAGCTCCTAGGGTGCCGTGGGTCCCGCCGGGCACCTTTAGGACGCTTCCCAAGCGCGGCTCACAGCACACCTGCCACCCAGGCACTGCTCACCCCACCCTGCAGGTGAGGAGACGGGGCGCGGAGTGGGGCAGGGGAGCCGCCCAGGCCGCCAGCCTCTGACGCTGAGCTCCCTTCTCTGCCTCCCACCGGGGAAGCGGGGCCCGGGGGTGAAGCTGCTAAGATTGGCGACAGACGTTCAACCCCCTGCACGTGTTGTCTCTTTGCAGGGCATGGCGCAGGCGGGAGGGGTCCCCTGCCCTGGGGCTGCCCCGGGCCAGCCCTGCGTGTTCAAGCTGGTGCTCTTGGGAAGCGGCTCCGTGGGCAAGTCCAGCTTGGCTCTCCGGTACGTGAAGAATGACTTCAAGAGCATCCTGCCCACCGTGGGATGTAAGTGACGCGGGACAGCGCGCCCCTTGTCAACCGCCCCGACGTAGGGCGGTTCCCACTGTCCCCCGGAGCCCGGGGTTGCGCCCAGTACTGCAAGGAGGGGATGAGGCCCACCTTGGTCAGACACGCGTGGAATCCAGAGCTCAGCCCGGTGTCAGCTTAGCGGGAGGGTGCAGGGGGCAGAGGTTCAGGGGCGGGACCTCGGGCCCCCAGGGGCTGGTGTGAGGGGTGGTGAGGGGGGCCTTCCTCAGCTGCCCGACAAGCTGGCCTCTCACCCTGCCTGCCAATGCCGCTCCCCTGGGTCGTTTACTGAAGAGTGGCTCCCTTTCTGCCTGGTCTCAGTTTACCACCTGGCCTGGACTGGGGCAGGGGGTCGCGATCGCAGGGAGGGAAGACCGACGTGGGACTCGATTAAAGTCCACGCTTACCGCGCTTGTTAAAGAGGTGACGTGTCGTGGCTCTCAGGGGGAAAGGGTCTTTGGAGCATCTGCTGGGCTGTTGGCCTCTTCACATCCTGCCTGGGGCTGGAAATCCTGTTTTCCACCGAAAATAGAGAAATTCAACATGTGCGCTCCATGCCAACGCTCCTGGTGGGTGGCCAGCACGGCGAAAGAAGGATCCCACCCCCGGAGCCAGAACTTTGGCTTCAGACTTGGACTCCGCCACGGATGAGCCTTCCGCTTAGCACTTTGTTGAGTCCACTCATTCACTCATTCATTCATTCATTCATTCATTCACTACCTTCTTCACTCATGTAGCAAGTACCTGCTGGGCATGGCCTCTGCCCAGGCCTGCACTAGGTGTGGAAGATTCTAGAAGATGCCAGGCTCACTGGACCTAGACACACAATGCTAAATTTGATGTGTGCATTAATTAGCCAGCTCCTCGGGAGCCCTCCAGTCTTCTCCGGAGGGTGATTCCCAGGAGTGCCCCGGGGGCTATGGGGGCTGCGGGGATCTGCTAGGCCCAGACCCCCAGCACTAGTGGTGAGCCTGGCAGGGGAGGGGTGAGGGGCTGGTTCCAGGATGGGGAGCTCGGGGAGAGCTAGTAAAGCCAGAGGTTGGGGCTGGCTGAGGGGGCGCAGGGCGACCGTCTCCATCAGCGGAAAAGTGACACGACTCAGCCACGATACTGGACTTAAAAAAAAACAAAAAAACAAAAACAACAACACAACAAAGTGCTAAGTCTGGTGTCAGGGGGGCTTCCATTGAGAGCAGAGACCATAGAAGGGGGCCTGGCCCAGCGGGGATTTCGAGGGCTGTGCACCTGCGTGTGAACTGTGTGAAGCTGGTGTGAACCAGGTGTGAACCGGTGATGCGGAGCCGAGCTGAGGAAGAGAGACAGCAGCTTCCAGGCCAGGCAGCTCTTTGGGGGCACATGGAAGACGAGGGCCTGCAACCTAGGGCTCGAAGGGCTCTGCTTGATTTTGCAAATGAGGTTTTCCAGGAACAGGGCCTGCGCCCGAATTTGCACATCCTGCGGGCTGCTTTCAGGCCCAGGCCGCAGCTGGGCAGTTGCAACTGTGAGGGCTTGTCCTGCGAAGCCACAAATATTTACTGAAGACCCTTTGCCAGAAACATTCAGGACCCCCTGTTCCAGCGGTCAGCGGGAGGGCGCCAGTCCCCTGAGAGGCAGTGGGCGGCCACTGTTCGGGCTCCAGCGGGAGGGGCCGGGATGGTGGTGTGGACACACGGCGGGCCGGACACTTGGCTCCGTGGGATCCGCCCTCGCTGGGTCCAAGGTGGGGGGCTGCAACTGGGACCCTCCCTGGGGGGCCGGAGGGCCCGACACCCAGAGTCAGCGGGGCCCGGGGAGAGTGCAGGTGCTCTGTGTGGATGGGAAGGTCCCTAACTTTCCCAGGACAGGCAGACGGCGCTCCCCAGCCTGCGGTAGCTACCGGGACAGTGGGTGAGGGCCTGTCCTGCCCACAGAACCCTGCACTGGTCCTTCAGCAGGTCAGGGATGAAGCTGTCACCCTCCCCCGCTCGCTTCAGAGGTTCTGCTAAGCTCAGGAGGTGGATGGAGCCTGGGCCCAGGTCGGAGTGGGGGGGTCATTGCTTGAAGGGCAGGCCTGGGTGTGCTCTCTCCACTTACGGTCCTCTGTCTGGCCCCCGGACCACCCTCATCCTCCGGGGCAGCTTTGGCTGCCCTCCCCGCCTCCTTCCCCAAGCCAGGCTTAGGGCCCTGCCTTGGCGTCGGGGCTGGTGCTTTGGGTCTGCTTCCTGCCCACCATCCCCGGCGTGCGTGCCTGTGTGGGCAGATTAGCACCGAGCCACAACCCTCTAGCTGAGTTTGGCGATCCTTTATTCAAGCAGCTGCCAACCGTGCTGCTGGAGCCTACGTACTGAGCACCTACTAGGTGCCGGCAACTGTGCTGGATGCTGGGGACGAAGAGGTGAAAAGCCCTCCTTTGCCCCGAGGAGCTAAATCCCATGTGGAAATGCTGGCTTCGTCCACTTACCTCTCAGGGTCTCCCTCCTGCGCCTTAAGATGCCACAACCTGTGGCGGTGGATTTTACAATTAGTACATCATTATAAAAATTAATAATTTTAATATCAGGCAGGTAATTATTTTGTTATTATAATGCATTTATCAGTACATTATATTCTATATTATTTAGTAGTTATTATGCTATTACAGTTATGACATCATTACATATTATTATAAAGGTCGATATTCCCACTTTTTCAGATGAGGAGAGAGAGTAAGACCCTTCCTTTCGTTTGTGTAGATGCAGTCTGTGTTGTTCAAAATCCCCCTGAAGGGAGACGCTTCCATTTCTTGTTTCTGTGCGTGGCATCGGCTCAATTTCTGGCTTTTTGGAAAAAAAAAAAAAATTCTGGCTTTTTGTTGTGGCTCCAGTGAGCAGAGGAGCTGGATGCGGGGCTCACCTCCCCCTCGGCAGGTGGCTGGGGCAGTAAAGGAGGGGGCGCGTGCCTGGGCCGTGGGCCCCAGAGACTCTCAGTGAATATGAGCCGAATGACCTACATGTGGGTAAACGGCTTGTTCTCTCACCTTGACGTTGGCCCCTGTGGCGCGGGGACATAGGCACCTCCCTGCCGTGGGCTCTCCGTGCGAGGCTGGCCCGAGGCCGCTGAAGGCTCAGGTTCCCCTGTTACCGCTCAAGGTCATCACCTGCTGCCCCCGTCCAGTCCCGAGAGCAGGGCTGGGAGCAGGGGTCGGCCTGTCCCGGGTGGTGCTGCCTTCAAGCTAAGTCCGGCCTTCAGGAGGGTGGGGGTCGCTGGGTCCCCGCCAGGGGGTCTGGGTCCGTTGGAGACCGTGTGCGGTGGCCCCGCAGCCGAGGACTGCGCAGGCCCTGGGCTCTGCCCTCCGGAGCAGTGCGTGAGCCAGGACGGTGTTCCAGCCGCCTCGGGGCACGACCCCGTCCAGCTGGGGGTGCCGGAGTCAGAGTCATAATTGGGACAGACCACCCCGTGTCCCCGACGCAGGGCCAGAGTGGGAGTCCCAAGTGAGCGTGGCCTCCTGGGGGCCAGCCTGCTGGGGGACACCAGGGAAGCCTTGGAACTCCCGGCCAGGCCCAGCCACCCCCGGCCACCACGGAGGCCCCGGTCCCACGGCAGCAGAGGGCCCAGCAGGGGAGGTGAAAGCTCCAAGCAGAGTGCTGCGAGCGGCGCGGGGGCCGGAGCCACAGGGAGCTCCCCAAGGCCCCGCTGGGCTCCCCACAGACCCCTCGCCCTGGGGTCCCCAGGGGCCAGAGCCCGGGGAATCTGGTCCATTTCCCAGGGCCTCAGGGCCCTAGTGACGTCTTTTGGAGAAATGGTGACATCTAGTGCTCGAGTGCGTATTTGCTGGTTGGTGGCCGCCCCGCGTGGGGAGGGCGAGGCAGCCCAGCGGCCACCATCACCTTCCTGCTCAGCCTCCCTGGCTGAAGCCCTGGGGGGCCCGAGAGGCGCTGTATCCATTTCACGCTCCCTCCAACCGGGACTGTTTATACTCTCTCTCTCTCTCTCTCTCTCTCTCTCTTTTTAAAGATTTTATTTATTTATTCTCTGAGAGAGGCACAGACATAGGCAGAGGGAGAAGCAGGCTCCATGCGGGAAGCCCGATGCGGGACTTGATCCTGGGACCCGGGGATCACGCCCTGGGCCAAGGGCAGATGCTGAGCCCCCAGGGGCCTCCCTGCATGTACTTATTAAGCAGGGGTGGGAACGAGTCCAAGCACCCTCCAAGGGGTGGCCCCGGGGGCGACAGGTGAGAACACAGAAGTCTACGTGTGCCATTGGGTGTGCGAGGAGTGCCCAGAGGCTGCCAGAGACGGGTCCTTGGAAGGGAGCGGGGGCCCAGCGGCCACCCTTGGAGGCAGCAGATAGGTGGGAGGACGAGTGATGCCAAGCAGGGACCGTGGAGAAGGGAGGTTGGCAGGGAGAGGGTCCACGAGGCCAGAAGGTTAGCAGGATGCAGGAGGGAGTTGGGGGGGAGCCGGGGTGACGGTGAGCACCTCCCTGCACGGTTGGTCTGGCCTCTGAGAGGCCGATGGGGCAGGGGTGTGGATGGTTCTAGAGGCCCCCGGGGCTCAGCTGCATCTCTGGAAGCCCGCGGGGACACGCGGGACCCGTGGTTGTCAGAGGCCCCCTCCACGTCCCGTGGTCCGGGGGATTTTGTGTTGGGGCCCGGGAGTTCCTCTTCCCACCCGAAGCCTCCGCAGAACCTACAACGGGTCTGCAGCAAGTTGCTTGTGACACTTTGCTTCTTGCGGGAACCACCGTCTTCCAGAAGCGGGGTTTGCTGACGCCCCTCTGACGCGTTTGCAGAGCCCGGGGCTCACGAGGGCCCAGCCCGAGGTGCAGAGGAAGCCCGTGCCCCCCGGGCCCCCATGCCCCTGGGTGACAGTCCCCTTCCCCGGGCTCCCGTTTAGGTGCGTTCTTCACAAAGGTGGTGGAGCTGGGTGCCGTGTCTCTGAAGTTTGAGATCTGGGACACGGCCGGCCAGGAGAAGTACCACAGCATCTGCCACCTGTACTTCCGGGGCGCCAACGCCGCGCTCTTGGTATACGACATCACCAGGAAGGTAAGGCTCGCCTCAGGCGTGTCCCCACCCTCCTTTGCAAGCTTTCTGTGTTCTCGGGCACCGGGCACGGGG
Organism: Canis lupus dingo; assembly: GCF_003254725.2. NCBI lineage: Eukaryota > Metazoa > Chordata > Mammalia > Carnivora > Canidae > Canis > Canis lupus. Next base: position 48,370,963 of record NC_064267.1, on the reverse strand, counting down.
ATGCTGTCTCCTGGAGGCCTTCTGTGGCCAGCCCGTGCTGGTGCTTTGTGGCGAAACCGCCACGACCGGTAGAAAATGTGTTCATGGAAGTCGGTCACTTCCTCCAGGAAGCCCTCCCTGATAACTCCTGCTCCTACAGCAACACGGTTGAGTGTGTGCCCCTCCACAGCGCTCTCAGAACACCCTGCATAATGCACCACCGCCCATCACTCACGATTCCTTGGGTGCCTGTGGAATTGGGTCCTGGCTGTGCATCCGGGTAGATGCTGAGTACGAGTGAGCAGGGACCTAGAGCAGGAGCGGTGGAGCAGAGTCCTGTGGGAGTTGATAGGTTCAGCCTGGGGTGGGGGTGCTTCCTGCAGGACAGGAAGGGGGAGCAGGGATTAGCCTGGTGGGGTGGGGGTGGGGAGGAGGGAGGGCAGGGGAGCAGGGAGAGAGCCCAGGCTGGGGGTTGGGGGTGGAGGGTGGAGGCGGGGCCAGCAGGACACCAGGCTGGCAGCGAGGGAGGCCGCCCCCTGGAGCAGCTCAGCTGCAGGGCGAGGATCCCCGCAGGGTCCCCCAGTCAGGAGCCAGCAATAGCCAGTCGTCCAGACTCCCCTGCACTAAGTGGTCCTGGGGGGCTCCGGAAGTGAGGGCCCCGGGAGCTTGGAGTCTGACCCCAAACAACCCGCAGCCTCCAGACTCCGGCCCTGTTAGGGGAGATGGAGCTGCGGCGTGGTCCAGGGCCCTGGAGGCGAGTCCCCGGCGGGGGCTGTCGCACGGCCTGTCGCACGCCCGTTGGAGCACATGCCTTTGCGCCGTGCGGCCGTCGACACCCGCCTGTTTGCCGGCGTAGCTGGTGAAGCCCCCGCGCGAGTCTGACGCTGAGCTTTGCTGCCCGCCAGGATTCCTTCTGCAAGGCCCAGCAGTGGCTGCAGGACCTCGAGCGGCAGGTCCCCGCCGGGGAGGTGGTGGTGATGCTGGTCGGGAACAAGACGGATCTCGGCGAGCAGCGGGAGGTGACCTTCCAGGTAGCCGTCGTCCAGGCTGGGCGGTTTTGTTCCCGAGGGGAGGGGGGGTGACCCCAAAGCACACGTGTCCACTCATATGCACACCCGTTCCTTGTCCCCCGCCAAAGTGCATGCACTCCCACACATGCCTGTCACACACACTTGCATCCACACTCACAAACACGTGTACTTCCCTTTTGGGCAAAGATTTCTGGTCTTTCCTGGAAAATCAGGTCTACAGGTGGCTATTCCCCCGTGTGGAGGACTGTGTGCACCCCCAGTCCAGCCCTCCTGAGAGCTGGCAGGGGGTCCAGCCCCTGGCCTGTCTGCCAGGGAGTGGGGAGACGCCTGTGGCCAGCCTGCGAGGGCCCCGGCCTGGTGACCCAGGCTCACCGGGACACGATGGCCCTTCCTACCCCGCTCTCCCAAGCAGAGTTGTGTGGTTTTCAGATCTTTGTCTTTGTGCTCAACAAATTATTGATAAAGGGACAGGTGAGTAAATCCAAATTTCCTTGCCAGGAACTGAGTGAGGAATAGAAAATAAAGCTGTAGTTCTTCTGTAAATAGACCAAAGACAGAATAAATGCTGCGGAGATGCACATAGAGTGCTATGGGAAGTCGGAGCTGTGAGCAAGGGTGTCAGCGTGTGTGCAGGAGGGGTGTGTGTGTGTACATAGGAGGTATGTGCGTGGGTCTGTGTGTGTGCGGGAGGTATGTGTATATAAGAGGGTGTGTGCAGAGTAAGGTATGTAGGTATGTGTGTGGGTAGGCATGTGCCTGTGCATAGAAGATGTGTGTGGGTAGGTGTGTGCCTGTGTATAGAAGATGTGTGTGTAGGAGGTGTGTGTGTGTAGGTGCGTGTGTGTAGGAGGTGTGTACATAAGAGGGTGCAGGTGTGTGTGTGTGTAGGAGGTGTGTGTGTACCTAGGAGCGTGTGCTGGTGTGTGTATTGAGGGTGTGCGGCATGTGTGTGCGTGCACGCGTGCGTGTATGTGCGGCCGCATCAGGAAAGGCGCCAGGAGGGCCCGAGGGGAGGGAGGGCGCGTGGAGCGGAGCGTGCTGCCAGGAGGGCAGGGCGGGGGGCGCGGGGTGGGCTGCAGGGTGGGAGCTCCCCGCCGCAGTGAGAAGGCGCATGCTCTCCCGGGCAGCGACCCTGGCGGGTGGCGTTAGGGATGGGCCATCATGTGGGGGCCAGCGGGGGTCCTTGGAGGAGTCCCGTGGGCTGGGGCAGGACGGGAGATGTGGAAGGAGTATGGGGAGGTCAGGTCGGCGGGGCGGGGGGACCGCTGGGAGGCAGGGGTGTGAGGGGCCTCGGCGGCGGCACCCCACCCTGTGCTGAGCCCGCCCTCCGTGGGGGAGGCCTGGTGGCGGGGTCTCAGGCACAGGCCCCCCGAGGCCGGCGCTGCCGACCCCCGGCCCCGGGGCCACCGCCCGGGCCTCTTCTCTATCCGAGCTCCCTCCAAGCCCTGGCAGGCCTTGGGGGGCGGGGGGGGGGGACACGGGCACCCAGCCCTGGGGGGCCGGCAGGGACAAGGCTCACCTGCGGCACAGCGTCTGCATTACGCTCTTGGCTCTCATTTTACGATAGTTTCACAATTAGGAAAAGCGCCGCAACACAACTACCGCAAGTGGGCGTGCGCCCTCGCCCGGCCTTCCCCACGCTCACGTTTGCCTCAACACAGAACCGCGACCCAATGGGGTGGCCTTCGGGCCAATACCCCGCGGACACACCCTGCTCAGACTTGATCAGGGTCCCCCCGACCCCCCTGCAGCACTAACCCGTGCAGAACCCGAGCAGGGCCCCCCCAGCAGGCGGGCTCCCATCGGGGCCTCTCCTGCTTCCCTTCCCCTGTTCCTCCCTTCTCACCTGGTTTTCCCCACGTCACAGCCCACAGGTGCCAGGGGGTGGAGACAGGGAGCCCCTGGGGGGTCGCGGGTGCTGGGCTCTGCTGCGGGGGCCCACCTGCTGGAGGAGGGGGAGGACCTCCCCGCTTCCCGGCCGGGCCCCTCCAGGAGCACCAAAACGCAGCGCCAGGGCCTGTCACTGGTTCTTGGGTCGTAGAAGGCCACCGAGTGTCCCCGGAAAGCGTGGTTTGTCCACAGCGGGAATTCGGTTGCTGTCCCCGCAGGAAGGGAAAGAGTTTGCAGAGAGCAAGAAGCTGCTGTTCATGGAGGCCTCCGCCAAGCTAAACCACCAGGTGACCGAGGTCTTCAGCGCTCTAGGTGAGCGGCGGGGCCCCTAGGAGGGCCGGGGTGGGGGACGTCATCCCTCGGGCTGCTTTGTGGGGTCGGGGGACCAGACTGGAGGTCTCCAGGGGCCCAGGGTGAGCACGATTGCCAGGGGCCCCAACTTCGTGGCTCTGGGTGAAGGGCAGCTCGGGGGTGGGGGGGTGTCCCTGGGCTGCTGGGCGGGGTCCTTCCCTCCCAGACCGCAGTCCTGACCCTCCACAGCCCGGGAACTGCTGCGGAGAGAAGAGGGGAAGCAGGGCCGGCCGCAGAGGGGGGAGGCTGTGCTGGCTCGGAGCAGGGTGCCCGTGGGGCCGGCCAGGTGCTGCGCCCAGTAGCAGGAGCCGGGCCGCCCGGGGCATGCAGAGGACACCCCCGGGGAGCCCCTGCCACCGTCCCCGGCTCCGAGAGGTCCTGGAAGCTGGCATCCCGGAGCGTCCCCACTCCCGAGGCCGGAGGGAATCACTCAGGAGCGGATCCGCGCCGAAGGCCGTCTAGGGGCGATGGAGGGAACGTCACCTTTTAGCGTTCGTCCGCCCTGCTCCTTGGCGCCCGGGGAAGCTGTACTTTCAAGGTCAAAATGACCCGGCAAAACTTTTCAAAGCAGGGCCACAATTTCTGCCCCGAGCCCACGGTGTACACTGGCCTCATTTAAAAAATAATAATAAATTAAAAAATGTATATATATATAATACCCAACAAGGAGCATTCCCCGTATAAAGATAAGAAAAAAAACCACACCTCCCTAGTTCCTATAAAGATGAAAGTCACAGAACCTCACACACACTGGAAACATAAGATAAACACCTGCACCTTTCAGGAATGTCCTTTGTCTCAACGGTTTGTGCGTAGCTCCTTATGTAGGAGACCTAGGTGACCCTGCGCCGGATGTTCCATCCCGGGAGCACGCTTTGCTTTGCGGAGCTGGAGTGTCCGGGGCAGCTGTCCCCACTCAGGCTCCAATAAATGTCTTTTTTTTTTCCTCTTTAACAATTTAGAAAAGGTCTGTTGGATTTATGTTGCCGGGTGGGGGGGTAGGGGGGTTGTCGGCCCCACGTCAGGGGACACTGGTGCCCGTGCCCGCCCCGCCTGGATGGTTGTGCCCTCAGCTGCCTGGGCACCGGGTGCGGAGGGGTGAGGCGGGCCAGAGGGGACGGGGAGTGCTGGGCAGGGCGCCGTCCGGGAGCTGGGGGAAGGGGGGCAGTGCCAGGAAGATCGCCGGCCGCCTCCGCTTCCCTCGGGGCAGCTGGGGCGGGGTTGGGGTGCCAGGGCCCTCCCTCCCCACCCCCTTCTCCGGGCTCTGAGTCCACCAGGTGATGCTCGTGCCTGGCGGGCCTGAGGGCGCAGACTTTTGGCCCGTGATGCAAGTTGTCCTGCTTACATGTCTGCAAACATCAAACTGCTTTCGATAACCTGCCCGTCGGGGACTCTGCAAAGTTGGGGTCTGCCCTGGCACATGTTCTAGGAGGGCTGGTGCTGAGGGAATAAGGAGGCGGGCCCGTGTGCAGGCTGTGGCCCAGGCGGCCCAGGACGTCTCTCCGGGGGTGACACGTCGTGCGTTCACCTCGTTCAGGTGACACAGCCTGCTTTACCATCAGGGCCCCGGTGGTCGTCCTGGGAGCTAAACCCTAGTGTCAGTGAGGGTGTTTCGAGGGTGGCTATATTTTTTTTTGGGGGGGGGGGGTTGGTGTTGGTTTCCATCCTTGCAAGGTCTGTGATAAGCCAAGTCTGAAATTTTAAATCCTAAGACATCGTGGTGTCCCTGGAAGGGGTGGCTTTGCTGTATCCACGGTAACGGTCAACAGCAGGACACACGTAGAGCGTCCTTTCACGTTGACTCTGAACTCCCGACATCCACAAAGGGTGCGCCCTCATTTCTGGGGGCTCCTGTGGACTTGGTCTCTGCTCTCGACCACCCCGCATGGGCCCATCATCCCAGCCTCAGGCCTGGGCCTTTGGTTGGGGCCCAGCGGATGGGGAGCCCTGGCAGTGGACTGACCGGGACACCGCCAGGCATTGGTGAGCTAGGTGAGGTGGCCTCAGCGTGGCTGTGTCCCGCCAGAGGTCAAGGCTCCCCACAAGGCTTCCTACAAGGTGGGCCCCTGGGTCCCTCCTCATCTATAGGGCCAGCCTCACAGGATCCTCACTGGAGGGAGCTGGGCCCGGGCAGACCCAGCGTCTGTTCTGGGGACGGGGGACGGGAGGGCGGGGGTGGGGGATGGCAGCCCAGGATCCAGGCCCCTCCCCGATGCATATTCTCAAGGAGCTTCTCCTGTGTCTTTCTGGACAAACGCAGATTTCCCAAGGCTTCTCTTGTCATGATCTTCAAGAAAAGCTAAAGGACAAACACAGATATAAAAGCATCTGAGAGGGCCTGCGACCCAGACTTCCACTCACACACTGTGTTTTCTTAAACAATGTCATTGGTGGCAGTTTCTGACTGTAGTCAAGTTGCACGGTTTTTCATATGATTATTCCCAAGTTGATGAGGTACGTGGGGTGAGTCCCTGTGCCCAGCTGTGTCCTCGTGCTCACGCTCTCCCCGGGCCTCCCCCCTGCAGCAGGGCTGGGGACCCCCTGCGCCCACCTGGTGGGACCCACCTGGGCCTCAGCGGGACCTGAGGTCGCCCCCGGCCTCTAGATGGCGCTCCAGCATCGCTCAGGGCAACCCCGCTCAAGGGCACAGGGTCACTGAACCAGCTCTGCTAAAGGCCAGACTTTGAGATTTCCAAGGAGCTGATTGATGCAACAGGAGGTGGGCAGATAAGGAAGTTGTGTGTAGGATGCCCACGTATCTATGCCTATCCCCCTCCGTTTTGTCAAGCTGGTATCACTGCGCTAGAATTTATTATTAAAGCATATCCTCGGGACGCCGGGGTGGCTCAGCGGTTGAGCACCTGCCTTGGGCCCAGGGCGTGACCCCGGGGTCCTGGGATCGAGTCCCACATCAGGCTCCCTGCGTGGAGCCTGCTGCTCCCTCTGCCTGTGTCTCTGCCCCCCTCTCTCTCTGTCGTGCATGAATAAATAAATAATCTTAAAAAAATGAAGCATATCCTTGGGTGGATTTCCACCGGGCATCCTTCCATGGTGCCCCTAGACCGGATGGGGCGCCTTGTGCTCCTGGAGCTCACGTTCCCCATCGCCCAGCTGTGATTCTCCTCTCCCTCTCCTCGCCCTACTCTGCAGGTGGCTCAACCCTGTGTTGGAATCACCTGGGAGCCTCTGCCACAGCCCTCCTTGTGCACCACAGGCTTTGCTCAGATCCGTCTGCAGGGGGCTCCTGGGGGGCTCAGTCCGTTAAGCATCTGCCTTTGGCTCAGGTCATGATCCTGGGGTCCTGGAATTGAGCCCCACATTTGGCTCTCTGTTCAGCAGGAAGCCTGCTTCTCCCTCCCTCTCTCTGTCAAATCAATCGATCAATCAATTCTTAAAAATAAATAAATAAACGGTCTGTGGTGCAGCTGGGCCCTGGGACCCGGGCATTTGGAGCCCTCCCAGGTGAACCTAATATGCTGGCAAGGTGGAGAACCGCCCGGAGGGCAGAGGTTCTAGCCTTCCTTCTCTGGGGTGCTCGGTGCCTGGTGCAACATCTGACACACGCCAGGTGCTCAACAAACGTGTGTCCAAACAAGAGGATGGAAACAATTTCTTCCGCTGAGACGTAAAGGGAAGGCAGGCTTTCCAAAGCCAGACAGGTGTGTATGGAAGGGTCTGTGTGGCAGGCTTTGGAGAGAGCCCACCTCACCTCTGCTCTGTCCGGACCCATGTGATGGGGCGTGGGGTGGGGGGCAGTGGGCGGAGAGCACGCGTAGAGATGCACCCAGGGGGCCGGTGGCATTTCCCGGAGAAGACTCCTCAGGAATACCACTTGCAGGTGTGCAATGGCCTCGGGTCCCGCGGGAGGCCAACCTGGGTGCCCCGTGTGCTGCCCGTGGCCTGGGAAGCTGCTGCAGCCCTGCTCAGCCCGAGTTTGGAGCTGCATCCTCTCTGGAGCTGGGTGTGTGTGTGCGTGTGCACATGTGCATAGGCGTGTACAGGATGGTGGCAGGAGGCTCCAGCTTTGGTAGGTGCCCCTAAGAGGAGGCCTGCTGACCTGCCTGGGACCGTACCCTTTCCTCATCTTCTGTTGCTGTGGCAGGTGTCTCTCCAGCCCCCCTGGAAGAGGCCCCTTTGCACTGCCAGGAAGGAAACCACGAGGCCCTAACGGAGCCGCTGATGCTAAGGCGTCAGTCAAGCAAGATTTAGTACTTAACCCAACTGCAGTTTCAAATCCCCCTGGAATGAGACCTTTAACCTGTCAAGCTGGAATGTCCCGGAGGCAATCCTCTGAAAGACACCTTCCCCCTTAGGAAGGCAAGTGATGCCCATAAATTTCTTAAAAAATAAAAAAGCCTTCTTTCTGCCTTTTTTTTTTCTTTTTCTTCTTCTCTCTGCCTTTAAAAACCTTTCCTTTTCTGCTCCTGGGCGGAGCACCTCTCTACCGGCTAGAGCGAATGCTGCCCGATTCCTGAGTCACTTCATAAAGCCAATTAGATTTTCAAATGTTTGAATTTTGCTTTTTAACAGCCCAGAGGGCCTGACTCAGGGGCCCATCCTTCTGCTTTTAAAAATTTATTTCCAGGGCACCAGGGAGGCTCAGTGGGACTCTGGATCTCAGCTCGGGTCTTGGTCTCAGGGTCGTGAGGTCGGGCCCCGTGTTGGGCTCCACACTGGGTGTGCAGCTGACTGAAAAAATGTGTATTCTCTTCTTGGGGCTCCCACTGACCAAATTGAGGACAATTTGAGCACCGAAAATTATTGGTAAGGTGTTGAACAAAAAGAAAGAGGGAGAGAAATACCTCCTTTAGAAGAATCCAAATAATCAATGGGGAAGGAACTGGAAAATCTCCTTTGTTCGACCCACCAACCCACCGGAGGGGTCATCCGTTCCCAGCAGGGATGTTCAGGGGGTGGTTGGATCACTGGCTCGGGGCTCGGGGTAAACCAGCTGCCGCCTCAAGCATACAGTGAGGGGAGGGTCAGACCTGCATCTCTCCAAGTGGGGCTGGGACCATCCATCAGATGTGGTGCAACAGAAGGGACACAGGGTTCTGCTGTCCCCAGTGAGGAACTGAATCCGGCTGAGGCCCTGGATCTCGCTCTCAGACCACAGGAAATGCAGGGAGAGAAGAATGAGGAACAAGAAGAAGGTAACAGCCCTCCAGGGATGGATCAACACATCACACACCGGATCATAATACAGGATAATGTGTCTGGGTTCTTGTAAAAGTCAATATCATGACGAAAGAAGAGGATCAGGGACTAATGAGCAGTACTAACTGCAACAGTGAATTTAGATTGAAGCCTGGTTTCAGACAGAAAAAAGAGAAAGAAAGAAAGAAAAGAAAGAAAGAAAGAAAGAAAGAAGAAGAAAGAAGAAAAGAAGAAAGAGAAGAAAGATAAGAAAGAAAGAAGAGAAAGAAAGAAAGAAAGAAAGAAATAAAGAAAGAAAGAAGAAAGAAAGAGCAAGAAAGAAAAGAGAAGAAAGAGGAAAAAGAAGAAAAGAAAAGAAAGGAAAGAAGAAAAAGAAAAAAAGAAAGAAAGAAAGAAAAAAAGAAAAAAAAAGAAAGAAAGGAGAAAGAAAAATAGAAAAAAGAAAGGAAGAAAGGAAGGGAGGAAAGAAAAAGAAAGAAAGAAAGAAAGGAAGGAAGGAAGGAAGAAAGAAGAAAGAAAGGGAGGAAGGAAGGAAAGAAAAGAAAGAAAGAAAAAAGAAAGACAGGCAAGACTTTCTGTCCATACTTGGGGATTTTTGAATACAGACTGGAAACCACATGATATTATGGAATTACTCGAAAGAAAATGTCTCAGGCACAGTGATTTTTTTTTTTTTTGATTTTGTGGTTATGTAGGACACTGTCCTTATTTTGAGGAGAAACACATGGAAATACTTAGGAGAAATGTCGTGATGTCTACAACTTACTTCCAAATGAGAGAGGGAGAGAGAAAACATGGTAATGATTGTTGAGTCTAAGCGGAGGGTACGTGGATGCTCATTAGGTTACTTTTCGAACTGTCTTGTGTGCTCGGAAACTTTCGTAATTAAGTTGTAGGAACCGTGAAACCGCCCACCCCGGCACAGAAGACGTGGCAGTGTCCTGGGGCCGCCGGCCCGGGGTGCCGCGCTCCGGAGCCCGTCCTCACACCCCTGCGTTGCCCTGTCTGAGCCCCACCCCGGGTTGCGAACACTTAAAAAAAAAAATGCAATTCAGTGGTGTTAGCACATTTACAGCACTCCGCGACCTTGGAACCTGAGTCCGGTTCCAGGACGTTGTCGTCCCTGGCGAGGAAAGCCCCGCCGTGAGGCAGTTACCCCGGCAACCAGATCTACTCTCCGCCTCTGTCTCTGTCGCGCACATTCGTGGAGATCCGGTCACGCGGCGTGTGGGCTTCTGCGTCTGGCTTCTCCGGTTCAGCATCACGCTCTCAGGGACCCAAGCTGTAGCATTCGGCCCAACTGGGTCCTTTATTTTTTATGGCTGAACAATAATCTGCGGTGTGGCCGGACCACATCTTATCCGTTCTTATCTGTTTGTTGGTGGGTATTTGGGTTGTTTCTACCTTTTTTTTTTTTTTTTTTTTGCCTACTGTGAACTGTGCCGCTGTGAACATTTCCGTGTAAATATTTGTTGGCAACACCTGTTCTTTGTTCTTTCAGGTCCACACCCGGGGGTGCTACGGGCCATATGGCGACTTCTCCGACTTTCTGAGAAAGTGCCAGACGGCTTTCCTGGCTACCCACACTTCCAGGCCTGGTCCAGCAGCTGGAGCCCCCCTGACCCCTCCCAGTCCCTCACTCACTCCACCCTGGGCAGGTGCCACATAGCAGGGGCTCTTCCCTGGGAGGGGCTGACCTCTGCCCTCCTTGAGGCCCCCTGTGGCTGGGGAGTGAGGCAGCTCTGCGTCCTCTCCAGGTCTGGTGAGCCACAGGCCCCATCTTCCCTGAACTAGAGCAGGGACATCTGGGGTCTGGGGTCCCGCAGGCCTGCTCTGAGGCCTCCTGGGTGTCGACTGTGCCCTGTGGTCAGCGGGGGCTCCCGAGACCTTGTAGGCAGGGTGCAGGCAGAGGCCCACGAGCTTTGGGTTTGGAAGTAAACGGACGGGCCCGTCCCCACCACCCTCCTTCCTGCACGCTGGGCTGGAGCCGGCCTTGGGAAGGCGTTTACACGGGACGCCCACCGTGTTGGCTGCAAGCAGGTGCTGTGCCTGCCTGCCCCCTGGAATGAGGCAGGTGTTACTGTCCTGGGGTGTTCAGGTGTGGAAACTGAGTCTCAGAGTCAGGAGCTGGGCTCAGCTGCCCTGTGAGTGGTGATGTGGCCCTGGCACCAAAGCAACCTACATCGGAGGCAGGACATGGGACATCTTGGCGGGAATTGAGACAGGTGGTAAAGGGACACATTGTGGTTCATTTAGGTTCAAGTCTCCTGCTGTTGATTAGAAACAAGCAGCTCAGGACGCCTGGGTGGCTCAGCAGTTAAGCTTGTGCCTTCAGCTCAGGTTGTGACCCCAGAGTCCTGGGATGGAGTCCCACATAGGACTCCCCGCAGGGAGCCTGCTTCTCCCTCTGCCTGTGTCTCTGACTCTCTCTGTCATGAATAAATAAATAAAATCTTTCAAAAAAAAAAAAAAAAAAAACAAGCAGCTCACACTTCTCTTCCTCCTCTGAGTGCCAGCAAGGGAGGTAAAAGGAAGGGACGGGGCTCAGGGAGGGCCAGGCCAGGCCGAGGGGCTGTGCCAACCGTCCTCCTGCCCAGGTGGTGCAGTGTGCAGCCTGGGCAGCCCCTCGGGGCAGCCGAGGTGGAGGGCACGCGTGCGATGGGCTGCAGGTGAGCCCGGAAGGGCCCAGCTCCCCTACTCAGTGCCGGGTGCCCTCAGGCAAGTCATGGAGCCTCTGGGCTGCTGGGCTGAGTGTCCTTCTAGGCTAACGTCCCAGGAGGGAGAACAGCTCCCCTTTGCCACCACAAAGACACACCTATACAAGACCAGCTGCTTTTATTAGGACTGAAGGGGATGTAGCCGGTGGAGGGGCGCGGCTGGGGGGGGCTCCTGAGGTTATTCCTCTGCGTGCGGGGCCGTCACCCGCCCTGAGAGGGCTCAGCGCGTCCTTGCAGGGGGAGGCAGGGGGGCTGGCGCCAGAAGCTCGGCTTCATCGCATCCCCCAGGGCTGCTCTCCTGCGGCCAAAGCGGCCCACGGGCCTGATTCCGCGGCCCGTGTACCAGGCAGGATCGATGTCAGGGGCTGGAAGGGAAGGGCCAGAGCAGGGTGCGGGGGTGGGTGGTGTGTCCCCCGGCCTGGGTGCACAGGGCCCAGTGCTCCCCACGGGGGCTCTCGGCTCCGTGCTGCCCACTGGCCCGGGCCCTGCCTGGGACCCACCTGCAGACCAGGGACACCCAGGGGGCGTGGCGAGGTCAGTGCTGGGGAGTGGGTGGCTTTGGGAAATGGGAATTCAAACTCACCAGCAATCTCTTCCTCCCCCCACCCAGCGCCCCCCGCCCCAAGTTCTCATGCCAGGGCTGGGAAAAGGCAGCTCTGGCCCCGGCCACCCCGGGGGGCAGGAAGTGACCCTCTCAACTGTGTGCTATGCAGGGGCGGGGGCACCAGGGAGCAGGGCCACTCCGGGGAAAGGCCACCCCCTCTTAGAGCTGAGCCACCTAGCAAGGCCATTCCCCCCCACCTGGTTAGGAGGTGACCGGGTCCCCGCCGGGGTCCCTGGGGGTGGAGGGGTGGGGGGTGAGGGAGGCGGGCACTCACTGCGGATCTCCATGGAATGCCGGTGGCCTTGGCCGGCGGCCCCCTGCAGGGTGAGGCCCAGCAGCAGCAGGCACAAGAGGCAGGCGTGCAAAGCCTTCATCCCCGGGCTCGGGCTCCTGGCTCAGGCCCGGCTGGAGGGTGGGATCCGCACGGGAGGGCACGCCTGGGGCAGAAGGCAGGAGCCGTGTTCCACACACGAAAGCGGCAGCCTCAGCTGACGAGAGCACGGTGTGTGTGACAGGGTGTGCATAGTGTGCACACATGGACGAGACGGAGTGTGCGTGCCGGCCGGTGTACACGAGGGCGTGTGCACATGTGGAGTGCATGCGTGTGCAGCCAGGCTGCAGCGTGTGCGCCTCCGATCCGAGCGGGACCGGGCCTGGGCACGTATCTGGCAGGCAAACCTGGCTCCTTGCAAAGTCCCCCCAACACCCCCGGGAGCTTCGTTCCCTCCTCTGACAGTGAGTGTTACCTGAGGCGATCCTGAGTGTGTCCGCCTCCGAGGGGCTCACACGTGTCTGCACCGACCCTCCCGTCAGAAGGATCCCGGGAGGGTGTAAGCCGTGGGTGCCGAGAGGTGGGCTGTGTGGGAACTGCCTCGGTCGGTCTGTCTGTCTGGAGGGGGGTGTGGGTGTGCCGTGCAGCTGGGCAGGCGGCCAGAGGTGGGCAGGTCGTGGGGAGCTGGGCCCAGGGGGCCCGGGGTCGCCGTGGAGGGTGGGGGCCGGCTGCCTACCTCGGACCCGGCCGGGGCTCACGGCTGGGGTGCAGGCTTCTTTCCCTGGCTCGGCCCAGCCCCCGAAGCCTGTTCACCCCGCCCCACAGGGCAGGCGATGTGGGGGGGTCTTCGCTCCGTCCTCGCCCAGAGCCCCCCCCTCCCCGTCATGACCCCTGATGCAATACATCTCCAGCAGGTGGGACCTGCTCCCAGGCCGCGGGACCCCCACGTGGCGCGTGGCAGGCCGAGAGGGCCGTGGGCAGCAGAGGCACCGGAGAGTCCTCTCACCCGGCCCGAGGACAGGTGCTGACCTGCCTCGCAGCGTCCTCAGCAGGCCCGGCTCTCCTCCCACCCGCACCTGCACCCTTGGCGGGTGCCTGGGAGCCCCGTGGGTTTGAGGGAGGACCCCCTCTGCCGGCCTTGCCTTTGCAGCCTGTCCGAGGCCCCCGGAAAGTGCCCTCGGTCTGAGGGATTTAAGATGCCCAGCTCTCTCCACTTTAGAGACCCGCTGGGGCATCACACACCGGGTGGGGCGGGGACCCCCAAACTGGAGGAAGTTGGAGGTGCCACGGTGGAAGCAGAGTAACAGGGAGACCCATCCAGACCGGCCGGGCGGTTTCCTGTCCCTCCGGGCGGGACCCGCACCAGGTGGTCGGTGGTAGGAGAGGTCAGCCCCCGGCTCCTGGTCCCCAGCCACCTGCTTCCCTGCCAGGTGGCGATTTTTGCTTCCAGGACCCTCGGCTTCCCGGTCTGCATTCCCGGAGGAGTTGCATGGGACACCTCTGCCTTTTGTCACCACTGCAGCCAACACACCCGAGCAGGGGGGGCTCTGGGCAGTCGGGTGCCCCTCTGCCCCACCAGTCCCTGGCCGCAGGGAGGGCCCGCCCAGCCCCACAGAGAGGAGAGTGACGGGGAAGGAGGAGAGCGAAGCAGCGCGACAGCTACTCACCACGGGTCCCCACGAGGGTGGCGCGAGCGGGCTGCGGCGCAGCGGCGACCCCGGCAGAGCCAGCTCGCCACCACCTTTTATAACCCGAGGAGGAGGAAGCAGCCCACCCCCCAGACGCGCCCCTCTCCGCGTCCCCCTCCCTCCCGGGGCGGCATCAGGACAGAGCCTCTGCGTTCTTTCTTCTATTTTTTTAAAAACTCATCAGCGACGCAATTTGTCCCTTCCTGGGTTCTATAATCTCATTTGGGTCGAGTGGTTTTAAAACACATTAGCCTCCCTTCTTCGCGCCGGCCCTGGGGCTGCCGGCAAGGTCTGTGCCACCGCGGGAGCCGCTCCGGAGACGCTGCCAACGCAGCGAGGCGCCCGGGGAGCCGCCCGGGCCTGGCACCGCGCCCCGCCCTCCGCCCCCGGGGTCACCTGCGGGCTCTCAGGGCCGCACCTCCTCCGTCCTGTTTCTCTGTGACGTACAAGATGCTTCCCCCCTAGGCCGTCCACAGTCTTCATGGTCAATGTGTAGAACGAGCAGGTCTGTTATTGCTATAAAACAAATACATTGATTTTGTATTATAAAATCATAAGTTTTTAATTATAAAAGCAATTTATATACATTTGGGAAGAGTTTAGCGCATCGGGACAATTAAGGGAAAAAAAGCACGAGTAATGTTGAGGAAGGCAGTCACCCGGCGCGTGCGGTGTATTTCCTCCTAGTGGGATACCTCGCCACACGCGTTCTGGGTACACTCACTGGACGCCCACACGTTTTTTTGGGTACATTTGCTGGGCATCCACATATTTTTTGGGCACACTTGCTGGGTGTGCACCCATTTTCAGGGTACATTCACCGGACATCCGCGTTTTGAATCTCACCGCTTTCATTCAACAATCACGTCCTCGAGTTAAAAAAAATCTGTGTATTTATGCTGTTAGCTGCAGAGCACCGTCGAGCCGGGACTTAAGACCCCACCCCAGGCGTATTCTGATGGCCGCAGAGGGTGAGAGGGCCAGGAGGGTGCGAGCAGTCTTAAGGTGCTGGTCCTGGGGGAGACCAGCTGGTGGCTCCCCTCGGATGCGTGTGGGGGGACAACAGGCCACTTCATGCCTCTGTCTGAGGACGTCCAGCGAAAGCTTCAGGGCTGCACCTGGCCCTTCAGGGGATTGGTCCCACGCACATCCCTCTTGCCCCGCCCCGCAGCTGCCCATTGTGGCGCTGAAGCTTCCGTGGGCTCCCCGGGTGGTTGGGAGCCCGGGGGCACTGGTGAGGGGGGCGGCGTGAGGAGCCCGGGGGTGGAGGGCAGGTGCAGGGCTCCCACCCTGGGCTGCGGGGTGAGGGCACTGGGGCTGGATTCTGCTGGAATTCCCGGGTTAGCAGTGGTCCTGGTGAAGAGGAGTGATGATGATGGAGGGTGCTCTCGTGGGGTGTGGCCTTGTCTGGGGGTGGGGTCCCCAGAGATGTGAGCACCTGGAGCAAGAGCAACTGAGATCACGGGAGCCGTGGGCAGCTTCCTGGGCACCACTGTGGGAGCGTGTGTGCATGGGCTCGCGTGTGCATATGTGTACGTGTGCGTGTGTGCACGTGCACCATGTATGTATGCATGCACGTGTGTGCACATGCCTACGTGTGCATGTACGCATGTGCATGTGTGCCTGCCTGTGCATGCACCTGTACATGCGCGCGCGTGTGTGTGTGTGTGTGTGTGTGTGTGTACAGTGCCTGCACGTGCATGTGTGTGTGTGGGGGATAGTGAATCCTCCCCTTTTAGCTAAGTAGCTTTGTCACAGCGTGGCATTGGTGCCGGGCCACTGTGGGGCCCCGGGCACGTGATGGCTGGCTGCTGGGGTGGGAGGTGGCACGGGCATCGCGGCCTCGCTCCCATCCGCCCTCCCATCCTTGGCCGCCCTGCACACGAGAGCTCAAACCCCTGCACTGTCCTGCCCCCTGCCCACAGCACACTGTGGTCTGTCAGGGCTTGGCACCCCTCCTCAGCCTCGAGGGCCAGAGTCTCTGTGGCAGCCACAGGTGACCGGAACGTGAATGTTTGCGGCGGACTTTCACAAAACCAGGCCGCGGGCTGGGTTGGGCCCCCCGGGTGGCTGGCAGGCAGTCGACTCCTTACAGGTGTAGGCGGAAGGTGCGCCCTAGAGGGAGGCCCTCCGACCCTGGTGCAGAGACCGTAGTCTGGTTTCTGAGGCCCAAACCTAGGCGGTCGCTGTGACCCATGTGTGGGATCACATGACCTGCTCCCCCTGCTAACCGAGCTGGGGGGCTCCTCGTGCAGATCTGGCCGGTCCCCGTCCCCCTGGGATGGCCAGCACCTGGGACGCACCCGGCCCTGCACGCTTGTCTCCTTGTGTCTGGAGCCGTGAGCCACGACCACGGCAGGGGAACACTCAGGACCGGGCCAGGAGAGGCCGCTGGGCCACCTGCCGTGAAGTCCAGTGAGTGGTTCACGGTCACAAGGGATGCCTCCAAGAGGTCACAGGGGCATAACCGCCCCTGAGCACCGGCCACCCCCGGGCTGGGCCTTGGGTTCCCACCATCCTGAAGGAGAGCACCCCGGGTCTCATTCCCTCTCCATCTCACTTGCGCCCATTTGAGTGGCTTCTGCTCCTTGCTATTAGGGGAGCCCCACATCGAAGGACCTCGGGAGGAGCTCTCCCCTCCTCGTTCTTCATGTTAGCACGAGGAAGAGGATCCCACTTTTTGGAAGGAGCTTGATGGTTTTGAGATCTTTGAACTTTTACCCTCAACACGGTGGATTCCCGGGCATACCCGGCAGGTAGCACGATGACGGGCGGCTGTTCCGGGGCTTGACCTTTGGACTGCAATGGTGCAACGGGCTGAGCGGTGTCCCTCCACGATTCGTGTCAGCCAGAAACCTCAGAATGTGACCTTATGGGGAAAAAGGGTCTTTGCAGATGCAACCACATGAAGTTGAGGTCATGCTGGGTGAGGTGGGCCCTGAATCCAGTCATTGGTGTCCAAGAGAGGACAGACACACAGAGACACAGCAGGACAAGGTGCTGTGAAGACGGAGTCAGAGATGGGGGAGTGATGTGGGCACATGCCAAGGACAGGCGACCGACACCAGGAGCTTGGCTTGAGGATGACACGGCGTCTCCCTCAGAGCTTCTGGAAGGAAGGGGCCACCAGTGTCCTAGCTGCAGAGTGGCCGTGGCGAATGGGGCCACTGGTCAACAGCAAAGCAGCTTCTGACAGAGAAGGCTTCTGAACATCCAATTATTTTTTTTAAGATTTTATTTATTTATTTGACAGAGAGAGAGAGAGAATGAGCAGAAGCAGCAGGGAGGGACAGAGGGGGATGCAGACTCCCCGCTGAGCAGGGAGCCCAATGTGGGGCTCAATTCCAGGTCCCCTGAGCTGAAGGCAGATGCTTAAGCAACGGAGCCACCCAGGTACTCCCCAAATTCTTTTCTAAAAATATTTTAAATTTAAAATCGATTTAATTAACAAAGGTGCATTATTATTTTCAGAGGTAAAATCTAGTGATTCATCAGTCGTGTACAATACCCAGTGCTCATCCCATCACGTGCCCTCCTTCCTGCCCACCCCCCAGTTACCCCATCGCCCTCCCTGCCTCCCCTCCAGCAACCCTATTTGTTCCCTAGAGTTAAGAGGCTCTTATGGTTTGTCTCCTTCTCTCTGCTTCTGTCTTATTTTATATTTCCTTCCCTTCCCCTGTGTTCATGTGTTTTGTTTCTTAAATTCCACATAGGAGTGAGATCATAAATTGTCTTTCTCTGACTGACTCATTTCACTTAGCATAATACCCTCCGTTTCCATCTGTGGCATTGCAAATGGCAAGGTTTTATTTTTCTGATGGCTGAGTAATATCCCATTGTGGGGATATAGACCACATCTTCCTTGTCCAGTCATCTGTCGATGGACATCTGGGCTCTTTCCATCTGGGTGCAGGTGCCCCTTCTCATCACCTCATTTGTATCTTTGGGGGTAAATAGCCAGTAGCAGAATTGCTGGATCGCAGGGTGGCTCTATTTTTAACTTTTTGAGGACCCTCCATCCTGTTTTCCGGAGGGGCTACACCAGTTTGCATCCCCACCAACAATGTAAGAAGGTTGCCCTTTCTCCGCATCCTCGCCAACACCTGTTGCGTCATGAGTGGTTAATTTTAGCCACTCTGACAGCCGTGAGGTGGTATCTCGTTGTGCTTGGATTTGTATCTCCCTGATGCCGAGTGGTGATGTGGAGCATTTTTTCATGTGTCTGTTGGCCATGTGTAGGTCTTCTTTGGAAGATCTTCTTCAAAGAAGACCTATACATGTAGGTTGGAAGAAGAAGATCTTCCAACGAAGAAAAAGACCTTCCAAAGAAGACCTACACATGTAGGTCCAAAAGTTTGGTCTTTTGGAGAAACGTCTCTTCATGTTTCTGCCCACTGAAAATCCAAATTCTTGAGAACATGTTAAAGGACTCATCTTTAAGTTAGAAAGTATGTGTCATGTGGGAAATGAAGTTCCTGGGAGCAGGGATCAAGTTTTAGTGAGAGATGAGCAGCAGTGGGAGCATCTTCCTGCCCCGAGAGGCAGCGGCTCTGGGAACTTGGCATCGCGTTTGCGGTCAACGGAAATGGTGTTCTCCAACGCTTGCACGTTGACTCCCATCCAGCTGGTTTCTGAGTTTCCAGTGTGGGAAATGTTAGACGCAGCTCTTATGTGGGAACCGTGCATTAGTCAGGGTTCTCCAGAGAAATGGTACCAATAGTGTGTGTGTGTGTGTGGAGAGAGAGAGAGGATTAAGGAACTGGCTTTTGTGGTTATGAGGCTGGCAAGCCTGAAATCTACGGGGTAAGATGACAGGCTGGGGACTCAAGGAAGGGATGATGTTGTAGCCAGAGTTGGAAGCCAGTCCTGGGACAGAATTCCCACTTGGGAGACCTTGCTCTCTTAAGACTTTCAACTGATTAGATGAGGCCCACCCACATTGCAGAGGAGAATCTGCTTTACTCAAAGGCAGCTAATTGCAAATGTTAGTCACGTCTAAAAAATATTGTCACAGCAACATCTAGACTGGTGTTTGGCCAAACATCAGAGCACTGTGACCTAGTCAAGTAGATACAAAAGACTGACCATTGGGCAGCCCGGTTAAGCGCCATCTTCAGCCCAGGGCGTGACCCGGGATTGAGTCCCATGTCGAGCTCCCTGCATGGACCCTGCTTCTCCCTCTGCCTGTGTCTCTGCCTCTTTCTCTCTCTCTCATGAATAAGTAAAATCTTAAAAAAAAAAAGACTGACCATCACCGGCTGTTACAAGCATTTGCAGGGATGTAGTCAAATGCTACTGTCTCCAGCATGACCGTGGCCTTGGGACTCTGAGCCTGGGCACCGCTGAGCTGCAGGTGTGGACGTACTTGGGAGGTTGGAGGGCATGTGGCTTATTTGGAACCTGTGAGGCTGCCTCTGGCGGGCTTTGCTGTAGGCGTCTGGAGGGGAATCCAGCAGCAGGAGAGGGGAAAACCCTTCTTTCCCCAGCCAGCTCTTTCCTGAGAAGCCACAGGAGTGGGGTAACATCCAGAGGCGGCTTCACCTCTCGCCGGTGAATTCACCTGCAGGAGTTTTAAGTTGAAAGCGAATGTACGGATGGATGTCCGTAGGGGTGGCGGGGGCTGCTGGTTGAGAGACGGGGCTGACTGTTCTTGTTTCCTTAGTGGATCTACATTTTCTGTTTTCTTCCCAACACAACACAAAGATAATAACAGGTAATAATAATTCCGTGCAAACACAACTCTGGTGCTATGGGCCTCGGGGGCACGTTTAAAGGTCACTTGGCTGGCCCGTGTGCCGGATGCCAGGTATCTGGGGACCAGAAAGCAGGCGCACAGGAATCTTATGGTGCCTTTGGGGTGAGTTATCACAGGGCCGCCTGAGAAGTGGGCTCTTCCTCGCCGTGCTCTGAGACAGAAATCGTGGCTTGCTGTATCGCTGCGGTGAAGGAACACTGGCCCGGGGTTGGCTTGGGGCCTGATGCACAGGGGACAGCCTGGGAGGCTGTGTATTTCCCCAGCCACCTGCCGGGAGCCGAGCGGACCAGCCCTGGACCCCAGTGCATAGGACGCTAGGTCCTGGCTCACTTTAAACCATGGAAGATCCTCGGGGGATCCGTGCATTCACCTCCTCATGGAGATTTTTCTCTTTTCCCTAATAAAGAAGATTGCTGGGGAATAAAAGTCTGGGGAAATTTCAACTTTTTAAAAATTAAGTTAATTTTTTTTAAGAGAGAGAGTGAGTGCAGAGGGGTAGAGAAAGAGAGAGAGAGAGAGAGAGAGAGAGAGCATCCTAAGCAGGCTCCACACTCAGCACAGAGCCCGATACAGGGCTCCATCTCCCGACCCTGAGATCACGACCTGAGCTAAAAATAGGAATCAGATGCTTAGCCAGCTGAGCCACCCGGTTGTCCCCACTCGGGAGAAATTTTAAATGCTGACTCTAATATCCATCTGGAGTCATAATCAAACCACTGACTTCTCCTGCTCTTGGTTAGAAGCAGGTGAGCCCCAGGGTCACGGGTCCCTGGCCTGTCTCTATTCAGCTTCCAGGGAAGGTGTCTCACGAATGACCATCTCCTAGAAAAAGGGACTCAGGAGAATTCTTTCTTTCAAGATTTTATTTATTTATCTGACACAGAGAGAGCGACACCACAAGCAAGAGGAGTGGCAGGCAGAGGGCGAGGCAGGGAGCCCGACGTGGGATCATACCTGAGTTGAAGGCAGGGGTCTGACCGACTGAGCCGCCCGGGTGCCCCAGGAGAAGCCTTTCAAATAGTGCAATTTACAGGTAGTGTGGGGGGAATGAACTACGAAAACGATCCCCCCTCACTTGATGCCACGGGAGCCAGAGCACAGCTGTCGGCGTGGGCGCCCCGTATCTCCTGAGGACGCGGGCACCTGCCTCCCAGCAAAGCACGGTGGATTCAGGTCCTAGCTCGAGTGACGGCCTGCATGGGGAGCAGCCCGGCAAGGGTCCCACTCGGAGGTGGCAGGAAACCCTCCCCCTGGCCAGCCCTTGGGGACACAGGCTGACTCTCGTCTCTGCCGCCTGCGTGATTCCCAGGGAAGCCCTCCCCGTGCGCCAGCACCCTCCTCCCCCCGCCGGGGATGCAGCCTCGGGGTCCTGTCTGGAGCGTGAGCAGTAGCGGGAGCCCTGGAAGGCCAGCCAGGGGTGCGCGGTTCGGGGGGGCACCCTGAACCTGCCAGCGTGCCGCCACGGGAGCCTGCCCCGTCTGTCTGCGGAATGCTTGGCTGCCTGGATTTGGGACCCACCTCAGTTATCCGGGGCCCTGCCTCGGGGAGATGGTCACTCACGTCCGCAGCCCCGTGAACGGGCAGTCTGGCTGCTGCGTGTCCGTGCCGGGTGCTGCCCTGGGCCCCAGGTAGGCCATTGCAGGCTAGTCCGGCGCTTGGGCCACCAAGTTACTACCTGGCGAGGCCCCATGCACGTCGTACCCGAAGCTCTCCACTGTGTCAGTGCTGGCCGGGCCCCGGGGCATCATGTCTGGTCACGGCCACAGGTGCTCGCCTACCCCCTCCCAGTCTCTCTTCCCTGAACTGGTGGAACTGGGGGTTTACTGCACAAAACAGGTGCTCTGGCCTCGAGTGGGGCAGTGGGTGATGAGTCTGCACCAGGTGAAGTAAGGATAGCCGTGGGGTGGGGGTTTCCGTGAAGACGGGGGTCGGGAGGGCAAGGGGCAGTGTGGCAGGGCCACTGGACGGGACGGGGAGGGTGGCCTGTCGCCTGGGCCCCTGCGGCACTCCGGTGAAGCATGTGACTGCGCCCGGGGCTCCCTGAGACGCTGGGGAGGCGGCCGCTGGCCTGCGAGTGTCGCCTCGAGCTCCCTTTCGGGGTCTGGATGGTGGTGGTAATTGGGGGGGGAGTCCGCTCTGTCAGCGGATCATAATAGGTTTCCCAACTTAGCTACAGGGGGTTGAATGGTGGCTCCCCAAGCTCTCATTCCAGAGCCTGGAACCTGGGAAGGTGATTTTATTTGCAAAAAGGGTCTTTGTACACGTCCGGAGGGTGAAGATGTCTGATGAGATTACCCCGGATAACTGAGGTGGGTCCCAAACCCAGGGATGAGCATCCTTGTAAGAGAAGGACAGAGGGAGATGTGACGCGGACACAGTGGGTCCTGTGAGGACGGGGCCACAACGTGGGATGACGCAGCCACAGGCTCAGGATGTGGGATGTTGCAGCCACAGGCTCAGGACGGCGGGGGCCCCCGAGGCTCGGGCAGGCGGAGAAGGGAGTCTCTCCGAGAGCAGCTGCAGGGAGCAGGGCCTGCCCACATGCCGATCCCAGACTTCCGGCCTCCACCCTGAGACGGTCCGTTGCTGGCGGGTGAGAATTTGTTAGGAGCAGCCCCGGGGCCCCTCGAGGTCCAGGCTGGCTGCCACCCCCTGTTCCAGGATGCAATGCATCCCGGTTGCCAAGACGGTGCGCGCTGGCGTGGGTGCCGCACCTCTCCCAGCACAAGCCGGGGATGGAGTGCAGGGGTGGAGGGCTATGGAGTGGGCAGGGCGGCTGGGTGGGGGGCCGTGGGGGGGGGCCGGACTGGAGGAAGCTGGTGTGCTCCTCTCGCCCTGCCAGCAGCTGCCTGGGGACGGCCCCTTGCAGAAGCCGGGACAAGGGCCCAGGCCGGGAGTCGGCAACCTTGTCCCATACGGGGTCAGATGGTAACGACCCAACTCTGTTGTTGTAGCACAAAAGCATCACAGACAAGGAAGCACAGAGATGTGGCCCGATCCATGGACTCAGGCCTGGGCCATGGGGCAGGTGTCCTTGGGAGGACGCAGGGGCAACGGGGACTTTGGAGAAAGGAGGTGGGGCTGGCCTGCCTTGGGAGCAGCCCCCCCAAAACTGTCAGGCCTGGTGGCCCCCAGGCTCGGGGGACGGGTCTTCTCAAGCTTCCCAGGGGCTTGTTTGGAAGGCAAGGGGTCTGGGCAGTGGGGCTCACGGTGACCCTCCTGCCCCCCACAACGGCAGCCCAAGCAGCCAGTGCTCCCTGAGGACGCTGTCACAAGTCACGACGAAGGTGTCCATGGAGCAATGGCCCACGGTTCCCGAGAGCACAGACGGCACTGATGCACCGTGACACAGGCATAGACCCAGCTCCTGGGTTTATCAAGACACGGGCAGATGTGTCGCACGAGCAACGAGACCCAGACATCGTGGAAAAGAACCGAGTGGAAGTGTTTGGCCTAAAGATACACTCCAAATAGCCACGTTCTCCTGACAGGAGGTGGGGGCGAAGGCGAGCGAGCCGTGGCCGGAGCCCCTGGAAGGCTGGAGGGGACACTAGAGGGCACAGCAAGCAACTGGGGCGTGAGACCAAGTTCAGCTGGAAGGTGACTCTGAGCCCCAGAGGCGGTGGTGGTGGCTGCTCTCTGGGGTGGAATCGGCCACACGTCCAGGGGCCCGAGGCCTTGGGGCGAGATGGGGATGGAGAAGGAGCTCCAGAGTGGGGGGCTGGGCCGGCGGGACCAGGGCAGGGGCGGGGAAGGACCCCCCCCAGCCTCCCGCACTGTCGGGTCTCGGTGCGGGGCCGCTGAGGGAGTGAAGGCACGTGTCCGAAGGTGCCGATGACAGCTCATATGCCCCTCGAGGCCACCCTGACAGGGGACACCCGGCTGCTGGGAGTTTGAGCTTCTCGGAGCTCAGATCAGCCAGAGAGGAGCCTGGCTAGTGAGGTTCTGGGACACGAGCAGGTAAACTGGGGACCCACTGTCAACCCTCGGGGACACACCCAGGGCCAGCAGACTCACTGCTCGGACTCCTGTGAACTCGCACCGACTTTAAGGTACTCTGTGAACAGGGAGGGGCGCGCCAACAAAGAAACGGATCCCCTTTCGTCTGTAGGACGCCTTCCATCACTCGGCTTTGGGTCAGGAGCCAGGTGGCCGCCCGGAGCAGGGGTGTCAGACCTGTCTCTTCTACACACCCCGGCAGCCCCGGCAGCCGGATCCACCCAGAAGCTGGTTCCCGAAGCCCGTGGGCCAGCCCGGTGGCGGCTGCACCTGGGGCTCGGTGGAGGTGCAAGGCTCGGGGTCCTGGGTGGGCGCGGGGAGGGGGGGTGCATGGAGCTGTGCCCGCAGTCAGCTCTCGCTCCAGGGGGACGCTGCCTCGCACCCAGGGCTCCGTGTCCTCGTCCACAAAATAGGCTTAAATTCAAGCCAAGATTGCACACAGGAGTCCCCGTGGGGCGGGTCACAATGTGCAGCCGGGGGGAGGGGCGTGTGCAATTACAATTACCATGTTCCGAGGCAGCCCCCCCCCCAGGGTCCCCGTGGGCTCCCCTTAGAACCGGATGAGCCACCCAGTCACCCAGAGGCAACCCTGACTCCCAGGCTGCCCCAGGTGGAGGAGGACTCGGCCCCTCCAGAGCTGACGGCAGGTGGCTAGCGGGCATCCCTAGTTGGTCCTGGCCTCTCGGTCCCACAGGCTGGCCCCTGCACGAGTGACAGCGCCAGGCTGGAACCCACCCTGCTGCCCGCCTCCCCAGCAGGTCCTCTGCCCCCCCGACATGGATCCGAGGCTCCCCTGCTGCCTTGTGCGTGCTGTGTCCTGGACCGCAGCGGGGTTGCCCCCGGTCTGTGAATCCCAGGTGGCCTCTCAGAACGGGGGGCAGAAGGGGGCGGGGAGGTCGGCTGGTCAGGGGTTCCGTCGCCCGCCTCGATGTGCAGTTGCCCGGTCCGACAGCGCACGCGCACTCACGGGGACACGCACGCCTGCCCCGCTCCCACCCAGGCTGGAGCACACGGCAGGTGCTGCGCGGGGTCAGCCCCGCTCTGGCCAGGCCAGCTCGGAAACGGACAAAAGATCAGGCTGGAGCATTCTTCTCCGTGGCCTTCAATACGTGCGTGGAACGCCGTCGTACAGGAAAGCCACGTCAGCCTCGGCGTTTCTCAGGGATCGGGCAGGCCGGCAGGGGCGGTGGCCGAGGGCGTCAGGGAGCAGGGGTGGGGGGTAGCGGCGGGTCTGGAGTGCTGTCACCTCGCAGGAGGCTCGCTTTCGGACGGGGCTCCGTCTTGTCCCGTGTCCCCCGGACTGTGCGCAGCACGACGTGCAGGGCGGGTGGAGGAGCACGAGCTGAGGTGCAGGGAGACGGGAGGCGGGCCCGGGTGGCTCCGTCGGGCCCCTTCAGGGCTGCTGGGTCATCACAGGCTTCTGCGGGACACACACACGCACACACACAGTTGTGTGCACTGGCCACTCCCTCATCAGAGGGTGCACGGACGAGAGTGAGAATTTCAGGCTCTGAAGCGCGGGGAGGGATATTCTAATCGGAAAGCCCGTCAGTTCTCAAGTCCCCGCTGGCAACTTCCTCCGGGACAGTCATCAGCCCTGGGTGGGGACGGCGGAGCTCCGGCCACGGTCGTGCCACCGCCGTCAGTTAAGGTGGGGCCTGCGGGCACCTCTATCCTCTCGTCTCCCCCCACGTGCATCCCCTTGTCGGGGCACCTGTTCCCTCCCTGGGTGTCCGTGGGCTGTCCCCTCCCCAGGTGACCTCCCCATCCACGGGCTGTCCCCTCCCCAGTGTCCTCCTTGTCTGTGGGTTGTCCCTCCCTGGGTGTCCTCCCTGCCCATGGACTGTCCCCTCCCGGGGTGTCCTCTGCCCCAAGCCAAGACCCACCCCAGGATGAGCAGTGGCCCCTGCCACTGGTACATTCTGGTACCTTTAAGAAATGTTTTCAATTTTCCTTTAAATCTTTGGCCGATTTTACCTGTTAGTGCTCCCCCGGTCTGTGCTCTGGGGTCTTTTTTTTTTTAATAAATTTATTTTTTATTGGTGTTCAATTTGCCAACATACAGAATAACACCCAGTGCTCATCCCGTCAAGTGCTCGCCTCAGTGCCCGTCACCCACTCACCCCCACCCCCCATGTGCTCTGGGGTCCTAACGTCACCGTCACCACGTAAACCCGCCAGGCCACCGAGGTGCCCGCGCCTCAGGAAGCAAGAGGAAAGCTTACTGCGAAGCTGTGGGCGGCCACCCCCTTCCTGCTGTTGGGGTTCCTCTGCGTCAGGGATCCGCGGTACACCGACGCCGACGGCCGAGCAGAGTCGGCGGCTCTACCTTCGGGGGCAGGGAAGCGGTTAGGGACGTGCGCACCCCGTGGGCTCCACTGTTCTCCGCGGCCTGGGAGCGAGCCTCACGGTCCCGTCGGAAAGGCTCCCTCCGGCAAAACAGCAAGCGCCGTTGCCTTTCCTTTACTCTGTGACGTGCCGTGGGCCGCGGGGCCTGGGGGCGCTGCCCTCAGCACAGAGGGGGCCCCCCCCCAAGGGCCCTCGCTCTCACATCCTAGCCAACCGCTTGTGGCCACAGCGAGTGGATCCCGGGGGAGGGCGGCCAGCGGCCTTGTCTGCCTGCCTGAGGCCCCGCACCTGCTCCCTGGGGGGGTGCTGGGCCCGTCTCCCCCTCCCAGTCCCGGGCTCCGTGACATCGTGGCGGTGGCTGCAAATCCACCAGGTGCAGGTGTTCATGCCACGGAAGCCACCAAGTAGGGCTGCGTGACGCATCTTGCCAGGGGAGCTGAGGAGCTCCGTTCCGGGCAGGGCACGCGGGGCCAGGATCTGCCACCTGTTCCTGCTCCGGGACCCAACCCTACTGAGGGGACTGCCGATCCAGCGATCCCGGGGTGGGGAGGGAGGACACCCCTGGCCCTCCCCACCTGTCCCTGGGGGTGGTGGGCCTGGGGACGCGGGATGAGAAGCCACTCCGTGGAGGCGGGTCATGGTGGCAGGAAAGGCGGGTGCAGGCCACCAGCCTCCGTGGGAAAGCCCGCCAGCTCTGGGGGGGCCTGGGGAGGTGATGTATCCAGGCCCGGGACCGGGTGAGCGGCCTCTGAGGGCAAGGGGCTCACCCCTGTCCTCCTGCTGTGAGCGGGAGCCTTCACTTGGGTTTCAGCCACATAGGCCTCCCGGAAGCTCCCCAAGTGCCAGTGTGTGCGCTCCAGAAACCTCCTGGCCACCCCGTGGCAGCTGGCCCCACTGGCAAAGTCCATCCCCTGGCTGGTGGCCCTGGGTCGCGGGTTCCCCTCAATGGGCCTCAGGACCAGCTCTGTCTCTGGGCTGACCTCTCGGGGTACAGGGAGCTCAGGGGTGCAGAGAGGGAGCTGGTAGGGAGGGGAGCTGGGTGCACACCGGGGTGTGCAAAGACGTGCCCTGAGGAGGTGGAGGAAAACATTCTGGAAGTGGTGGGGAACCTCTGAGGGGGGACACTGCACCCGGCCGTCGGGGAAGGGATCGAGAAGAGCTCTGGGCAGGAGGCCCGGCCCAGGCAAAGGTACGGAAGTGCGTGTTTGCACAGAGCTCTGAGTCCCCAGGGGCCTGCAAGGTGTGTGCCGTCCACCCAGGGCCCTGCGTGGGGCAGGAAGTGAGCGTCTGGAGGGC
Organism: Canis lupus dingo; assembly: GCF_003254725.2. Classification (NCBI taxonomy): domain Eukaryota; kingdom Metazoa; phylum Chordata; class Mammalia; order Carnivora; family Canidae; genus Canis; species Canis lupus. Next base: position 48,343,876 of record NC_064267.1, on the reverse strand, counting down.
TGTGCTAAGAAATCCTACTCATTCTGCAGGCAGGCGGGGGCCAACGATTGTTCAGGAGCAGAGGAGGGACACAGAGCTGTGCCGGGGCCCTGGCTGTCACGATGGGTGGTGAGGACAGAGCTCCGACGCAGGGATGACGGGACACGCCACCGGGGCTTAGAGGGCTGACGGAGCAGCGGGGGGACCGGGCCCTGACCTAGGAAGGGGGCTGCTTCCCTCTGGTGACCCGCTGCCGGGCTGCGAGGGGATCCACGCACGAGCACACGGCTCCCCGCCGGCCCGGCTGTGCACCGTGCACGAGGCAGCCAGGCCTTCCAGCCTTTCTGCCCGGAACAAGGTCCGTGTCCTTGTCACACGGAGACACAGAGGGACACTAGGTCACGTTCTGTGCTTCGCATGAGAAGGTGGGGAGCTGCGTACCGCATTAGACCAGCTTACGGCGCAGGGTGTGGAAAACCCTGCGGGGACGAGGGGAGCCGCTCCCTCTTACCTTGGCTTTTCGGAGAATTACTGAACTTCCTTCTGAGGAGATAGGGCGCAGTCACCTAGAAGAAAGAAGTCTCTGGGCTTCACGACATTGCTGCAATTCTGGGGCCCCTGGGTTGAGCCAGTGGTTGAGCATCTGCCTTCAGCTCAGGGCATGACCCCGGGGTCCCGGGATGGAGTCCCCCATCGGGCTCCCTGCAGGGAGCCTGCTCCTCCCTCTGCCTGTGTCTCTGCCTCTCTCTGTGTCTCTCATGAATAAATAAATAAAATCTTTAAAAAAAAATTGCTGTAATTCTTAGCCACACTGGGAGCTAACCCGGGACTTCCCGGGGTTCTTCCGGACTCTAGTGAACCAGGTCAGCTGTCTGTCCTTTGGCAGTATGTGAATATTGGTCAATGTTAAAATATGTGGTATCAGTGAAAGAAGCGCCCAGTGCCAGAGCATAAAGGAGGTGCTTCCGTTTGTCCCCCGTGGGTGGGAGGCACGGACAGCACGCTCTCAGCCCCGCAGACCTGGGGGTGTCACCACCCGCGTGGTGACGTGGACGACCTGCGTGTCCTCTCTGAACTCATCTGGAAAATGGGCCAGTAGCCCCTTCTCGGGGATACTGGACGACCGCCCGCTCCTCGCACGTCCCCGGCTCTCGTGGCTGAGGCCCCTTCGCTCTCACTGTCCCGTGGACTGCCTCCCTGTGACGACGCGGATCGTCTGCTCCCTGTTTTGCCTCTTCGGGCAGGAGCAGGTGGCCTGGAATTCCCCTGGAAAGTGCCCAGCGTCTCCCTGGGGTCCTGCCGGGCGTGTTTTGTGGGCTGCACCCGGGGACCTGATGCAGAGGCCTCCAGGGCTGGGGCTCCCCGAGCAGGTCAGAAGCACCACGGCCCCGGGAGCAGGGCGGGAGGTCGGGGCCTGGGCACCGGGGCCAGGGTGCCGGGGCCGACATCCCTCCATCACGCGTGGCCTGCGTGATCTCCATCAAGTAAGTCCAGCTCCCCGAGCCCCGGTTTGCTCATGGGGGCCACAGGGTTAATCCCAACGCTCACTCGCCAGGTTTGTCAGCCCCAAATGGAAGGAGGGGAAAAACACTGTTTACACTGTAGAGAGCTGCCCAGCGTCACTGCACGATGAACAGGAGTGACCAGGGTTCGCTGTGGCTCCGAAGGGGCACAAGGCAGCAGGCAGGACGGGGAAGAGATGCTGCTCTTCCTGGGGCATGGGGGTGGTACCCCTGACGCCTCGGAGACCAGGCTCCCTCCCGGGCCGGCACCTCCTCTGCACGCAGGGATGGGGCCGCCGTCTCAGACCCACCCCCGTCCCGGTGCCCCTGCAGGCACGCTGGCTCCTCATGCCCACGCGGCCACAGCTGACACCTGCACCTCCCGGGGGCCGACCCCAGGCCGCTGGAGCCCGCCTGCCTGTGCAGGGCCACCGGGGAGAGCCCGGAGTGAGGTGGTCTGTGACTGACGGGCGAGGAGGGGTCGTGCGGCCTCCCACCCCCATGCTGAACCACTCCCGCTGCCTTACCCAGAGCCAAAGACACCGTGCGTGGGGTTTGCCAAGGCTGAGGCCGAGGCCTCTGCCCACCGTCCTGCCTCCCCAGCTGGGTTTTCCTGGATTTCCCCAACACGATGATGCCAGCCCCGTCTCAGCGCACGCCTCTGGGGACGCCCTGGGGTCCCCTGCGGGGCTGGCCGAGCTTACACAGGGCACATTTCAGCCCCACCGCTCCCGGGACTCGTCACGCTTCTGGAAGAGCTGCGCCAGCCTTCCTCTTGGAATGACACGTACCTCGTCCGAAGGCTCTGCATTCGGATCCTTAGGCCTCTGGTCGTAACTCCCAGCAAGTCGGGGAAGAAATATCTGGAGGACAAGGAGGAAGCCTGTACCTGCTTGCTGCTTGTCCAACCCCGTCACAGGTGGGCCCGCGGGACAGAAGGACGGCCGTCCTCCCAGAACACTGGCCCCGCCGTGTATCCCCTGCGGCTGGACCTCCGGGGGCTCTCCTGGGACCACCCTCTGTTTGCCTGCCAGGCTACCCCACCGGCATGACCTGCCTGGGGACCCCAGCCCGAATCTGGGGAGACAGGTACTGGCCCCAGACCCGCCCCCGACCTGCTCTTCCTGTCGCGCCCAGCTCTGACGGCACGTGCAGGACGCCACCCTTCAGGCTGCTTCTTTTGGACTTGAGGCCGTGTGCATGCGTCCCAAGTTCTCACAGGAAAGGCCAAGCTCGCCTTAAAAAGCATTTCTTCAGCCAGAACTCCGGCGGGGCACAGCTCCCGGGCCGGCCATGGGTTGGCGGGGCAGGCGGCGGCCTCTTGGTTCCAGGCCCACCGGGTGGGCCTGCGCTCTGGCCGGTCTCCGGGCACAAAGCCCCCGCGCTGGGCGCCCGCACTCACCGGGAGGTTGGACTTCCTCCGGGGCTTCCCCGAGGGCTTCACCGTGAGCCCCGCAGCCTGCAAGGCCGCAATCTTGGACTTGATGTTGGACACCTGGCAGAAAGAGGGACAGACAGGCGGACCTCATTCAGATGTGCCGACCCAGCCGCCGATTCGCCTGCATTGTTACGGTTCCCTTAAGACGGGGGTCCCAGCGGATGCGCTTCCAGGGAGCCCGTTGTCACACGTGGCTGCCGGGGAGGGGGCTGCTGCAGGTCGCCCCAGGTGGGAGGGAGGGGGGCCCTGCACACTTTCTGGCCCATTAGGAATTCTGGTTCCCACCAGGGATGGAAGGAGGGGCAGCGACTGGGGTCGGCATCGCTGTAGCTCTAAGGGACAGGGCTACACTTGACGGGCAAAGACTTGGTCGGCGTCTGCCTCTGGCATTACTTTTTTATTTTATTATTTTATTTTATTTTATTTTATTTTATTTTATTTTATTTTATTTTATTTATTTTATATTTTATTATTTTATTTTATTTTATTTTATTATTATTTTTTCTGGCATCATTTTAAATGGGCCCCCACCCCCGACTCCCATGGCAGCCAGAGGAAACTTCTAGAAACAGAAACAAGGCCCCCTGTTCTGCTCCCTCCAATGGCTCCCCACCCTCCTCTCGGACCTGCCTCCCACCCTCTCCCCCCTCACACCCTCTGCCCCTGGCTCAGGGTTTCACTGCTTGTTCCCGAACATGCCAAGTTCAAGACCACCCCAGGACCTTTGCACATGTGTGTTGCCTTCTTCCTGTCCTATCCCTTCCTGGGCAGCCCACCTGGGGGCTCCACTGAGCCACCCTCACTTCCTGTCTGCACAGCTCTCTTTAAGAACCGAGCTCCTTGGCTGTCAGGCTGGCTTGTCCCCCCCTGATGAGTGTGCTCGGTGCACAGCTCAGGTGACGTGCTCCTCACTCCTTGTGGGCACTTGCTTAGGAGCAGAAGCGAGAATGGGCCGTGGGTGCTGGCTCCCCTTGCAGCCTGAGGGGCAGACCCTCTCTTCTCCACGGGTCCCCAGGGGGGAGCAGTCCCCAGTCACCTAGGCTGTCCCCGAGGGGCCCTGGCTCCGTCCTTGACCTCTGTAGACTACGGACACAACGCTCACCGGAACTCAGGTCCTGGGCCCACGCTTGGGCTCCCAGGGTGACCCTCGGGTCAGAGTCTGGTCCTGAGCCCCCCCACCCCCGGGGGCTGTCCTGAAACCTGAGCCTGCTTCTGGAGAAGCCCCCGCGTCCTGAGACTGGGCAGGGCACGCGTCAGCATCATGCCCGCGGGGCTGAACACCCTGCCCGCCTGCCTCTCACCGAGGCTGCAGGCGGGCGGGCATTTCCAAGCTCCTGTTCCGGAGCTGCGGGTGGACTGTCCACGGCCGCCACTCCTCCTCCCGGGAGCCCCTGCCCCTGGGGCTGGTGCTACCTCGCTCTCCACCTGCTGGACCTCACAGGCCGTCAGGGCCACTCTGTCCTCCAGCTGCAGCAGCTCCTCGTCTGTGGTCCTGCCGGGCTGCACGAGGTCCTGAGGGCCCCAGGGGGTCGTGTCCCGTCCGTGCGTTTGGCCTGCAGCCGCGCACACCTGGGACAGGGAAGCATGGAACGTGACCACCTGCAGGAGACACGGCAAGGCCTCCCCAAGACGGGCCCATCCCAGAGACACCCCTTCCTGTGGGCCCGGGGGGCTGGGCACTCGCTGCCGCTCTTGTGGGGGCCCAGGGCCCACCGGGGGTGGGCTGCCTGCCTGGGGGGGGGCACGGGTGGGGGCAGCGGCTTCGTCACAACCTCTGGACGCCTGGCCCCACCTCTGCCCAGGTCCCGCTGAGCCCACCGGGGCGCCTCACCTCCGGGGCTGCCCCGGGGAGGTCCTGCGAGGAGGGGCTCCTGGCCAGGTCTGACCCTTCCTCCTCGCTCCCCGCCTCCTCGGACGAGGCGTCCTGGTCACTGACGCGGCAGGTCAGCTCCTCCAGCTTCCTCCTGAGGGTCTCCTCTTCTCTGTCGGCGTCGGTGGGCTCGCGGCCGGCGAGACACTGCAGCGGGCAAGGAGATCCGCGTTCAGCGGGTCATCCGTGGGCACCGGGCCGCAGGGGGGCTCTGGGAGGGGTCCGCGGCCACTGCCCAGAGGAGCTGGCCCGAAGAGCTCGTGCTGGGCCAGTCCCGGGCTCAGGAGCCAGGCTCTGCAGGGGTGGCGGCGGGGGCACACCTGCCGATCCTGACGCCACCCAGGCCAAGGCCCACCCACGGTGAGCGAGACACTGAGCGCTCCTTCGTGGACACTTCCACCACCAACAGTTCTTCCCTCTGACCCCAGATGGGGTCCCCGAGCCGAGGGAGTGCCCCCCGCCGTCAGCAGCCCAGCTCTGCACAAGCACCAGATTCCCAAGCAGTGGCAGGAAAGCCGAGGCCACCACGGGTCACGTGACCTGGGGCGGGCGGCCCTGAAGCCCATTTTGATGCCCGAGAGTTCTGGAACACCAAGTGAAAGCTGGGAGTGGGACCAGAAGAGAGGGCGGGGGCGGGAGGTGACAGCGACGCCGAAGCTGACGGGCGTCGGACGCGTCATTACCCCCGGGCAGCCGCTGTCACCGGCGCTCCTGACGGGCACAGGAAGGCGCGGATCGATCGTGCCAGGCTGCTCGAACTACGAGTCGTTAGCTGGCCGCGGCCTTGGGTCACCGTGGGCCTGGAGGCACCAGGTAACAGCCTCCCAGTGACTGGAAGTACCACTTCCTCTTCCCCTGAGTCACCGGAGTCCACGGCGCCCAGATCGGGACCCAGAAAAATCGATGCCTCCGTTCTGCTTCCAAGCACAGCAGAGGCGTCTTTCCTGCCATTACGTCCTCTGTGGCTCGCTTGTTTTCAAAGGGAAATGGCACTTGGGGAGCGGGGAGATGTTCCTGCTTTGTTCGGCAGGTAATTAGCTCGATCCTCACGCACCCAGGGCTCCGAGGGGGCGAATCTGCCCCAAGAAGAACGGAGAGCCGGGAAACGTCAACACGAGGGGCTCGGCTGCGGGTCATCGGCCCCCCCCCGGCCGCGGGTCATTGAGCCCCCTCTCTGGCTGACGGTGATCAAGCCTCCCCCTGACCCTGGCTGAGGGTCATCGAGTCCCCCCCCCCAGCTGTGGGTCATCGAGCCCCCCCTCTGGCTGCGGGTCATCGAGGCCCCCCCCTCTGGCTGTGGGTCATTGGGTCCCCCTCTGGCTGTGGGTCGAGCCACCCCCTGGTTGCAGGTCATCGGGTCCCCCCCCCCGGTTATGGGTCATTGTCCCCTCCCCCGGATGTGGGTCATTGAGCCTCCCCCACCTCTGGCTGTGGGTCATCGAGCCCCCTTCTGGCTGTGGGTCGAGCAGCCCCCCTGGTTGCAGGTCATCGGGTTCCCCCCCGGTTATGGGTCATTGTCCCCCCCCGGATGTGGGTCATTGAGCCTCCCCCACCTCTGGCTGCGGGCCATCGAGCCCCCCTCTGGGTGCAGGTCATCCATCCAGCCCCCTCTCTGGCTGCGGGTCATCAAGCCCCGTCCCCCTCCTGCCGGTCATCAGCCCCTCGCCCAGCTGTGGGTCATCAAGCCCCCCTCTGTCTGAGGGTCATCGAGCCCCCCTCTGGCTACCCGGGGAGTCCAGAGGCAGCGATGGATACCGGGCGGGGGGAGGCTCACCAACCGCCTCTGCACGTGCAGGACACGTGGCTGTCACTGCAGACCCCAGCCAGCGCCCGGCACTGTCCCTGTCAAATGTCCTCTCGAGCATGGAAAGGAAAGAAAAGCATCCCAGGACAAGGAGCTGGAGAGCTCTCATCTGGGGTTGGAGGAGAGGCAGGAGCCAGGGGCAGGCAGGGAGCCACAGAGAAGGGAGAGGGCGGTGGGCAGCAGCCCGGGCATGAGCTGCGGGTCCAGTGCTGCCCTGAGCCAGGCCCTGGCAGCTCTGGGCGCTCCGAGGAGGAGGCAGGAGGGCCCCAGGGCGGCGCGGACACGGTAAATACACCACCACCCTGGTTTTCCATCTGGTATCAAGGCACTGCCCCTCCCACCCCAAGCAGAACGCCTGCTTCTCAGGTCCTCGTGAGCGACCTCCACGAAGCTGGTGGCCCTGTCCTTTCTGCCCAAAGCGGCAACCACCTCGGCACTGGCGCCTGCCCCGTGTGAGCTCCGACTGTGAGCCTTCCCACCTTACTTAGACACACGCCGACAGAAAACCGGGCATGAGCTCCTGGTGCTTTCAGCTTGCGTGCAACCAAACCAAAATTTACCATTTTTAAATTGGGAACAGACCTAGGCCGTGGATTGAAATGAACCACCATAACCTGGCACGGGTGAGGCTTCCGTGGGGAAACCGAGTCAGCGTCTGCAGGCTGAGCACAGCACCGATGGCCTTGGGGGGGCTTTTGGGAGTGCGGGCCCACGCCCACCACGGGAGGGGGGGCATGCCAGGGCTGGGTTTCCCGGCCTTCTGGAACCCAGCCCCACGGAAGCCCCTTCGCACACATGCTGTGCGGGGCTCTGGTGTGAGCAATTGTAGATGAGCCTCCCCCGAGCAGCCCTCATCCAGGAAGTCCTGACCCTGACTACAAGCGCGGAGCCAGGCAACAGGGAAGAGCGGGACATTCAGACGGGCGCGACACGGCGTCATTCTGGAGAACTCTCATCCCCCTCCCCAGGGTGTGTCTGTCGGTCTGGGTTTAGAAGCCGTCTCTGAGGGTGGGCAGGTGGGGGGGGCTTCCTCCCTTACTCCCGGGGGCCCTCCCCAGGGCCGCTGTAAGAGTCTGCCCTGGTTTTCAATGGTGCACCGGGCGGGCTGCCCGCTTGCCTTTACACAAAGATGCACAGGACACAAGCAAGGTGAGACGTTGGTGGACGTGGAGTCAGAGATGAGAACTGTTTAAGGAGGCTCGAAGGACAGGGGGTACCGGTGGGGCAGGGGCAGCAGGTACTCACAGGGCAGGGGCAGCGGGTACCCTCAGGGCAGGGGCAGTGGGTACCCTCAGGGCAGGGGCAGTGGGTACTCTCAGGGCAGGGGCAGCAGGTACCCTCAGGGCAGGGGCAGCAGGTACCCTTAGGGCAGGGGCAGCAGGTACCCTCAGGGCAGGGGCAGCGGGTACCTGCAGGGCAGGGGCAGCGGGTACCCTTAGGGCAGGGGCAGCAGGTACCCTCAGGGCAGGGGCAGCAGGTACCCTCAGGGCAGGGGCAGTGGGTACTCTCAGGGCAGGGGCAGCAGGTACCCTCAGGGCAGGGGCAGCGGGTACCTGCAGGGCAGGGCAGCGGGTACCCTTAGGGCAGGGGCAGCAGGTACCCTCAGGGCAGGGGCAGCAGGTACCCTCAGGGCAGGGGCAGCGGGTACCCTCAGGGCAGGGGCAGCGGGTACCTGCAGGGCAGGGGCAGCAGGTACCCTTAGGGCAGGGGCAGCGGGTACCCTCAGGGCAGGGGCAGCAGGTACCCTCAGGGCAGGGGCAGTGGGTACTCTCAGGGCAGGGCAGCAGGTACCCTCAGGGCAGGGGCAGCAGGTAGCCTTAGGGCAGGGGCAGCAGGTACCCTCAGGGCAGGGGCAGCAGGTACCCTTAGGGCAGGGGCAGGGGGTACCCTCAGGGCAGGGGCAGCAGGTACCTGCAGAGCAGAGGCAGTGGCTACCCTCAGGGGAGGGGCAGGGGGTACCCTCAGGGCAGGGGCAGCAGGTACCTGCAGAGCAGAGGCAGTGGCTACCCTTGGGGAGGGGCAGGGGGTACCCTCAGGGCAGAGGTAGTGGGTACCCTCAGGGCAGGGGCAGCAGGTACCCTCAGGGCAGGGGCAGGGGGTACCCTCAGGGCAGGGGCAGCAGGTACTCACAGGGCGGGGGCAGCTAGTACCTGCAGGGCTGGATGCCAGGGCACAGGTTTTACTGAATGTTACTAAAGTTGCCACCTCTTAAAGAAATTTTCTGCAAATGGACAATTCTAGTCTTCATCTCCTGTCTTCTGACCGGGGCTCCTCTGCCCACCGTGGCTCTGGCCTGCCCTGGGAGGTCCCTGCCCGGGCCTTACTGCACCTCCACCACCGCCCCAGCCCTCCCGGGGGCCTCACCTCGGTCTGATCAAAGGTCACCTCCCCGTGTAGTGTTTTCCTCACTATTCGGTAAAAGGGGGGGGGTCAGGCCCCAAGAAGCGAGCGCCACCCTGGGTGCAGAACGGTAGACGGCTTTCCCCTGCAGACCTTCTCAGGGCCTTTCCCACCCTGCCGTGCTCAGGGCAAAGGGCGAGCACACCTCCTCCTGCAGGATGCTTCAGGGTGACATGCCAGGAAGGAGAGGCAGCTGTGCCTGCGGGCACGGACTCCGGGCAGGGAGACAGACTGCGGAGCCCAAAGACTCCACAATTCTGTCCTGCTGACGTTTTTCAGCCCAACCAACTTTAGAACAAAAAAACGTACCCCGGTTCCTCAAAAGCCACGCGGGAAGGGCGGGCTCCTCCTGCAAGCCTGCTGCTTGTTTTTGGCAGATCACTTCCTGGGGTCGGGGGAGGATGGAGGTTGGCAGAGCCTGTAACCTGCCCTACGTCGGCTGAGACTCACCCTCAGCCGCCCCTGCCGTCCTCGTGCACGTCCTGGCCCGCGCGGGCACATCCGCTGCTGCTCGGGCTGATGGGGACAGAGCGCTCAGCAAACCTGGGCCCCACTGGGCCACCCCCTGGTCACCGATGGCCCCAGGCAGTGCCGGTGTAGGGCCAGCCAGGCCTGGGGGGGGGTTGTCGGCCCTGCTCCTCTGGGTGGTCTGGGCGCACACAGTGGTACGGGGCGGGCAAGGCCTAGCTCCCTGCAGACAGCCCCTCCCAGCTCCAGCCCCCTGCCGCCCCGCGGGCCCCCTGTCCCCCCGTCTGCCTGTGCAACCGCAGCAAAGCACCACTGCACATTAGCAGCTGCTTCCCGCCCTTTCTGGACACGCTGGATGTTGGTGAGCCCTTCCACCTGACGGCCCAGAGCTCCGTCCCCGTTGGGGAGGCTCCATAGGTGCATCCCCCGGCCCTCCAACACCCCCACCCCATGGGGAGGGTCCCGGGAGGAGCTCTGTGCCACACCTCCGGGTGCAGACAAACGTGCCCGAGACCCGCCTTGGCTGAGCTACATTCAGGCTCCCCCACCCGGAGCAGGGGCTCTCCGCTCGGTGTCCTGCCTCTGGGTTCCTCACTCTCAAACAGCCCCAATCCCACTTCCCCCTCCGTGGCAGTCAGGCCTTACTGGGGTCGGTGCGTCTGTATCCACCTGGTGGTCCTGCTCTCCTCCTAGAAAGCACTGTCGCCTTCCCCCCGGTACCGTGTACTTGCTCAGACCTAAGCCAATTATCTGCAAACGGGACCACGGTTTCAACTCCTTGAAGGGAACCTGGGGCACTCAGAGGAATCTTGTGATTTATTCCCTAAATCGGAGTCTTCAGTGTGAGGGGGTCTCACTAATTTAACAGGTGTTACGTCTTCTAAATTTTCTTAAAACCTGCGTAAAGTCTGCTGAAGGTACAAAGCAGTAGAGCATGTCCTCCTCTTGTAGGTGACCTGAGGATACTTGGTGGAGTGGAGAGTGAATACCGGCATCAAAAGGAGCCAAGCGGTGACACAAGCTAGACTATGACGGACCTCAAAGCACTATTCCTGCGCGCAGGGAGCCGGGCACGGAAGGTCCTGCAGGGGATGCTTCTGTCTACGTGGAAAGCCCGGAAAGGGCAAATCCAGGAGACGAGAGAAGCAGGCTGGTGGCGGCCAGGGCCTGGGGGGAGGGGGCGGGGAGCGACGCTAATGGGAAGTTTCCCTCTGGGGCGATGGCGTTTTGGTGGGACCCTCGTGGTGGCGGCTGCGTGACACTGTGAACGTCCTAAGTGCGAGCGAGCGTCCGCTTCGCAATGGCTAATTTTATATTGTGTGGATTTCACTTCAACGAAACGATGGATATTTTGATGATACCGCAACGCACGTCGGTTTGTGCAAATGTAGGGTTTTAAATTCAATACTTGAGGTATTTTGAAGGCTCTGATTTCTCCACCAGGACTTGATGTTAAGCTAAAAAGGCTCCTCCCCAAGCGGCTGCAAGGAGGAGCTTCCCAGACGCCTTACCTGGCCCCCAGCCTTACCTGGCCCCCGGCCTTACCTGGCCCTTGCGCTTACCTGGCCCTTGCCCTTACCTGGCCCTCGGCCTTACCTGGCTCTCAGCTGGAGTGTGGCCTCCCCGTCGGGGATGCTGAGAGGTGGTGCCCGGAGCCCCGGTGCCCTCGTCTTCGGAGACGGAGATGTCCGCGTCGGCCAGATGCTGGGAGCGGAGGGGCTCCCTCCCGATGGCGTGCGTCCCTTTGGGGTGAGAGTGGGTTCGACTTATTTAGAGCGAAAAGCGGAAAGCCAGTGGACACGCTTTCCCCGATAAAGAAAAAGGAGAGATTACAGCCGCCGAGACGTGCCGGCGGCCCCTGCGGAGGGGGAGCCCAGAGCTTAAGGCAAAGGCGGGTGGAGCTTCAGGCAAGGCGCAGCCTCGGTGGGCTGCAGGGAGACAGCCGTGTGCGCAGGAGGCTCACAGCACCCCAGGGCTGCTGCTCGGGGCAGGCGGACGGGGCCCCCGGGAGCTTCCACGAGCAGAGGTGACTTTAGGAAGTCCTTCCACTCGTCACTATGGGCTTTTTCTCACGCCAGACCTTCTGTGGGCACGGGTCCCCTCCCGTGGGCCTGGAAATGCTTGTCCTGGGCTCCGGCTGCGGGGGGCTTACTGTCCCCACAGCCTCCCCAAGAGGTCCCTCCCGGGGCTCCAGGCAGCCTGGATGGCACGGCGCCCGGCCACGCCGGGACCTGGTGGGGGACAAGGAGCTGCATCCGGGGGTGACCCTTGCCGGGAGGTGCCGCCCGGGAGCTCCTGCGGCAGGAAGTCACCGCGCACAGCGACTTCTGCACTCCACGGGCACGACGAGTCCTGTTGAGCCCCTGAACAAGCTGCCAGGAGGGCCCCGGGCGCCAGGGACACTCCGGCCCCGTGAAACGCGGGTTCCAGCCCGGGACGCCGTGTGCTGAGGGCGCAGTGCGGCCCTGCCCGGACTCCCAGCCCACGGCGACAGGGTGGACATGCGTGGCTTTAAGCCGATACGGTTGTGATCCTACGATCCCGTGCGGTGCCTATGAGCACGCCGCTCGTTACGCGGTAACCCCTCTTCGCAGAGAGGAGAAACTGAGTCACAACGGCTAAGCGGGTTGGTCGAGGGGCGTGCCGCGTCCCGCCGCACCTGCAGGTTGTCTGAGGCACCCTGAAGGACGGCGCTGCCCGTCAAACCCCGACAGGTCACTGGGAGATGCCCCCAGTTTAAGGGATGAGGTGGAGACTGTGCTATTTGGGCAGAATGGCTGGGCTCGGAACTCCGCAGCCGGCCGTCTCCCTGGGCCTCTGTCCCGCCCTGCCCGCCGCCCCACAGTCCGGTGCTCGGGGTGGTGAGGGGTCACGGCGGTGGCGGCAGGGAGGGGGGCATGAAGTCTGTGCACATCCCCATCCTATGACTTGTTCGATGTAGGTTCACTTATTCACTGTTCGGGGGGCAGTAAAGCCCCATGTTCCCCCCGAAATGCCTCCAGCATCCTAACTGCCCTGTGCACCTTGAGATTATGGCCCCTAGGATATAATGAAAAGGAAAAACGGAAAGTGGACCGATTTCCTGGCAGACAGTGTCTTAACCACATTTCCGGGCAGCTGGCCCCCGGCTCGTTAGCGGGACGGCGGGCTGCCTCTGCGGTCTGCTCCGCTCCCGCATCAGTAGGGGCTCTGAACTTCTGAACCCACCCTCCCACAGGGCACAGGGAAGACAGCCATTCAGGACCTCATTATGAAGCACACTGTCTGCCAACGAGATTAAACCGAGCAAATCCAGGTTCTCGGCACACACAGGCCTCCCGATTCCCAGCTAGGAGCCGACGGCGGGCCAGGGGAGCCGTCCCCCCAGGTTTGGAGCTGCCTGGTCCTGGATCACGATGGGCGGTCCAGGTGACCGGTGATCCTAATCCCTTCAGGGACACCTGCTTGTCCCTACAAACAGCTCAGGATCTTCCCTAAAGGCCGCAGCGAGCTGTGCGGCCAGTTGAGGCATTAGCGCTGGAACTTCTGAGGATTACAAGAGAAGCACCCAGCTCCGGGGTCGGGGTGGGGTGGGTGCAGGGACGGGGGGGTGGGGGCAGGTGTGGATGGCGTCCACCAGGACGGCGGGTGTTGGACAGTCAGAGTGAAGGCAGGGGTTGCTATGAGTGAGCCAGCGCGTCTGCACCCGTCGGGGCAACAGGCAGGCTCCCCCCCCCCCCGGCCTCCTCCCCCGCAGAGCCCATCGAGGGACCTACCAGCTGCGGCTGTGCTGCAGGACCCCGCAGGGAGGCAGGGCTCGGCGAGGGCGTCCCGTCCGGCAGGTGAGAGGCTGTCCATCTGCTCTTCTGGATGCGCACGGCACCCAGCGGCATCAACATCCGCCTCCTCCAGGACGGCGGCCTCCTGGGAGGCGTCCTCTGCACGAGGACCATGCGTGAGGGCCTGGGCACACGGGACCTGCGGTTTTACGAGGAGGGTCAGCTCCTTGGCACGTGGGTCCTTCCCAGTCCCAGTCTCGAGGGTTTCCAGGCATCATCTGAGCAAACGCCAGACACCCCTCAGCTCCGGCCCCTCGCAACTCACTGCCCTTTGCTTTCAGAAATCCCGCTGAACCCGCTTGCTGACTACTCTGCATCATGCGTCCGTGGGGGGCTGAGGTTCCCGATGCCCTAGGCCACTCATCACACGAGGGACCTGAGACCCACTTGACAGCCTCGGGGGCTCCGACTCAGCTGCAGCCCAAAGCCCCAAGGAGGCCGATGGGGAGGTGACTGTTTTTGGGGAATGCATTGTTCTGTGTACACCCTAATACTCCCAGAAAAGCGAGTGGGAGTGTGGGTGGGGCTCCCGGGGGCCCCTGGGTGCCGCCCCAGCACCTCTTCTACCCGCCGGGGTCTCTCTCTTGTGCCATTGTCCCCAAGGAAACAAGGTGCAGAGGGCTCCTGGAAGCCACATGCTCCAGGGCTCTTTTCCAGCGTGAGTGGGACAGGAAGGAAGCAGTCGTCAGGCCCTGGAGGCCACGGGAAGTGGAGACCGCAGGGGCTGGTCTTGTGGCCCAAAGGCGTCTGGGGAGCCAGCCCGCTGCCCCCAAAGTGGTCTGTGCATCCGCCTGGGCAGAGGCATCCCCACCCCAGCTCTGGCCTGGTGCCACTGCATGGACATCCAGGCACACGTGAGGCCCTGACTCCAGAGCAGACGCCGGTCCTCGGGCCTGCCCTCCCGAGTCACGGGGTAGAAACCTTATTCCTGGGATGGGCAGTCACCCCGAAATCCCTGGGCCCCTCATCTGTCCAGCCCGGTTCCCACGTTCCCATCCCGTACACCACTTCTCCAAGCTGCCAGCCCCGTCTCTGCAGAGATGGGGAGTGAGAAGCTTCTGGACCCTGTGCCCTCACCCTGACTCTCCCCAGGCCTGTCGTGCCCCGAAGCCTGATATGGCCATCGGACTCCTTCCCAGAGCGCCCCGTCCCCCACCTGGGGCCCACGTACCTGTCGCTCAGGTTATCCTGGGAAGGCTGGGGGGCCAGAAATGAGCCCACTGACCTGCAGGCTGTCTGTGGCCACTGAGACTGGGGACGAGTGGGGGGGGTGACTTCCAGACCAAGTGGAGTCGTCAGAGTCTGCCTCAAAGTCCAAGTCGTGGAAGGAGAGGCGCTTTTTCTTCACAGGTGCAGGCAGGGGCAAGAGGAGGAGAGTCAGAGTCAGCCTCACAGAGAGGACCGGGGGCCCCTCGGCCCTGGGCAGCAGGGAGGGGGGCGTCCCCAGGGGCTCATCTACCTCCTACACTAGAAACAAATCCGAAGGAGCTCCAAGGGGTCCAGAGGCCCCCCTGCCCCGAATTCCCTGCAAGATCTGCATCCTCAGCATCTCTTAGAGCAGAAGGAAACACCTGCTCGGCCCGAGGGGCATGCGGCTGCTCAGAAGTGCTGAGGACACAGGCCCCGGAGTGCTGAGGCCTCCGGGTGTCGGGTGGGGGGCCGGGGAGGGGGCGGCGGTCTTCTCCGGGGCTGATGGCTGCTTCTCTCCCTTCAGAGGTGCATATGGGGGGGGGGGGCGGTTCATGCAAATGAGGGGCCTCCCGCTGTACAGGGATGCAGACTTGGAGGAGAGCTCCCTGGTGTTCAGATGAAGAGCACCAGCCCACTGAAATCCTCCCCCACGACGATCTTGATCCTTTAAAGGTATCGCATAGGGAATGTTCCGGACACTGGCTAGTACTCTTCAAGCTCAGAGTGGCAGGAATACAATTTTCTTGCTGTAGACTGGCCAGATCTGGCCGGTGCCGAGTCTCAAGGACCCCAGCATCCTCCCCGTGTCTCCCGACTAAACTCATCATCCACCCCTGCCCCAACCTGCCCCCTTCCGTCATCCCACCCAGAAACGCTGGGCCGTGCTTTGCTCATCTATCATCAAAAATAAGTCATAAAATGGGCATAAAACTGGGTGGCTCAGTGTTTTGGCGCCTGCCTTCGGCCTGGGGCCTGATCCCACATCGGGCTCCCTGCATGGAGCCTGCTTCTCCCTCTGCCTGTGTCTCTGCCTCTCTCTCTCTCTCTCTCTCTCTCTGTGTGTGTGTCTCTCATGAATAAGTAAAATCTTAAAAAAAGTCATAAAATAAATGAAGATGGAGACCAACACGAATAAAAGGCTCGTGGTCACCTATAAGGAAAAGTAAAATGTTCACAGGGAAGGAGTCTAAACGGGGTCCCCTTCCCTAAAAGATGCAGGGTGCTCTGGGACCCCTGCCTGCCCTCACAACCTCACAAGCGTGCCCACCCCCTCCCCCGGGACTCTGGCTGGACGGGTCAGGCAGGCTTCTCTGCAGCCTCTGCCAACCCCACACCTTGCTTTGGGGTTTCTTATGGTGAGACCACGTGTGAAAGCAGCTCCTCTTTCGTGCTCAGTCTCAGACTGTCCAGGCACGGCAAGGGAGGCGGGGTCTTGTGCTCATGCTGAAGCACCCAGGAGAGTCGTGGAGAGCACGGAGATTTTTAGGAAATCAGGACCCAAGCCTCCCGTTTGGCAGTGGGGATGTCTGGGGAGGACTTACTGTGCTGCCGAGGGGCTGGGCCTGGGCCACTGTGCCCAGTTCTCCATCCTCATCTGTCTGTTCACTGTCTCCACTTCCCTCGCCAGGACTTGGCTCCGGCCCACCTGCAACAGACACCTGCATGACTCCACCCGGGAAGAGAAAGACTGGGGGCAGACCATTCATCCACCACCCACACATCCACCTACCTACCCATCCATCCAACCACCCCGCCCATCTACAGCCCATCCACACACCCATCTACCCCACCCATCTGTCCACCCGTCTACCTACCTACCACTCATCCACCCACCCATTCATTCTCCATCCACCCATCTACCCGCTGTGGATCCATCCATCCAGGCAAGCTCATCTGCTGGCCTCACAGAGACCTATCCAAGCATCATTTAGACCCATTCTGAATCCCAGCAGGAAACTATTCCTTTGCAACAATTTTGTGGAGGGCCACACCTTCAGGCATTTGCCCTCCATTCCTGGACTGCTTCTTGGGCAATCTCACCCCCTGGCCTTGTGGTGGGGGAAGGAGGCCAGAGCTAAGTCATGTTTTCTCAGTCATTTCATCTGCTGATCCCGCCCCCCCTTTCTCTGCCCTGGCCAGGCCCTCACCTGAGCACCCAGGTGGCCCTGGCCCTCTGTTCTCCCACTCATGCTGGCCTGGCCCCTGGTCTCCTGTTAGGTCACCAGAAAGGAATCCAGGAAATGGACTCTTGGGATTTAGGGCATGGATCTTCCACCTTCCCTCAGGGGCCACAATGAGGAGCTTGGGCTGTGGGGCTGGGCCCTGCACGAGCTGCCACTGCACACCCCAGCCTGTGCCGCCCCGGCCCTCACTCCTTGTGCCTTTGGGTGGGGGGAGGTCTCAAGTGTGAACAGCAGGGCATTTAGTGTCCTTGAGAACACCCTGAAAGCCTTTCTGGGTCCCCTGGACTCAGACCCGTGCAGCGGACAGACCGGGTAATTATCTTCACTCTCTGGACAGTGAGCCTTGAGGAAACTCACCCTAGACCACCAGACAGAGGAAAGACACTGAGCTGAACTGAGCAAATGTGGACGTGGCTTCCGGAGGCCTGGGGCATGTGCATGTGTGCATGCCCCTGAGCGTGCATGTGCATGAGTGTGCATGCATGTGTGTGTGCATGTGTGCAGCGTGCATGCCCGTGTGTGCATATGTATTCGTGCATGCATGTGCATATGTGAGGTTGTGTGCATGCTCCCGTGTATGCTTGTGCACGATGTGCACGGTTTGCATGCATGAGTGTGCTTGTGTATGCACACGCACGTGGCCTGTCCCCAGGACCGAACAGGAACAGGAGCCCTGCGCCCCTGCTGGTTACCAGCTCCTTGCGCGTGTCCCCGCTGGGGAGGGTTTGCAAGGCCCCCACCCTCTCCAGAGCCAGTGATTCTTAACAAAGCCCAGAGGCCTCCCCGCTGCTGTCGCGGGAGAGGGTGCACGGGCGCCCTTGACAGGGAGGTGGCAACAAACCCCACCCGGGGGCACGAGGCACTTACTGTGGTTGTCAGGCGAGCTGCGCATGCTGTCAGGCGAACCTGGGACCAAAGAAGAGGCGGTGGGAAGGGACTGCCTCCTGGGACCAGGTGCCCGAGGACAGGTCCTCTCCCCTCCCTCCCGGCCCTGGACGGTCTCCTGCTGCGGGGCCCCGTGGCTCTGCTGGGTCGCCCGGAGAAGACCTGGTGCCCCCTGACCCCAGGGGACCGGCCTGGACCAGGCCCTGGCTGGTCTCTAAACAGTGACCTCCATCACTTCTAGTTTTTCAGTTTGACTACCTGAGAAAAAAGACGCAACTTTGCTCCCCTGCACCCTCCGTGACTCAGTGAGATCACCCCTGGACGCAGGGTGCCCCCCTCCACCCCGACCCCATGCAGCCTGGTTCCTGCTGCCCCACAGCGCCACCTCGTGGCCCTCAGTCGTGACAACTGAAATCGGCAGGTCCCGGCTGGGGTTGGCCCCGGGGCTCCGGCCTGGCTGGGTGTCACCATCCCACAGCCTTTCCCGCAGCCCACCCGGTGCCTGGAGATCGAGATCGGCACCTCCCAGACGGAGGCCACGTCCTCAGGGGATCCCGTGAGGCATCTGTGAACGGAGCCGCCTTCGGGGTTGAGGTTCTGGAACGCTCTGCTGTGCGGCTTTCTGTCGCGCTCCCTGAGGTTCCCACCCTCGGGCCTGCAGCGGGGCCGGACTCAGCTCCTGGGGTTGCAGGGAGAGACCCTCTCGGCCGGCTCCTGGCTGCCCGAGCGGGCAGGGGGGCATGGGCTTTCCTGACGGACTCCAGGCTGAGACAGACACAGCCTTAAAGAATCGGGTGGCAGCGGCTCCCGTGTCCGTGGTCCCATCTGTTGCCTCAGCACAGTTACCAGGAGAGCCTCCTTTTACTCTTGAAAATGTTCTGATTCGGACGATTTATCTTGTGCCTTCTTCCCCCAAGAACCAAGAAGCCTCTCACCCCCTGGTTCCCTGCTCCAGGTGCTACGAGCCATGACAGCTGAGGGGGCCTCTGGGGTGGGGGTGGGGTCCTTGTCCTAAATTCAATAATGTGCTGAGATACCTGAGAAGCACCTGGTCCAGTGAAAGCCCTAGTGCTCTGGGGGTGGCCCTGCCCAACTTCAGATCCTGCTTATCAATGTGAGACTTTATAGGACACAAGACACATGTAAGGCCCCTCCCTGGAAGGCCTGAGGCTGGGATGTGATGAGGACACTAAGCCAAGAAGCACAGCATCTGCTCTTAACGTGCACAGGCTCCAGCGCCTCGGGCCCTTGCATTGGTCCTCCACTTGGAGAGACTCAAGGCGCCCCGCCCCCGGACACCAGCCTGATGGGCTGTGCCAGCCCGAATGCTTGGCCAGGCTTAATGGCAGAGCCTGGAACTCAAGTGGCAGGGACAAGGCACTTGTCCCCTGCAAACACTGCTCAGTCATCTCTGTTCAATTTCCAAACTTCGTCCTTCCCCTGAAATGATCTCCCTTCCCAAATACCTTAAAAGTGGACAATTCAGGTGAACGTACGATTAGTGCAAGATCACAGTCTAGGTTTCAAGTTCATTATGGAATAAATATTGGATTCAAAATATTAAAACACACTGCTGCGTTACCATCAGGACCCCTGAGTCTTGATAATCATCAGATGCACAGGGGATATTTCCCGAAAAGAGAAAGCCTAGGCCCCAAACTGGGCTCCCGGGGAGGAAAGGCCTGGAGAATGTGTCGTATTAGCCCGCGAGCGCCTGGCTATTCGACCGGCCACGGAGTTTGAGACCTTAGCTGTCAGTTCTCAACCTGCTAGAAAGCATGGAAAAATATGATTTCAAATAGTGGGCGTGTCAAGAGCATGCAGGACTTCCCAGGGGGCGAGGCCAGGGGGGTGCAGATGTTTGCATCCCACGGAAAGGAGCCAACCTCGCCTAAAACACCTGAAACGGACAGGCAGGTGCACACTCACATTCCAAAGGATCTGCTTGGTCTTAAAACATAAAACATGCCTGGGAACACAAAGAGCCCCCGGGAGAGGCGCACTCCTCACCTGCACCCTGCAGCCGTCCGCACAGGGACCGGATCACCTTGGCACTCCCGAACCGCTTGAAGCGGGCCCTCAGGTGCTTGTGGTACCACTCTACCGAGCCGATCTTCACAACTCTGCGGAGACACGGAGCTCAGGCCCGCGGCACTGCCCCGCGCAGCACACGTCCGTGCCCGCCCTTCCTCAGCCAGCCCCACCGAGGGGACGGGTCAGGCCCTAACACCCACTGGCTCACCTGGCCAGGTGGCAGGGGTCGCAAAGCCAGCCCTGCTCCTCCGGGTGGGCGTGGCTGCAGTCTTGGCAGGTGAAGAGGTGACAGTCCAGGCATTGCCTTTTGGGGGTCACGAGAAGCCGGTAGGGCTGCAGGCAGCGGGCACAGTGGGTCTCATTCAGGTGCGCGGAGTCCGCAAGCAGCTCCCGCTGGGAGCTTTCCTTCTTAATCTTGCCCTTCAACCCCCTTAGGAAAATATCAGAAACAGGAAATCTATTAGACACCTTCCTTGTTTTTGCAACAGGTTTTAATTTTTTTAAAGATTTTATTTATTTATTCATGAGAGACACAGAGAGAGGCAGAGACACAGGCAGAGGGAGGAGGAGGCTCCTTGCGGTGAGCCCCATGTGGGACTCGATCCTGGGTCTCCAGGATCACACCCCGAGCCAAAGGCAGATGCTCAAATGCTGAGCCACCCAGGCGTCCCTGCAACAGGTTTTAAATGCTTGCACGCATGTGTGTGCACACACACGTATACACACACACAGGATCTTTCTCGTGTCCAGAAACCTAAAGTCGCCAGCTCAATGCTCCCACTTTCCTGAGGAGGAGGCCCAATAAGTTGGGTTCAATCACGTGCAGTCTGGGTAGGCTGGAACTGAAATACTTTATTTTTATAGAAACAAAATCGCATTTCAACATTTCTGTGACTATTTGCAATTGTACATTTTTCCAGGCTGCCTACCGAGGAGTGTCATCCAGCACCAAAGGGCCGCGGCCCATCGAGGCTCAGAATCACAGGCTGGGACAGTTGCCGCCGCTGCCTGCACCACCTCAGCTAACTCATACTAATAGAGGAAGGACAGGGGTCCCGAACTCCAGCTCGGAGTTGGAACCCGCAGCTTTCCTGATGCCCAGCCCAGAGCTCGGAGACTGTGCTTCATTCGGCACCCTGTTTCCCCGGAGGACCTGAGTCATTAGCACCGAGCATCCAACCTTCCTCAGTTGTGTGTCGGGGGATGAGGTGAGAGGCCCTGGGGAGCCCAGTGGGGCCGGGGGCAGGTGGGGGCCTGGGGGTGCACCTGGTCAGGCCACATGGTTATTTCAAACCAATCTATTGCCCAGTCTAATTGTTTGAGAGGAGATTAGAGGAGAGAAAAATCCAAGTGGTTCACGGGCTGGTCAGTGCTCTGCAGATGCCACAGGGAAGGCAGAGACCAAGCTCATAGACGGGCAAGGCTGTGAGGCCCCGGCCAGTCGCCCCTGCCCTGCACCCTGGGTGAGCTAACGGCCCTGCAAGGAAGGCAGCTCCAGGCAGGTGGGGGTTGGGTTGGCACCCTCCCGAGAAAGTGACGGGTCGCTGCACTCCCCCGAGGTCATGAGGGTCCTGGGGACTGGGATGGGAGGCACCTCCTCACAGTTTTGGGGTCCTGCAGCAGGGGAGCAAGCTGAGCTGCCCCCCGCCCTGCCCTCCCCAAGGTTGGTTCCCACAGAGCAAGGCTGCAATAGCCTGGTTTGGAGGGCGTCCAGCACAGGAAACATCCAGCACCAGGGTGTCCCGGGAAAACCGCAGTTATCCCAGATCTACCCAGCGTGCTCGCCAAATTGCGTCGACTGGGAAGTGTACCCCCACACCACGGACACATTCCTTTGGTTCTGGATTCTAGAGAATGTCTGCCAAGTGCCGTATTTTTAGTTTTAGACGAGATCAACTTGATGCAATCTTAGTGGCAGGAATCAGCCGGACCCTGGGTGCCGCCGTCTTGTGGGAACACCGCGCCTGTGGTTTCTGAGCAGGACACCCCAGAGCAGGTGGAGGCTGGAGACAAGGCAGCGGTTCTGGGAAGCTCTGGGACACCACATGTGGGGGTAAGTGGCATTTCCTGGACTTCATGGGCTTCCCGCTCCTCATTCTTGGGGAATTTAGGCCCACAAACAAAGCTCTCATCTCAGCTTTGAAAACCAAGGAAACATGGCCTAATGCTGGCGGCTATCCAGGGGGAGAGGTGTCACGGAGCCACGTGGGTGGGGCGGACCTAGCCTCCTCCGTTTCCCCTGGGACTCTATCTGCATCAGCCAGAAAATCTAGAGGCCACCCCTTTGCCTCTCTCCCTCATTCTGTATCCAGGCAGAAGCACACCCCCAGCCCAGCAGGAAGAAGGCTGGGGACCCACAGGACACTCTGCACCCCAGGACGGGAAGTCCTCTGAAATAGGGGCCCCGCAGCTGGCGCCTGGACACCGACGTATTCCAGGAGCTGACTACGGCGGAAGGGATCATTACACTCGGCCTCAGATTCTCTAAAGCGGAACTTCTCCTTGTCGTGGCTGGAGAGCAGGGAAGGAGAGAACCACACGGGTCCAGCACAGTAGCAGCAGATGAGGCCTGCCAGCCGCGGGGCAGTCACCCCGACCCGGAGCTGCACGAGGAGGAGGAAGCGAGCCGGGCCAGGGCCCTCCGCACATCCCGCTTATTGCAAACACTGGGTTGACCAGATGTCGCTCCACTCGGTGCGCCGGCAGGCAAAAGCCCACCCCGTGCAGCTGTGGGTTCCCGTCACCCTCAGGGAGAAGCGACACTCTGCATGCGGTCGACGGTCAGAACCAGAAGACTAGAAACCAGTGTGGTTGGGATTCAGAGAGAGGAGGCGGGAGGGAAGGAACCAGGCTGAGATGGGAAGACCACAGGCTGGTTCGCTGGGGTGGAGGAGAGAGAGGCGGCCCAAACAAAGATGGCAAGGGACGGCCACTGACGACGGGGAGGAAGACGGGCAGAATGACCATCGCAGCATCTTAAGTCCCATGACTAAGAACAGTGGTTCTCGGGGGGTGGTCCAGGGACTGCTGGAGGCTCTTGAGACCCTCTCAGAGGCTCCACTTGGTCCCCACTATTTTAGTAACAATGCTGAGATGGTACTTCTCTCGCTTGCTCTTCGGCACCTGCACCAGTGGTGCAGAAGCAACAGTGGGACCTTAGCAGGGGTCAAGGCAGAGGTGCAGACCGTCCCAGCAGCCCTTGCAGTACGTGCCACAAAGGTAAAGATGGGCATGTCTTTGATGAAGCGTGTCCTGATCAAAGGTAGGTCCTTGATGCTGCAGTAACAGCTGTTCATCGTACTCAACCTTGACCCTTGAGCACGTCTTTTCCATATCCGGCGTGAAGGAATTAGTATGCACTCAAAGCATTTCTGCTACACCCCGAACCACCCCCAAGGTCTTGGTGCAAGGAAGCAGGCCACTGCTGGAGCTCCAACGTGAACGAGAATTTTTCTTTTTTCACGAAGCCTCATTTTCACTTCGAAGAACAACTGGAAGATGAACTATTCTGACTTGGGCGTTTGTCAGACGTTCCCTTAGAAATGAACACAGGGAGCCCGTCACCTCGAGGAAAGCAAGTGACAAGGTTTGTGGCCATGACAAAACTCAAGCTTTCAAGCATGAAGAAGAATGTCGGGAAATGTAGGTCTGCCACTGTGAGCTTGACAGCGTCCATCACGTGTGATTTTTTTGGGGGGGTAACGGATGAAATGTGTCACCATTTGGAAACTGTATATGGTGCGACCAAATCGCACATGGATACAAGATGCACTTCGAGTGCAGGACAGAGTAATGGATTTTAACCTAACGGGGAAGGAAAAGTTCATTGTTATGTTTGCTTTCAGATTCCACCATGCAGGGGGCACCTGGGGGCTCAGCCGTTGAGCATCTGCCTTGGGCCCAGGGCGTGACCCTGGGGTCCTGGGATCAAATCCCGCATCAGGCTCCCCCACAGGGAGCCTGCTTCTCCCTCTGCCTGTGTCTCTGCCTCTCTCTCTGTATCTCCCATGAATAAATAAATAAAATCTTGAAAAAAAAAAATCACCAGTTGCTGCTGGGTTCCCACATAGTATCAAAGCACGATGTCCAGAATCATCTGGGAAGACAACTGAAACATGCCCTTCCCCCCCAACTACGTATCTGCACGAGGACAGGTTTTCTTCAAATCCTTCAGCCAAAACAACATATTACAACACATTCAAAACAGAAGCAAGACGACAATTCAACCATCTTCTATTACCCCAGCCACTGAAGGGATTTCCAAAAACACAGAACATGCCAGTCTCCTCATTTGTTTTGGAAAAAGTTACTTTCCCTAACAACGTTACTTATGTTAACATGTAAGCGGTTTACTGCTGTTATTTTTAAGTGAATGGATGACTGTTTTTGAAATGCCTGGCTCTCATTTTTTTCTTTTTTTTTTTAAAACATTACTGTTTGTTTGTTTATTTATGTATTAGATTTTTATTTATTTATTCATGAGGGACACAGAGAGAGGCAGAGATACAGGCAAAGGGAGAAGCAGGCTCCATGCAGGGAGCCCGACGTGGGACTTGATCCCGGGTCTCTAGGATCAGGCCCTGGGCTGAAGGTGGTGCTAAACCACTGAGCCACCCGGGCTGCCCTGGCTCTAACTTCTGATAGGGTACACACCGACATACATAATCCATATGAACGTAAGCTCTTTGGGGTTCTCGATAATTCAAGAATGTAAAGGGAGCCTGAAGCCAAAATGCTTGAGAACGGCTGATTCGGAAGCAAGTCTGCTGCCCCAGACGCAGAGCCAAGGGCTGAAGGGACGGGGACGAGGAGGGAGGGGGCGGCCGTGGAATCAGGGACAGACGGAGGAGTGCCGCGAGGGGTGCCCCCAGGACCACAAACCCACAGCACCTTGCTCTGCCAGCCGGCCTCCAGCTCGGCCTGGGCGCCAACATCAAGAGCCCAGAGTGGAGGGCGGATGCCCGTCGTCCTCAAGAGAGGTGTAGTGGCCTGGGGTCGGGTGCAAGGAAAGCCCTTTGAAGATGGGACGGGGCAGCGAAGTCCCCTCGAGGTAACAACTGGGTGTGGAAGGGAGGAGGACTGGAGGCGACGTGAGGCAGTCAGACCCGCGTGTCCTTGCTCCCCAGCCCCTTAGGGGCGAATCTGGAGGGAAGCAGAGTGGAAACGCATGAGTCCTGGGGACAGCCTGGGACCCAGGGGTCGGTGGTGCACCCTCCAGGGTCAGCTAGGGAGGAGCGCGTGGTGGCCACAGCACCAACGTGCCCCAGCAGCCTCTGAGAGAGGGATGAGCTCGGACCAGGGCTTCTGCTCTCTGCCTCCTGCGTTAGGGGATCCTTAGGTGCCGGACAGCATGAGGGGCTGGGGACCCGGAGGCCTGGGGTTGGGGCAAAGAGGCCGCAGCACCCGAGGCTGGGATCGAGGATCTCAGGGGTGGGTGCCAGGGGCTCCCAACGCCCGGCCAGGACAATTCACACGCGAGCGATGGTCCCCATCCTGTTAGCTGACCTGACTGACACTCCACGAACCAGTGGCGGTGTATGGAGTCAAGACCCCAGCAACCCCGTCCACCCCATGAAGGCCAAAAGCAGGGGGTGTGGAGATGGGGGGCTCTGAAAGACAGGCCGAAGCCAGGAAGGGTCCGTGCCAGCGAGCGGGGTCTCGGATACCAGACACCAACAAGCTGAAGCATCTTCTGCTCGCGCGGTGGGGGCTCACGAGCGACCTTAGATGGCTAATAAATGAACTGCTCTTCTCTGCACACCCTGGTTGGCTGTGACTTTTGACCATGCCTCGGAAGCGGTGATCACTGGGAGAAACCATGAAAACTCTCCTAACCAGGAGGGAAAAAGAGCCAGATCTGCAGATTAGGAGGTGCTGGGTTGCAGGCCACACACACACGCGGGCTGCTGGCATCGCTCGGTGAGGGCGCGGCAGGCTCGCGCTGGGGGAGCAAGGGTCGGCCGGCAGGTGGAGAGAGCTGGAAGCCACGGGGCAGTTTCCGGATGCTGCTGTAGCAAATGCCCACACCTTTCGTGGCTTAAAATAACACCAACTTTTTACCTGATGGCTCTGGAGGTCAGAAGTCTGACGTGGGTGTCACTGGGCCAAAATCAAGGTGTTGGCAGGAACCGTGAGCCTCCCGGGAGGCCGTGGGGGAGGCTCTGTGCTCTGGCTCTTTCCAGCGTCCCGAGGGCGTATCGCTGGCCCTTCCTCTACCGTCAGAGCCAGCAGGGCGGGCGGGGTGCACCTCGCAGTGAAGCGCTCTGGCTCTCACACTGTCCTGCGTCCCTCCTTTCTTCTTGCAGGGCCTCTTGCGATCACCCCAGGCCCAGCCGGGTCACCCAGGACCATCTCCCCAAGTCCAGGCCATGTGATGAGCAGCCTTAACTGCAATCGGCAAGCGGATCCCCCTTTTGTCACATAACCTGACATAATCACAGGCCCCGTGGATCAGGATGCGGGCGTCTCCGGGGGGGCACGTTATTGTGCCAGAGTTCCGAACGGCAAGTTGTGCGAGAGGGGATATCATGCCCAGCCGAGAGCGTCCCAAATGTAAACTCCACAGCCCGGGCCCTTCCTGAGAAATTAACCTGCAGGGGTGCTCCAGACGGACCCCAGGTGTGACCCTAGGAACCGGGTGTCGGGGCCTGCAGGCACCGATGAGCCTCAGGAGCAGGATGCTGAAGTATGGAAAGCACGGCGCCCCAAAGAAGCAGGGCGGTCAGTCACAACTGAACAGGACAGCGTAGCATAATGATAACTGAGGAGCAAGTATGTGGATCTTTTTTTTTTTTAAGACTTTATTTATTTATTCGTGAGACCCAGAGAGGCAGAGACACAGGCAGAGGGAGAAGCAGGCTCCATGCAGGGAGCCCGATGTGGGACTCGATCCCGAGACCCTGGGGTCACGGCCTGGGCCAAATGCCGGCGCCAAGCCACTGAGCCCCCCCAGATGTCCCCTGGTAGCAGCATTTTTAAAGCGAGCCACGTTCGTCCCCGTCTCATGCCAGGGGAGCTTTCAGAGAGTAACTCAGGAGCCCCGATCTGTTGGCAGAGATCGCAAATCCACATCTCCACCTGTTTACCTTTCTGAGGAAGGTTTCACAGGCCTAATATTTGATTTTCGGGCAGTGCCCTTGGAAACAGGGTGTTCTATTTAGGTAAGCTGGGTCCTCGCCCAGGGCATGAGTCACTGCCTGCGCCGAGCGCCCTCGCTCCCCCTGCACCTCAGGATTACCCAGGATTACCCAACCCTTTCCGGCACAGACGCAGTCGAGAGGCCACCATCCTGAGCCTCCATCGACGGGAGCGCAGCAACCTGCAAACTCAGGACCTCATCGGCCGTCGGGGCCAGCATGCAGGTGTCCCCAGGCCTGGCTCTTCCCCAGGCGGAGGCGGCTGAAGACCTACCCGGGGCCATTACCTGCCCGTTCCCTTCAAGGGGGGTTGCTTAGGTGCCACTCAGTACTTACGGGACATGAAAACATCACGTGCGCCTTTTCTGTAGCTACGACTTTTTCATACCCGAGTAACGAGGACGAATGTCACTTAGGAGCAATAATGCAGAGCGACGCGGAGCAACATCTCCCCTCCCCCACGCAGTCCCACAGTTAGCGACTTCTGGACATTCTTGGACATTCCTCGCCGCTGGGGACGCTGGCCCATCCTCAGCGTCCTCTCCTGGAAATGCAGATAATAACAGAAGCCACGTGGCAAGCTGGTCTAGGGGGTAAACGATGCAACACAGACAAAGCCCCAAGTGCACGTTGCTCATCTGTGCACACTCAAGACAGCTGCGAGTCTTCCGGTGGTCAGGCACTGTGCTGGGTGCTAGTGACAGACTGGAGCCCTCGCTGGGCCTGACACGGGTGCCGAGCCAGATTCTACTCAGCAAGTGCACGACTCATAGGATAACAGATGAGCCCTAAGGGCCGTGCAGGGGGATCGAGCAGGCTAAGCAGAGAGAAGTGTTGGGAGGGTGGTGACTGTTTTAGAAAGGGCACCCGGGGAGGCTTCTTGGAGGAGGCGGTGTCTGAGAAGGGATGCGCGTGATGTGAAGGAGGGAGCCAAGGAGACCAGGGGAGGAAAGGTGCCTCCCTGGGGGCCACGGGGAGGAAGACAACGGGGCAGGGAGGGTGGAGGGGAGGCGTCCAGCAGAGAGATGGCGTGGCATGAACCCGGGTGGCCGCGTGGCTGGTGAGCCACAGCTGGGACTTATTCTGAGGGTTGAGCCAACCGGGCTCGTGGGGGTGTGAAATGTGGGATGAGAGGGGAGGAGTGGAAATGACTGTGATTGCTGGGCACTCGGCCTCGGCCCCCAGGCTGACTCCAAGACGGGGAAGTGGGGACCCTGGGGGGGGGAAATCAAGACCTGCCTTAGACACGCTGGGTTAGAGATGCTGATTAAACCCCCCGCTGAGGGCAGCCCAAGTGGCTCAGCGGATTAGCGCGGCCTTCAGCCCAGGGTGTGACCCTGGAGACTCAGGATTGAGTCCCGCATCGGGCTCCCTGCATGGAGCCTGCTTCTCCCTCTGCCTGTGTCTCTGCCTCTCTCTCTCTCTCTCTGTCTCATGAATAAATAAATAAAATCTTAAAAAAAAAAAAAAACCAGCTGAGGCGCTCAGCAGACAAATTTACCTGCTTCTGTGGGGTCAGAGGAAAGTTCTCGGCTGAGGGCATACAGCTGGGACTTGCTGTCTAGACCTGCACTGTCCAATACAGTCACCACGCGGCACATGTGGCTATCTATGTTTAGTTATAATGAGAAAAAAAAAAAGACGAAGTCAGTTCCCCATTTGCATCGGGCACATTTCAAGTGCTTAACAGACGTAGGTGGCTCCAGGTCGCGTCCCTGGTGGGCAGACGTAGCTCAGTTCCTGCCCCACAGGTGGCACAGGTCTGGAGGGTGTTAGCACCGTGGAGCAGGTGCGCATCCCTCAGGGAGGGGGTGTGCACAGAGGAGAACTGAGGTGGGGGCCCCGGACCCCCCGAAAATGAATACTGGGTGGGGGTGGGGGGCAGGAGGATCAGCCAAAAAAACCCCAAAAAACAAAACAAAAAAAAAAACAAAACAAAACCAGAAGAGGCTGGACTCCCAGGCACGAGCGTGGTGGAGCAGAGCAAGAAGCGCGGAGCCCCTGTTACTATTACACTTTTCCGTGCATGTTAAAAAAATGAAATGCCATGTAACCATACATTTCCACAGTCTGCTTTTTCCACTTTAATACCTCGTGAGCTGGTCCTGAAGATTTATTGCTGCAGCTTTATTTTAAATGGGCTCCAGGCGATGCCTTGTTGGATTCACGGTAACACGGTAAAAGTCAGTTATGTAGCCAAAGCTTGTAATTTTGGACGTTACGGTCTTTCTAGTTCTTCACTCTTAGGATCCTTGTTGTGAGGAATTTCCTCTCTTGCTTCTCTCCGTGGCATGACTTTTAGCAAAGAGCTTGCTGGCGCAAAGGGCGGGCACCCGTTTAGGGTTTGGTTATGTTGCCCCAGACTGGCCTCCGCAAAGGTCTAACTGATTTATCCCTCTAATCAGCCCTGCATTTGCCTGCGCCCCACAGCCGGGCTGACCCCTGGGGTTCTCGTTCATCTTTGGAAATACGTGAAAACGTTATTTTGATTAGTCTGTATTTCTCCTGGTATTTCTTCAGGTTTATTGGATATGTGCATTACTTATTTGGGGAATTTCCTCTTCATATCCTTTTCCTATTTCATCGTTTTTTTTTGTTGTTGTTTTCTTTTTGGGGTTTTCTCATTTGGAAAACTTACTCATATTTCTAAGAAGCTCCTTACATATGAAGGATATGAATCCTCTCCACTTACACTAAATTGTTTCTTCTTTTTTTTTTAATATTTTTTTTAATTTTTATTTATTTATGATAGTTACAGAGAGAGAGAGAGGCAGAGACACAGGCAGAGGGAGAAGCAGGCTCCATGCACCGGGAGCCCGATGTGGGATTCGATCCTGGGTCTCCAGGATCACGCCCTGGGCCAAAGGCAGGCGCCAAACCGCTGTGCCACCCAGGGATCCCTGTTTCTTCTTTTTTAAAAATTAAACCTCTCTCGCCATTTCTCTCAAATAAATGAAATCTTTAAAAAAATAAAAATAAATATTTTCTGTTAAATTTCATATATATGTATTTTAGTCAATATTTACTGATAACTTCTGTTGTGATTTCTTTTTTTTTCTCTTTTTTTTCTGTTGTGATTTCTGCCTGCATTGCTGTACATAAGTCCTTCCACTGGAAACTGATTATTATTATTGTTTTAAGATTTTATTTATTTATTCATGAGAGATACAGGCCGGGAGGCAGAGGCACAGGCAGAGGGAGACGCAGGCTCCCTGCAGGGAGCCCGATGCAGGACTTGATCCCAGGACCCTGGGATCACGCCCTGAGCCAAAGGCAGATGCTCAACCACTGAGCCACCAGGGGCCTCAAGATTATTATTTTTTTGAATTTTATTTATTTATTTGAAAGACAGAGAGAGCACACAAGCAAGAGGAGTGGCAGGCAGAGGGAGAGGGAGAAGCAGACTCCCCGAGGAGCAAGAGCCCGACGCGGGACTCGATCCCAGGACCCCGGGATTATGACCTGAGCTGAAGGCAGACGCTTTACCAACTGAGCCCCCACTTCAAGACCATACACATATTTACCTATATTCTCTTTCAGGAATTTTCCTAGTTACATATTTTACATTTTTAACATCTCACTTCAAAATCTGAGGTTAACCCTCACCCCTGCCGGTGGCTAGCTGTCCCCCAACTGACCTTTCTACTGGTATGAAATGTTACCTTTATCGTCCTAGGAACTGTTACCCTTGGTTGTTCTTTAGACCTTTCCATGTTGTTTCATTGATTAATCTGTGAAGGCCCACTTGATTGATTGATTGATCGATTGATTCGAAAGGGCAAATGTACCCCAATGTTTATAGCAGCAATGTCCACAATAGCAGGGCCCGCTTTATTTTAATTAACGTAGCACTGAAATAAATGATCTCAAGGAACGAAGGCCTTTTTACTATTTTTATTTGAACTGCTTTACCTTACATTTTTGTTTTTCTGTACCATTATCTCATGTTCCCTAAAGTGCCTTGGGAATCTCACCAGGGTCCCAGTTGGCTGATTCTCCGGCCATTGAGATGCTTGTGCAATCTCGAGCATACGGCATCACTTGCTATTTATTTAACATTTTCATGTGAGGCTCCACCATGTTTTGTGCAATTCTCCATAGTGCTTTTGCACATTTCTGATTTGTATATTTCTGGGTACCTCGTATTTTTATTGTAAATAAGTTTTGTTCCTATATATTTTCTAATTGATTATTTTTCCTATATATTTTCTAATTCCTTATTTTTCCTATATATTTTCTAATTGATTATTTCCGATGTCTAAGAAGGGGACACTGATTTTTCTTTTATATTTTTTGGTAATTAGCCAGACTACTACATTCTCTTTTACCTTGGCTTTACGGAGAACTACCTTGGGTTTTCACATCTGCAGATAACAGGTTTGTATCTCCGGGATTTATTCTGCTGCCTTCTCTAATCGCTCTGGCCAGCCCATCGAGAGCAGAGCGAAATTAGCGGGATGAGTGCTAATGATAGAAATCCTCTTCTTGTTTCTAACATTAATATATCCTGATGACTATTATTTGAGAGATACTTTCATCATGTTAGGAAAGTATTTTTAGGGCGCCTGGGTGGCTCAGTCAGTTAAGCATCAGCCTTCAGCTCAGGTCATGGCCCTGGGGTCCTGGGATCGAGCCCCACATTGGGCTCCCTGTTCAGCAGGGAGCCTGCTTCTCCCTCTGCCTGCTGTTCCCCTGCTTGTGTTCTCTCTGCCGAATATATAAATAAAAATCTTAAAAAAATAAGTATTTTTATTTCTATTTTATTAATTTAACAGAATTATCAGAAACAGCATGCTCCCACTGAGATAGTCCTATGTTCCATCTCCCTAACACCCGGGAAGGCTCACAGCCCAGGCCTTGCACTGGGTAGCAGGCTCGGGGTAAAGAGGGCCATTCCCTCACACGAGGATCTGCCCTCCACTGAGGCTCGAGGTTCATCCACAGCAAGACATATGCCCTCGTTACAAAGCCCACGGCTCAGGACTCGATGGTGGGAAGCAGGTAGTAAGTTAAAGGTATCCTAAAGCACCTCACTGGTGCCCATGTTGTTAACATCCTAATTTCGTTTGTCTTTGAGGTTTTGATTCTTTGGAGTGCAGTGTCACGTCCTGATGGGAAGCCAGGAATAACAGGACACTCTGTACTGTAAACACCCCACTCCCGAGTCCCTGGTCCCACACGCCAACTCCAGGGAGAGACTGCTACGTGCCTGGGGCTAAATCAAAGACAGCATGGCCTCTTTCTTCCTTCTTGTCGTCTTCCAGAAACGGCCTGCAAGGAAAGCCACCCACTCGGGATGCTCTCTATGTGGTGCCATCCACTCGGGAGCTGGACCCTGAAAAAACTCGTTCTGGTCGATTCAGCGGAGAGGCAGCTGTGTTTTCTATCCGGAAAGCCACATCAAGAGGCTCCTGCTGAGGCAGCGGCCAAGACCCTGCGGCCCTCGCCTCTCACAGCTGGGATGGCCCCTGTGTCCCCCATGGAGCTCTGAATGTCCTCACACAGCCCGGGTGAGGGATCAGGGGCGTCAGTATTTGGAGGGGATGCTCTACCTCTGGTCCTGCAGGTGTCATGGAAAACAGTCTCACAGCCATGTGGCCTTCGTCCTCCCAAATATCAGCGATCTGGGCCAGCTCATTTGTCCTGTGCTTCGACAGAGGAGACCCCAAGCTGCGCTGCTCCTACAGGGAGGGACCAGGTACCGGAGTCTCGGCCCAGGCCCTGTCCTAGCATCCTCTACAGTGGATTGGCATTTCCACATCTGGGGAGAAATCCACCAAATACACATTTCTGTTAACTCGTAGACGTTAAAAGAAATATTTTTGTGGTTTGTTTTCAAACTGGTATATTCGGTGAGCTGACTGTTTAGCAAACTGCCCCTTGGCAAATCTGCTCCCGGCGAATCAGGCCCATGCACTGTGTCCACCGGATGCATATTCAGGGCAGGAAAGTTCTCTCCATTTAGTGAACGTGTTTCTTGGGTTTCCACTTCTTTCCCCCATTAACTTGGTTCTATCACTGACTGTGGAAGCTTCCTCCAGCTGAGCTGTGCACTCGGTCTCCCTTTTGGAGGATGGCAAAGACATGAGAAACCCGTCTGAGCGATTCCCGAGCCGCTGGGTTTGTCACAGCCACTGGGTGACCACTTTCTCCTCTTGGCCCATGACTGCTTCATGGATCAGGGAACCTGGGGGGGCTGGCATTTTAGCCAACTGCTCTGTAGAATCACCTCTGGTGTCAAGAACCCAGGGTCTTCATTTTCATGCTGGGTTTAGCCGCCCCTTCTAAGCAGAGCTGCCCATCTGGGCAGAACCTGGACCCACGCGTTCGGGCCTCACGGTGCTCATCACGCCCACCCTCGTGCTCGGGAGCACATGTCTGGGTCCCGCGGCTGCCCCCGGGCAGCTGGGGGTGACGGGAGAAAAGGTCCCTCACGGTCAGAGGCAGCTTTCCTTTCTGTTGCGTATCTAACTAGCAGCATAGTTACCAAGAGACAAAACCGTCAGAAACGATAAGAAATATAAAAACCCTTCCCTTCCTCCTCCCTCCCACAGTGACTCGTCACTTCCTGAGCCACCTGCTCCACGCATGTTTGCACAACAACCAGCCCCGGTTATGCCTTTTGGGCTTCGCTGCTCTTGACCTAACGCTCCTGGGACACAGACTCTCCACGCCGCGGCCTCTCTGCACGCTCGCGTTCCCAGGGCCGTACGACCCTCCACTGAGTCAACATTCCCCATCCGACCTCCTCCCGTCTGATGGGGGGATTTAATCAGCCCACCCCCCGCCACACGGCAGGCCAAGTACCCGGAGCAGAGAGGGCCGATCCCCCCCATCACCCCCCCACCGGGTCCCACTTCTGAGCAGACGGCTTCGGGCACTTCTGAATGAGGAAGCCGCCCTGACCGTGACTGGCCTGGGGACCTGGCCCGCGGCGTCACGGTCCGCATCCTTGTGGGAGCCTTCCGTTTCCAACAGCGGGAGAGGTCACCTGGGCCTGTCTCCTCGTGGCAAGAGGAATAGGACACTACGGAATGGTGGACATCAGAAGGGACTCGCCTTCACGCAAGAAACAGGCATTTCTGGGACACCCACTCCGGCTGGCTGAGCTCAAGGGTCTCTGGGAAGGAGGCTGCCTCTTGGCACCTGGCCCAGGTGGTCCTCCCTCTGCTCCCTGGAGAGCTGGGCTCCCTCCTTCTCACTTATCTGTGTTTCTATAGACTGAAAATAAAAGTCGACAACAGCTGGGCTGCCCGGAGGCAGGGCTGGGTCCATCCCTGGGGAAGAAGGTGCCGTCAGGAGGGAAGGCTGCTCTGGCTTTGCTGGTGCGAGCATCGCGGCCCTGGGCAGAGCCCGGCGGCTGGGCAGGGAGCTGCTCTGGGTCACAGAGCGAGAGGACGCTGCAGTGTTCACAGGACGAAGGGAAGAGAGGGAGGGGACCTCAGAATGGGGAGACCTCAGAGGCAGGGAGAGAAGGGGCGGAGGGCCCCGTGGCAGCTCGGGCACCTGCGCGGTACTCGGAAGTCAGGTCAGGTCAAGGCCTGCCGTGGGCTCCAGTCTGAGGTCTCGTGTGGGTATGTTAGGGGCTGACGGTCCCCGGAGGCCAGCACGGAGGCAGCAACTTCATGACCAAAGCCCGGGGGTGACCCAGGGGCCCAGGGCGGAATGGGCTGCACCAAGAGGCAGCAGGGATCCTCTGGCGGCACTGACCGGGCCCCCCCTGCGGGCGCTGCAGGCATTGGGGGGACCCTGCTTGCTTCTCTTAGTGGCTCGGCCATTATGTGGGCTTTGTTCTGTGTTGGGACCCAGAGCATCCCTCGCCCCTGGTCCTCCTCGTCTCCCGGGGGAGGAGGGGGCCCGTCTTTCTCTCTCTGGACTCCCTCCCTCCTGGGGGGT
Organism: Canis lupus dingo; assembly: GCF_003254725.2. NCBI lineage: Eukaryota > Metazoa > Chordata > Mammalia > Carnivora > Canidae > Canis > Canis lupus. Next base: position 48,309,272 of record NC_064267.1, on the reverse strand, counting down.
CTCCTCCTGTCTGGCGACTACATGTTGGGGTCAGTTGAATAATGCTCTCCTTCCCACATGAAAATGGTCTATGGGGCAGCCCGGGTGGCCCAGCGGTTTAGTGCCACCTTCAGCCCAGTGCATGATCCCAGAGACCCGGGATCAAGTCCCACATTGGGCTTCCCGCATGGAGCCTGCTTCTCCCTCTGCCTGTGTCTCGGCCTCCCTCTGTGTCTCTCATGAAAAAATAAAGAAAAGAAAAGAAAAGAAAATAAATGGTCTATGATCCTAATTCCCGGGACCTGTAGAGACATCACCTCACAGGGCAAAAGGGACTTAGCAGATGTGATTAAGGACCTCGAGGCAGCGAGATTACCCTGGACTATCTGGGTGGGCCCGATGTCATCACAGGGGCAGAGGGAGGAGGAGGAGGCGAGGGGTGGGGGCCGGATGCCAGGCTGACCTCCCTGAGGACAGAGGCAGGGCCAGGTGCCCCGGAGGCTGGGAGAGGCAAGGAAACAGGCTCCTCCCTGGAGCTTCTAGAAGGAACGCAGGCCTGCCGACACCTTGATCTTAAAGCGTCTGACCTCCAGAACCCTGAGAAACGTATGCCCTGTGAGCCGCTAAATTTATAGCGTTACAGCAGCCCCAGGAAACGGATATAAAATGTCATCTATTGGTGAAAACTCTCACAGTCCCCGAGCTCCCGGCCAGCTCACGTGGAGGCCACCGGCCCACCTGACGCCTACCAGGCACCTAACCGCAACGTGTCGGAACCCTTTCCCGGCGTCCCCCAAACCCGCTCCGCCTCGTCTTCCGAGGGGGGAGATGGCGACAACCCATCCCCCCGGTGACTCAGGCCACGACCCTGGCCTCGCCCTCGGCACCCGCACATCCAGTCGTGGGCAAACTTGCTGGCTCTGCCCTCGAGGTACGTGTGACCATTCCCCGGGAGCCGTAGGGTTGCAGAGCAGAAGCCGGGTCTTGGGGTTCCCCGGCTTGACGGCTGCCGGGGCTCAGAAGGCTCAAGCCCCAGAGAGGTCCTCCAGGACCTGCCGCCTGGCACCCCGCTCCTCACTAGCTCCTCTCCGCCTCCGCCTGGGGTGCTCTTTCGGCCATTCGCTGGGCTGCCCTCCTCCTCCGTGATCCTTTGCTCCGGGGTCTCCTTCTCGATAGGCCTCCGGCCCACACGGACACCAAGAAAGGATCATAAAGGAGCTCGGGGCACAGCTAATGTCACAGGAGGGGCCGCGGGTAAATACTGGCAGAGGGTGTTGGCTCGGTTCACGGCCACCCACTCGAGGATGGGCGCCACCCAACACGCGGGAAAGAGAGGCGAAGCCAGCCTTGACGCTGAAATCCCTCCATCCCGACATTCCGGGTGTTTCCCTATTTTATCACCTTCAGCTCGCCAGGTGGCCGAAGCGTCCCTGGACTCAGGAGACCACGGGACCCTGAGCCTGAAGCTGGATCAAGAGGAACTAAAACCATTCAGGGGACACCCGAATGCAGGCTGGAAGGTCAGATCCCCTCGTTTTACTCAGAAGGAAGCCGAGCCTGGAACGCAGGACGTCTCCCAGCGCCCGGCTTCCCATCCAGCGTCCTGCACCTGTGCTTCCTGCTGTCTGCCCCCCTCCCCCGAGGGCGCCCCGGTGAGGCCCCTCCTGAGGACGCCGGAGGGACCGGCTCGGCCCCACACACTTACTCCAGTCGTTCCTCTTCTTTCCTTCTCAGGTCAAAGTCCCGCTGAACCACTTCCCAGACGTGCTTGGCCTCTTCGTCCGTGAGCTTGGAAAGATCCAGTTTTTTCCCCATCTCTGCTTGTCAGGATCACACCTGGAATAGGACAGGATCACAGGTGGTCACCCCGAAAGCCCGTGGACAGAGGCTACGTCACAAGGCCCCACAAGAGGGGCCGTGGGACACGCCGAGTTCCCAGGTACTTTGGCTCCGGATGGAAGGGTTTTCTAGAACAGACAAATGCTTGTCTGGAAACTTGTGTTGTTTAAACGGTGTAAGGTTTATGTGTGATGTTCCTGCACACTTGGAACTCCCACACGTAGCCCCGGGGCCCTTTGTCCCTCCACTGTGACATAATGTCGGTGACGTCAGTATCTTTCCCCTGCCCCAGGGTCACGCGCTGCAGTGGGGACCCCAGAAACGCTGGGGAAACGCTGCAGAAGGGCTCCATCCCCGGGGCTTCTCGCCTTCCAGCTCCTGGTGGAGGGTGATCCTGTCCTGTTTCCAGGCAACTTCCCCTCAGATTCATGGTCAAGCTGTGGAGTCACCGTGCATGCCCTGGCCCCCTGAGAGGTCGCCCCAGCCCGATGTCCTGAGGTCACTGTGTCTGCGGGGGGGATGGGGGGCCTGCACATACTTCCCAGGGTGGAGCCCACCTGCCGGCAGAGGAGTGGGGACCAGGCCCGCAGACAACATGGTCAGCGGGAGCGGGTGTACCCGAGGGGGGTCGGCCGTGGGGCTCGAGCCTGGGCGCATGTTAGGTTCACCGCCAGCGCTGGCCTCCGAGACCCTGACTTCACTCAGCTGCTTAACGGAGTAGCGCTGGGCGCTTGCCTCGCAGGGGGCGCCGGGGTGGCTCAGTCGGTGAGGCTCAGGTCATGATCCAGGGGTCCTGGGATCAAGTCCCGTGTCCAGCTCCTTGCTCAGCGGGGAGTCTGTGTCTCCCTCTGCCTCTGCCTCTCCCCCTGCTTGTCCCCCAACTGCCTTTCTCAAATACATAAATTAAGCCTTAAAAAAAAACAAACCCCCAAACCGAACAGTGTGCCTCTGAGGACCAGCAGCATTTCCGAGGAGCTTGCTAGAAATGCAGACTTCTCAGGCCCCGCCCCAGACCTCCTGATTCAGAATTCATATTTTAAGGAGATTCCCAGGTGGCCGTGCTCACACTGGAGGTGGCCGGTGTCGCTGGTCCCGGGACCCCTCTGAGCGGCAAAGCTCTAGCAAAGCAGGACAGGGACAGTGAAGGGGTTGGCTGAGCGAGACTGAGGACGGACACGGGCCCCCCTGCTGGTTCTTCCTGCAGAGGAGTCACTCGGGCCTCACGGATGCTGACGCTGCCGTTACACTGGGTACAAAGTTGAGGCATTACCACACCTGGGAGGACTTCACTGGGGATTCGAGCACACGGGGTCGGGGTGCTGCCCAGAGGGGCCCACCCTGCTCAGCCCCACCCCCTTCATGCTCATCCTTGGAGCATTTCTTTGCACGTTCTAGTGTGACGGCTGCTGTCCCTCGTCCCTGTCCAGCTCCACGAGGACGGAGACTTTGTCATTTCCCTGGCACACCGCAGGCACCGTTCCGTGCTCCCAGCGCCCCGGCCCGAGGACGAGGCCGCTACACCCACATCAGCTCTTCTCTGGGCACCGAGGCTCAGGGGAAAACATGGTTTGGGCGACCCTTGTGGGGTGAGAACCTGTGTGACTTCAACAAGCCTTCACCGAGGACTGTCGCCCGTGTCTCAGGGACATCGGAGAAGGGGGTCCCAACTGTCTCCTCCCCCTGGGAACCCTTCAGGCCAACCGAAAGACGTGACGTTGCTTCTGAGTTCTGGGGAGCACCCCCCCCACCCCGCCCCGTGCTGTTCACATTCGCATGTTCGCCGCGGAGACGTCAACAAAAACTGCTCTGGGCCAGAGAGGACTCTGATGTGTTTCACAAGGGGTTAATTAGTGACAAGCGACATTTCCAGGGCAGCCAGACACCACCTAACACGAGCACTTTCTCAGAGTTCCCAACTAAAATGTCCCCTGACCTCTGCCTTAAATTGGTGAAGAGTCATTTCTTAATATTTTTTGCACCAAACCCTCAGGGGTTCCCCCTACGGGCACGACGCTGACCGTGAATGACACATTCGGGAGTTGCCTTGCTGTGCCAGTCATTCAAACTATTTTCACGGATAGTTTAGATTTTGGACAAGAAAACCTTAAAACAAAATTCACTGTTGCCGTTCTCCTGGAATACGCAATTTCTGGTTTTTGAAGCATCGGGGGGAAAGTTCTTTTGTGATGGATGACTGGGGTTTATTCATTTCTTTAAACCACTTTTGGAAAAAAAAAATGTATCCTAAGAAGCACGTTCATTGAAGTTCTATTTTCAGAGCAGATGAGAGAGCCGTGACCATCAGCTGACTCGTTACCACGTCTCCTCTCCAAAGGGACGTCATTCCAGGCTTCCTTTAGGAAACTTAGATGGTGGGGGGCCTGGGTGGCTCAGCAGGTTACGTGTCTGCCTTTGTCTCAGGTCATGGTCCCGGGTCCCGGGATCGAGTGCCGCATCGGGCTCCCTGCTCTGCGGGGAGCCTGCCTCTCCTCTGCCCCTCCCCACTGCTCGTGCACATGTGCTCTCTCTGGTGCTCTTTCTCCCAAACAAATGAATAAAATCTTAAAAAAAAAAAAAAAAAGATAGTAAAGAATGAGGGAGAAATGCAAAACAAAAGGAAACCAGTATACTCTTCTTACCCTGCAAGCCCACCTATCTTAGAGCACGCCCCGTGAGCGGCCAGTAAGCGGATGGATGGGAAGGCGGCTAGCCAGTCAGAGCTGCCTCCCTCGCCCCCCAATCCCCGAGATCTGAGGACATGTCTCCCCCCTCCCCTTCTCAGACTGTTCCTTCTCTTGGAAGCTTCTTGCTCGTAAGGATGGCCCCTTGGTTTCCCAGCTCCGACAGCAAAGACCACCAAGGCCCCGGGGACCAGATGCGTGCTGGACCCAGAGGGTCTGGGCACCTCTGGGGAGGGGGTGCCTGCCAGGAGGGGGTGAGCCCCTCAGAAACATGCTGAGATGCGAACAGGGGAGGCCAGCAGGCCGAGGGCGGCAGGCGGCCACACCTGCCCCTGCGGAAACCGAGGCACAGTGGCTTAGCACCCTCTTGGGAGTTCCGGTCGTGAGCCCGAGTTATTAAGGGAAGCGACATCTGTTCACTGTGCTGTTTCACGAAGCCAGAGCTGATGGGATCTGGATTGTTAACGGGCATCTGACACCGCCAAGCCGAGAACCAAGAACTGCATGTGTCACACACGGTTCCACGTCGCCTGAGACGTTTTACTCTTGTGCTTATGTTGAGCTCCGATGCAACCTCCAGGGGAGCTGGGAGGGGGGTGCAGGGAGGGGAGGGAAGGACGAGGGATTCCAAAGTCCACATTCGCCCGCTGTGCTGTGCCGCAGTGCCGGGAGGTGGGGGTGGGGGTGTCGGTGAGGGTCCCTAGGGCAGCGTGTCGCAGCACAGCCAGGAATTGGGAGCCAATACCCGGGGATCCCTGTCGTTATCTACTGTGACCGAATCTTCCCACTTAGGAATTAATGATTTTAGTGCTTTTTGAAAACTGCCTTTAAAAAGTGATCTCAAATTGAATGGAGACTATACTAGACTTCAGCATTTACAAGGCACATACCACACGGGCACCTGGGGCAGGCATCGCTAGCAGCCCCTCTGGGTGGCCTCAGGCTGGTGCGCTGATGCAGGCGGCTCTACCGGGGGACTTACGGGGGCTCGTGGAGGCAACAGCCCTTCAGCCAATTTTCCCGTCTCCCATCACTACACACCGGGCTTGCTCCCCGAGACCCTGAGCTGCCCCTGGATCCCCTCCACCCACAACAGTCACAGGGGGGCATGAGGACAGGGCACCTGCTGACCCCATCCAGGAGCAGGGCTGCTTCTGCCCCTGCCCCCCCCTCCCCGGGGAACCTCCCAGGGCGACCGTGCTCACGCGTCTGTGTCTGTGTGGGAGGAGGGCCGACTCCACTAGGCTCCTAGTCATGAGGTTCCTGCGTGAAACGCTTTCAATTTTGCCTGTTCTGCTGCTCAGATTTAATCACATTTTTAATCCCCGAGACTGTTAGCCCTCCCTAATTGTGTCAGGGTCGTAACGGAGAAAAGCAAGGGTGGACATGGGGGTTCATGAGTTGGGAAGACAGTTGGGAAGACAGAACGGGACGGGTTTTGTAAAATGGAAAACCCTGGGCGCAGACTGCTGAATTTCGCTGGTGCGTCTTTATCTGTTAGAGACCCGAGGTCATGTTTGGGCCCAGTTAAAGAGAAGCCTGGGCGGGGCAGGCTCCTCGTCCGTGACATGTGGCTCGACCACCTCCTGGGTCAGCTGCCCTCTGAGCCTGGGAGCCAGGGTGATTAGCAGTGGGCACCCGCCTGGGCAAATAAAACTGGGAAGCCAGTCGGAGTTTCCTCTCAATGCCCAGCTCCCAAAGGAGGCAGGAATGCTCTCTGCCTCCGTCGAGGAGGAGGTGGTCTTGCCGATAAAGGTTCAGGCACATTCCTGAGCGACGGTGGATGTGCCAGGCGAGGGGCCGGCTGCTTCTCAAACAGCCCGCTCTGAGCTGGCCGGTGCGGTTACTTCTGCGGGTGGGCCTGGCCGCCCGATAGGAACAACCAAAGCCCCAGCCCTGGCCAGCTGTGCACTGAGCGCGTTTCCACCCAGAAGCTTCCGCCAACCCCGGCTCAAAGCACACCAGGCACACCTGTTGCTCCAGCAGCAACCGCACGGGGGGGAGGGGGGGCACTCTGTAGCTTGCCCGCCCACCTGCCCTTTCTCTCTGCTCCCTCAGGTCTCTGGGCAGTTGCTGGTGATCCTCACTGACACACGGACACAAGCTCTGCATGTGCAGCCAAGGCCTCAGCTCAGCGTCCACAGCAAGAATGGTTCCCCGGCTGGGGCTGCGGGACGGCGACAGGGCCAAGAGTCTGGAGCTGGCTTCCCATCCTGGCTCAAGCACCAGCTGGCTCTGTCACCCAGGACAGGGTCACCGTCTCTCTGGGTCTCAGCTTTCCCATCTGTGCCACGGACAGGGTTGGGCTCCGTGAGCTCTCTAGCCCTCTCCAGCTGTGCACAATGCCAGGTTGTTAAAGGGGAGGCTCTAGGGTGGGGTGGAGGAGCAGAGCTCTTCCTCCAGAGGTTGCTTCCTCTTTTTTTTTTTTTTTTTTAAAGATTTTATTTATTTATTCATAAGACACACGGAGAGAGGCAGAGACACAGGCAGAGGGAGAAGCAGGCTCCCTATGGGGAGCCCGATACGGGACTCGATCCCAGGACCCAGGGGTCACACCCTGAGCTGAAGGCAGACACTTAACTGACTGAACCACCCCGGTGGCCCCAGAACTTGCTTCTGAAATGAACAGGACAGTCATCCCAGAAGGCTGACCCAGCCACCTGAGGTGGTGCACACACAGGCACGCACCACGCTGTCATCTAAGGACACCAGAGTCACCTTTCCCATTAGCCTTCAGGGCTCTGAAACCTGTTTACCACCCCAAGCCCCCCACCAGACCTACTCTGCTGGTTTTAACTTTTTAGTTTCTAATCCCCTAATCAGTAGGACCCCCTGACTTCTCATCTGTGTGCCCAGAACTGTCTCCAGGGCACCTACCACTGTGCCCATTTTTCGGATGGGGGAGAGCACAGGAACCTAGAATTGGTACTTGGATTCTAAGGCATGAGGTCCTGGAGATTTGCGGGGGGGGGGGGGGGGGGGGGGCTCTTGCCCAGGAAAGTCATGGCCTTGCTAAGCTCAGCTGTGTGGCCCAACAATGAGGGGGAGGCACGGTCGTCCAGGAAAGAGGTGAATGAGCTGGACCCAAATGCCAGTGTCACTGCTGAGGTGCCCACGGTCTCCAAGCCCTTGCCCTTTCTGTGGACTTCACAGCCACAGCCAGGGTCTGCCTTTGCACATAATGGGCTTCTGGGGGCCTCGCCTCCCCCATTACAATTCTAACCTCTCAGAAGGAAATATGTAAAGATTTAAAAAAAAAAAACCCTACCACATAAAAAAAAGAAAATGTAAAAGCCCCAACCCAGCTGAAAATGGCATATTCAATATTTGATTAAGGTTGGTAGGAAACAGGTGTCTAAGCTTAAAGTACTTTAGAGGATTTATAAGTGGGGTTTAGCTCAGGCCAGGACCCGGGACCAGCGCCCACTCTGCGATGCCCATCACCCACCAATCCGTCCCACATCTCTAGAACTAGGTGGACGGGCGGCGGGGAGTGCTGTTGGTAAACAAAAGATGTTTCTAATAAAGCTGGGACTTTAGGAGCCCAGAGGAAGGCCAGGACCCTCCTCCCACCGCAAAACACCAGCCCGGCTCTGTCCCCCCGAATCGGCACCGCAGTGCAGGTGAAGACTTTCATCAGATGGCCTTGGGCCCGGCGGGTCTAGCCCTGTGTCTGCTGGGTTGGCCCAAGCCTCGGCCCAGTCCACACTGGGACTCACAGCTGGCTCTGAGCGAAATCACTGTTTTGCCTAAAATGAGCTCCCTGAGAACCCAGGCCAGGCTGACGCGGGGTAGCCCTGAGGCCTGTGTTTGGGGGAAAGGGAGTGCCCTCTGCACCAGCCTGGACCAAGGCCTGGGAGCCGCTGGGGGCACTTGCACACGGGGGGAGCTGCACCCATCACCGTGGACCCTCCTTATGCCTGGGTGCCCAGTCCCAGGGCGCCCCCCTGGCCTCCCCATTCCCTGCGCTGGCTGCACTCACCGGCTCCTTTCCCGGGGCGGGCAGGCCCTGGCCCTGCCCCTGGGGCTGCTCTCTCCGGTCCTACAGGGGAAGGAAGGCGAGCAGGCGGGGCGTCGGTCCGGGCGCACTGGGGCGACGCAGGATGGCCGGGGCCAGGCTGAGCGCGGGGCGCGGGGCACCGGGCACCTGACCTGGGGGGGGCGCGGGGCGCGGGCGGGCGAGGTCACATGGGCCGAGCCCGCCCCGCCCAGCTCCGGGCGCGCCTCCGGGTGCCGGGTGCCGCGCAGGTGGTGGCGCAGGTGCGGGGGGCTGGGGGGGATGCTCCGGGGTCGGCGCCCCAGGAGCCTCGGGAGGAGGGTGGGGAGGGCAGGGCTTGAGGCCACTCGCGGGAGTGCCGGGTGCCGTGGCTGCCGTGCCTCCGCCCCCAGCCAGGGCCCCGCCGGCCTGACCGCGCCCTCGGAGCGCGCGCCCGGCACTGGCTTCTCTTAATTCTTTGGATTCCTACCCAATTCTGCAGGGGAACGCAGTTGACCCCGGCTTTACCGATGGGAAAACCGAGGCTCGGGAAGCCCCCGACTGCTAAGTGGGGGTGCCCAGTGGTAAGTTGGCCTTGGGGCCCCGGGACCGTCCTGCAGGGCGCACGGGCTGCGCTCGGGGCGCGCGGACCCCGCGGGGAGTGCTTGGAGGATGCGCTTGGGGAGACCCTCCGCGGCGCCCCCCGCACCCTCCCCGCACCCTCCCTGCCTGGACTCGGCGCTCAGGGCTCGACTGACTCTGCAGGTCCCCATCCCCAGCCCAAACACCCCCGTGCCTCCTCGGATCTCCCGGGGACCCCTGGGGGACCCCGTCTTCCCCTCTCTTCTGGAGTTGGACGCATTGGAGCGCGCTCCCCTCCTCCCTCTTGCTTATCATTAAAAAATACTGAACCCAAGAGTCCATCGCCCCAGGCCCTACCTTTGGGTCTTGCAGGCCCTTGGGCCGCCTTAGGATGGGAGGTCTCCCCCACAGCTACAAAATGGGGAGGGGATGGTTAATCAATGCATAATCGATACTGTTAGGTGAACACACACTACCGGCTCCGTTTTTGCAGAGTAGGGGACTCAGCCTTAGAGGTTCATTGTGACGTCACATTAGATGATTTGTAAATTTTTCTTTTCTTTAATTAATTTTTTATTGGTGTTCAGTTTTCCAACATAAAGAATAACACCCAGTACTCATCCTGCCAAGTGCCCCCCTCAGTGCCCGTCACCCAGTCACCCCCACCCCTAGCTCGTTTCCCAGAGTTAGGAGTCTCTCATGTTCCATCTCCCTTTCTGACATTTCCCACTCATTTTCTCTCCTTTCCCCTTCATTCCCTGTCACTATTTTTTACATTCCCCAAATGAGTGAGACCATACAATGCCTGTCCTTCTCTGATCGACTTATTTCGAAAGCCGCGCAATGCTGCTGCAGTTAGAGCGTTTGCCTGGCGCCCCAAGAAGCCGTGCAAGTGAATTTGGGTATTTCAGGCCCTTGGGCTGCCTTAGGATGGGAGCTCTCACCAAACATCTGCAACTGGTTGTGTGCCTGCCCGTGCTCGTGTGTGCACGCACCAGTGCGTGTGCAAACACTGGATATAGTTTCAGCTTAAAGCTGAGTTTCCAACGGTTGCCATGCTTTTCATTTCCTTACCATGTATTTTACTATTGCTTGTAAAATTAATAAATCTCTTAAAAGCAATAGGACTGTAAGTTCCTTAAGGGCAGAAGTGGTGGTTTTTTTTTAATCTTTTTTTTTTTTTAAATATATACTTTAGTGGTCACTTAAATGAGTGGGTTTTAAAAAATGTACAGAAGTGACACATGATGATACCTGATAAAAATATATGGTAAAGAATATAAACAGTATGAAATCAAAAGTTAAATTTGTTCTTGTTCCTGCTCAAACCCCACTCCCCAAAGGCAATCATTGCTAATGGTGTCTTGGGTATTGTTCCGGGATTACCGTGGGTGTGGTTAAGGACTTGGACTCCGCATCCAACTGCAAGAGCCCGACTCCCAGCTGGGTGTATGAGGGGCCAGCTGTGTTAACCTGTGCATGTTACTTAACCTCCCCGGGGTTCACTTCTTCTTCTATATTGTGGGGATAGCAGTAAGATCTACATAATGGGTTGTTCTGAATCCATATACACAAAGCTCTTGGATGAGCCCTGCCACGTGGCATTTGGTAAATGCTAGTTGCTCTTAGTACAGACCCAATTCATTCTTCTAAATGGTTGCATGAGTTTATTGTAATTATTTTACAGCCTCCCATTGATGGACAGTTAACTTGTGATTTTTTTGCTACTTAAAAAATTTCTGTCCTATGGGTATTGTAGGGAATACATGGTATTGTTGACACGTATATTTACAATGTTTCAAAAAGATTACTGTACGTGCATACCTATCATTGTACACATAGATTTATGCCGATATGTTTATAGAATGAAATCCTGAAATTGAATTGCTGAGTCAAAGAATGTATGCAATTTCTACGAGGAAATTTTGGAATTAAAAATTTATTTTTATTTTTTTTAATTTATGATAGTCACAGAGAGAGAGAGAGAGGCAGAGACACAGGCAGAGGGAGAAGCAGGCTCCATGCACCGGGAGCCCGACGTGGGATTCGATCCCGGGTCTCCAGGATCACGCCCTGGGCCAAAGCAGGCGCTAAACCGCTGTGCCACCCAGGGATCCCAAGGATTAAAAAATTTTTAACTGGGGGATCCCTGAGTGGCTCAGCGGTTTAGTGCCTGCCTCGGGCTCGGGGTGTGATCCTGGAGACCCGGGATCAAGTCCCACATCAGACTCCTTGCAGAGAGCCTGCTTCTCCCTCTGCCTGTGTCTCTGCCTCTCTCTCTCTCAATCTGTGTCTCGAATAAATAAAAAAAATCTTTAAAAAAATTTTTAATTGTAGCACTGAAAATTACAGAAATTTGCGTGCATGACACAAATATCTGCTCTCTTCCATTTGTAAGTTGCTGACATGATTTTTCTCTAGTGTGTATTTTATACAAACGCGGGCAGTTTTCTAAAAAACCGCATTACCATCAAAATCGCGATACATGGCTGTCTCTAATCACAAGAACCGTTGCAAATTTTGGCAGTCGTCTCCATGATATCTTTTATTGCAAAGGGTCCCATTTAGAGTATCTTAATTTCCTACATTAGCTATTTCGGGGAAGCTGGGAGAGGTCAGGGAGGAGAGGGGGGAGATGTTAGCTGTAGCGCTTGGTGGCTCCCGGCCAGGATGGGTGGAGCTGGTTGTTTCCCCTCAGCCTGACATTCCTGCCTCTCCTGGGCCTCACCTTTGGGATTCTGGCTACCTCGGCCGCTCCCCAGCTTCTGAGGGCTCCTTGTGTCCCCTTGGTGGTACCCTCTGGCTCCCTGACAGTTTGCCCCTGCCCCTTGTTCTCTTGCTCAGGGCCTGGATTGCTCTTTCTCAACACTTTGTGGTTCCATCTTGTCTCTTGATTGGTTGGTTGATGGAAGAGCCGTCAACATACAGTGTTACATTAGTTTCAGGTGTGCAACGTGGTGATTCGACGACTCTGTACGTTAAGCTACACTCACCACCAAGTATAGTTGCCACCTGTCCCGTACAACCTTATTACAATACCGTATAGTCCCCATGCTGTCCTCTTCATCCCATGACTTATTTAGTTTATAACTGCAGGTGTGTACCTCTTAATCCCCTTCACCTGTTTGCCCATCTCCCTGTCCCCTCCCCTCTGGCATCAACGTGTTTGTTCTCTGTATTTATGAGGCTCTTTCTGTTTGTTTTGTGCTTTAGAGTCCACACAGAGGTGAAATCATACGGTGTTTGTCTGACTTATTTCTCTTAGCATAATACGCTGTAGGTCCACCCATGCTGTTACACATAGTAAATTCTCATTGTTTTCATGAATGAGTAATATTCCAGTGTGTGTGTGTGTATTTTTACACACACACACACACATATATATATATTTTAATCCATTCATCTATTCATGGACACTTAGGCTGCTTCCGCATCTTGGCCATTGTTAACAATGCTGCAGTAAACGTAGCGGTGCATACATCTTTTTGATTTAGTGTTTTCTGTCTCTTACTGGTGAGGAGCTGATGCCCAGAGAAGAGGTGGAGTACACCCAGGGTCACACAGTGGGTTAGAGACCTCCCACCTCTCTAGCGCGTTCTCACTAAGCCATCCTGGACTCTCCTGAAAGCTGGTAGATGGGTGGACGCCAGAGGGCAGTCGAGGGCTCCTCCCCACCTCCTCGTCTCCCTAGTGCCTGTCTGGAGACCTTGCCTTTGCTGGGATTTAGGGGCAGATGGGACAAGGAGGGAAAGAGCCTTGTCTCCACCACTCCAGCAGGAAGCGCAGCGTGGAAGATGGCCTTCAGAGGGGGATCCTTGGTCTTCACGGTTTGGGAGGCCCCCATCTCCAGGGCTCGCTATGCAGGCTGCTTTCACTGACTGGTGGGCTTGGACTTAGCCTGATCTCTGCTCGTAGGTGGGGGCCGCAGGGGGAAAGGAGGCCCCTGGCCCACCAGGGAGTGTTCTACAATATCTGTGAGATGGGCCGGTCCAGGATTTGCGCAGAAAGGCCTGCTGTCCCCGAGCCACGGGCCCCTCCTGGGTCCTCTAGCTCACTGCAGGCAGCTGTTCCACTCCATACCTCCTTCTCCCCTGTCTAAATCCTCTGGGCCACTTTGGCATTGGGCTGACAGGGGCATCTGGGTTTCTGAGATGAATGTACAGGATATTGAATACATGCAAAATACTGCCCCAAGCCCCAGCTATGCCCAGTACTACCTGTACCTTACAAGAGAATTATGTTTTCATCAGATACTGAATGACCTTTTTTTTTTTTTCTTTTATGAATCTGGAAAGTTGGGAAAAATCCCTTTTTTTTTTTTTTTTGAAAAATCCCATTTTTGGAAGCATTCTTCTGGTTCCGTGGTTGTGGGGCCAGGCAGGGAATCACAGGGCCTTTGAGGAGGTGTCACCTGACGCTGCTTCAGCCAGCTCTGCAGTGCACGGGGCCCTGTGACTGTCCCCCACACATCGGGGGACACGCACTGACCCTGAGCTGTGTTTCCCATGGGGTCAGGACCACAGCGAAGCACCTGTCTGCTGTCTTCCAACCACCCCTCCCTCCCCCTTGCTCTCTGAGGTCCAGCCTTGTCGATGGCGTCCCCCCACCCCCGCCACTCCTCTGGTCCTCCTCCCTTTTCAGTTCTTGGTTCAACAGTCTAGAGAGAGCATCTTCTGAGCGGCCAGCCCTCCCCGCCATCGGATTCTGTTATTCTGTACACGTTCCTGCAGGGCCCCTCCCACAGTGTACCTGCCATGTGTGTGGTGACCTGGTTCTCGTCTTTGCTCCGCTGCTCGGAGCTCTGGGAGCCCTGGGACCGTGCTGTTCACCCTGACGTGTCTGCTGCCTTACATGGTGCTTGGTACATAGTAGGCCTTTGATAACTGTTGAATAAACAGTATTTGATAATCATAATTATCTGTTTTGATGGTGCCCTTGATTTTTTTAAAAAGGTTTTAATTTAAATTCCAGGTAGTTAACTGCAGTGTAGTATTAGTTTCGGGCGTACAGTATAGGGATTGAGCCCTTCCCTACAACAGCCGGTGCTCATCACGACAGGTGTGCTCCTTCATCCCCATCACCTGCTCCCCCAGCCCCCCAGCCCTCCCCTCTGGTGACCCTCAGTGAGTTCTCTAGAGCTAAGAGTCTGGTTCTCGGTGTGCCTTTTTCTGTCCCCCCCCCCCACCCTTTGCTCGTTTGTTTCTCAAATTCCACGTAGGAGTGAAATCATCTTGTGTGTGTCTCTCTCTGACTGCTCTTGCTTAGCATTATACTGTCCAGCTCTGTCCATATCCTTGCACATGATGATGCCCGTGATTTTGCTCTGACTGATGGGCATTCTCCAAACAGAGCTCTGCCCCCGGCACCCGGCGCTCCTGGCAGCCTCCGGGGAAAGGGGTCTGCGGGGAAGAGGCCGGCAGGGGCCCATCGCCCTCACTGAAGCCAGAACTTTCTGCTGCCCCCTCCTCTTGCTTCTGTCACTCACCGGCCCTTACTGCGCTCCGAGACGCTGGCCCCCAACTCAGCTCGGCCTCCTCCTCTCTCTTGAGTTGGTGTGAGGTCATCCTGGCTTTCCCTCCCCAGAATGTTCTAGGGCAAGAAACAGTCTCCTTCCACTTGAAGCCCTACAGAATTTCACTTGCCTGTTCCTCCCCTGTGTTCAAGGGCTCAGAGGAACATACGATCCGCAAATCCGTTTTGGCAACGTGCTTTTTCCTCATCTGAACACGTTAGGAGTTAGATTTCGATATGCTTAGAAGCAGTTCTAATTAGGCAGAGAGGCCAAGCCAGAAGAGAGAGAGAAATCTCCTGAGGAATGAAGCCCGTGACTCTAAAATCATCAGACCACGCAGGCTTTCAGGGTTCTGGAAGCTTCGGGTCATGTGAGGCATGAGCCAATGAGCCCTTGGCCTTCTCTAGATGAGCTTAATTAGGGGCTTTCACTTCTGAGGATTCAGGAACTGAGCAGAAATGGTTGGAGTCAAGGGAAAGAATTCAGGAAAATTTTCATGTTTTGTTTTGTTTTCTTGTTTTATTTTTTTTAAAGATTATTTACTTATTTATTCACAAGACACAGAGAGAGGCAGAGACACAGGCAGAGGGAGAAGCAGGCTCCACGCAGGGAGCCCGATGCGGGACTCGATCCCAGGACCCTGGAGTCATGCCCTGGGCCAAAGGTGGATGCTTCACCGCTGAGCCCCCCTGGATGCCCCAAGAATTCAGGACAGGTTATATGTTCTCCTCTCAGGAGACCCCCTTCCAAAGTGAGAAGAGCTGGTCCCCCCACCCCCGAAGAACTACTGTGTGCTGAGCAGGCACTGGGGGTGCCTGACGTGTTGACAGCTCTCGTGTTGGGTGCCTGACCCATGCGGCGTGGCCTGGGTTGTGCAGGTGAGGAAGCTGAGATGCCGGGTCTGCACAGTTAGAGCGGGGAGCCCGGGTTTGGGCCCGGGTGGGGGTGTCCCGGAACCGGCCAGCCGCGGCCCCCAGCACAGCGGGGTTGGGGGCTCCATCAGGGCAGCGCAGCCTGGGGCGGACGGAGCAGCCCGGTTGCACCAGGCGTCCCCACAAGGGCTCCCCCACCCCCTCTTCACGCCCGCACCTCGCAGGCTGACCTCGTTTCCATTTCAGCATCATGAGCTGCACTTCACACTTCATGTTACACTCTTGTCCGAATGTTCCTGAACGTTTGCGGTGTTGCCTAGGAGATCTGTCGCACGCTGACTCTGCGGAGCCGCTGCCAGCCGGACCCTCCGGGTCATCCTGAAGCCGGCGAGGGCTCGGAGCTCCGTGCCAGCTGGAAACCAGCCCAGAACCCGGAGTATGAGATTCCAGGCCAGCGTGGCCCCGTCCTCCCTCCACCCCGCGGCCCACCCTGCGCCCACTGGCCCTCGCCCTGCCCTCCCCCTCCCTGTGGACTCAACCCCAGTCTTCACGTTGACTAGCTGCCTGCACCCCAAACCCAGCTCAAGTGCCCAGCCCCCTCTCCGGTGGCTCCTGCCCGCCAGGCCCAGATGGGCACGCTGGTTTCAGGGAGCATGGATATGCCTTCGGTCCAGGGCGAGACCTTGGTGTCCACCTGCTTCTGGGCCTTCCCTCTTGTCCTCCCTGCTCTCAAGTTAGCCTTCCAAGGATCCTTGCCCAGGAGCCTGGGTCAGGTCACCGGTTTTGAAAATTATTTCATAAATATATTTCGGGGTTCTGGAGACACTGATTAAAGTTTTCAGGTACTTAAAGTCATTTTTTTAAATTATTTTTTAAAGTCATTTAAAACCTGTAATAAAAACCTAACGCGTACTTGAGAATGAGAACGGCAGGTGCAGGTGTCTCTCAGGGCCTGCTGTGGAAGCCAGAAGGTCTCCAGCGATGTTTAAAGAGATCTGCATCCCCTGACACCTTGGGGCAGACTGTGCTGATAATCAGACCCAGCATTTAATCATAAGGATGCCAATGTAGGGTTTCCAGGTGAAATATGGGCTGCCTGGTTAAATCTTAATTTTAGGGTAACCATGAATGGGTTTTTTTTTTTCAAGTATAAGTATGTTCTAAGTATTTCATGAGGCATAGCTATTTTTACTAAAATATTCATTTGTTTTTCTGAACTTCAAGTTTAATTTGCCATTTTGTATTGACACCTGGCAAATGTGTGCCAGAGCGGGACAGGTTTTCTGTGCAGTAGACGGGTCCTTGATAGGGCAGTGGTGGCATCCTGTGACCTGGGATGGGGACTCTTGGGTGGAAGAGTCTGAGCGTGAACACCCAGATTCTCCAGAACACTCTGGGCATAAGGAAGCAGGCTCTCCCGTTGGCCCAGCTGGTGTTTGGACACCATTTGAACACGTCCCCTGAGCTAGCTGTCTGACAATCAGATGCTTATTCTCAAGACATGTCCCCACCCGGTCCTTCTTTCCTCTAGACCAGGGACTAGGGCCAGGTCTCAACAAAGCCCAAGTGGGAAAATAAAATTCCTGCTCTGGATATCAATGGCGTCTTCATGGACGTGAGCACAGGCCCTGGCTTGTATGTGTCACATACGAGCAACAGGGGAAACGTGTAGGAGCGGACTTTGAAGGCAATGGATTGAGTTTACTGATTTGAGAGAGCTTGGCCATGGGTCAGGGTCTGACCTCCCGGCAAGGATACTCGGGAGGCACGCAGATACACCGCTGAAGTGGCCCTGCAAAGCTTGGGCATGGCGTCGGCGAGCTGGTTTGGGGAGGTAGGGATGGGTAAATGGATTTATCGTGTGAGGCTGGAGGCTCTACCCCTTGACCGTGTTCCCTGGGAGGGTCCAGAGGACACTTCCCTCACCAAGGCGGCAGGGAACACACCTATGAGACGTGCTTCTGCGTCTTGATGCTGGTAGTATTGACAGTAGCTTATGCCGTAGAACTTCACTCCTTAGTGTCAGCGGGGATGCCGGGATCACCAAATAGAGTTTAGGTGGAGGTGCTCAGCTATCAGAGGCAAAGTGGGCAAAGTTGCCATAATGGCAGAAAAATCCAGAAAGGTGACCATGGCCCTTTGGCCCATTGGTATCGGTGGGGCTGGTTAATAGACCATGGTGTTCTCGGGACTCAAAAGACAAGCATCCAACTAGGATATTGCTTGACTGGGGATCTCTGGGTGGCGCAGCGGTTTGGCGCCTGCCTTTGGCCCAGGGCACGATCCTGGAGACCCGGGATCGAATCCCACATTGGGCTCCCGGTGCATGGAGCCTGCTTCTCCCTCTGCCTGTGTCTTTGCCTCTCTCTCTCTCTCTGTGTGTGTGACTATCGTAAATATAAATAAATAAATAAATAAATAAATAAATAAATAAATAAATAAATAAATAGAATAAAAGATATTGCTTGACTGGTACATGCAGAAGAATTCAGGAACCGGCGAGCAGGAGGCTGATACCAGATGCCGCAAGGATGTCTGCACCGTGGCCCAGCGGAACGGGCTTCCTCTCACCAAGCCTGACCTAACTCTATCTTTTGCTGCGTATTGGACTGATGATGAGCTCTTCGTATGGAACCACCCCCCGGAGAAGACCAACCATCCTGGTGGAACTAGCGTGTGTTTGGGGGGATTAGTGGGCGTTGGTGAGAGGTGAGTTGGAACGTGTGATTATAAAGGACTTAGAATGCTGATTCTGAAAAAAGATGCCGGACTCCCTTTCCCCTGCTCCTCTATCTGGAAAATAACTTAATACCTTGGAAGTTATTCAACCGACAATGATCGGAGGACTATGAGCTTGCGTGGAAGAAGGTGGAAGGGCTGGAGATCTCAGGCCAGAGGAAGGATGCTCCCTGGGTTTTCCTTTTATCTGGGCGCCAGAAAGACCTGTGGTCAGAACCCCCCCTTCCCCAAGCACAGGTTAAAAGAAAACCTCAAAAAAGCCCATTTTCTCTGGCCAAGGGACTGGGAAAAGGGAGCCCAATGGAGCCTCTGTGAACAGCCCCAGCCTCACTCAACAACCGAGTCCCAGCAGGCAGTCCAATCTGTGAGCAGTGACTGTCCCAGCCTCTCCACAACTGGGTCCCCGGGGGGTCCACCTGCCCACAGATGCTGCCCACACCAGCGGGAGGGGTGAAGCCGTGTGCCTCCCTGCCCGCCACCCAGTATAGGGAGACCTGGACCCAGTGGCTTCTGTCCCTTCCTGCAGAGTGACCAGTGACCCAGGTGGCTCAGGGGAGCACCTCTTGCCTCGACACACCACACCAGCAGGGACAGAGGGACAGAGCCCCACCAACACTGGAAGAATGGGGGCACCTGGGAGGCTCAGTGGTTGAGCATCTGCCTTTGGCTCAGGGCTTGCTCCCAGGGCCCCGGGATCGAGTCCCGCGTCGGGCTCCCTGCATGGAGCCTGCTTCTCCCTCTGCCTGTGTCTCTGCCTCTCTCTGTGTCTTTAATGAATAAATAAATAAAATCTTAAAAAAAAAAAAAAAAACACTGGAAGAATGAAGCACACCTGAATGACATGGCATGGGCTCAGGAAACCGGGCTGTCCTTGGAGCTGAAGCCCACAAAGCAGGCCAGAGCCTACACCTCAACCAAAGCAGGTAATAATCTGCTAAAATAGATTTCGTTGCGATCAAGTCTCCTAATGTAATAACCAAAAAGTCCAGGATAAAGCACAAAATCATTAGATCATACATCACAATCGTACCAAGATCCAGGAAAACCACCGGAACCGGGCAAGGACAGTGAGTAGATGCCAGGACTTAGATGGACCTGATGCTGGAATGATCTGACAAGGGTTTGGAGGCAGCCGTCATAACTAGGCCTCATAAATCAGTGTCACAAAAGCGCTTCAACAATCAATTACAAATCGTTGGCTTATGAAACATGAATAGTGAGAATCAGGGGCCAGGGTGTCCCCACTGGTTGTGTGGTCTTGGAAGGGTTCTAGGTTGTTGACCTGTTACTCTAGGATGCTGGTGATGGTTCTCTGCGCGCCGGGGGCTGTCCTACAGGATTTACCCACGTGGTCACAGGCCGTCCCCTCAGCCCCCCCCGGGCGGGGTGCCAGAGCGGTCCCCATTTCAGAGAGCCCCGAATGGAGGAGGGGGGTTCTTGTCTGAGATGCCAGCTATGTGGAGGGGGAGGAGGAGTGCATACACCCCACCCTCCTGGCATCAGGCTCCACAAACATTAGCGGCTACTATTTTATCTTTGTCTTTCAAGGATTTTAAGGGTTTGTGTAAAAACCCTCAGGACGGTGCTCATCACATCCAGACGTCCTCACTCCCTCTCTCTCCTTTCTGCCCTCGTCCTGCCTTCGGACCATGTGTCTACCTTTGCCAAGGGCTGGAGACACAGCAACGGATGAAGCTTGGAGGCATCCCCCAGGGCTGGCCCCAATGGTCCCGGGCTCCCGGCTGCTCCCTCCAGACGTCCTGCCTGGATGGCAGCGTGGGAAGGAGCCCCGCAAGGCAGAGCCTTAGGGACAACAGTGGAGCAGTCCCAAGCCTGCCGCCGGGCCATTTCCTGCTGTGACTCCTCTGTACTGAGAGGGAAGGAGAGAGGCCTATGGCCAGTGGACCCCAGGGCACTTAGTGGCCGACCTCCTGCCCTAAAGGGGCAGGCAGGGCCAGGACAGTCAACCCGCCAAGGCCAGCTGCCACGGGAGCCCACACTCCTGCCCCTTGCGGCCTCGGCATCCCCACATTGGGGCCCTGGGACACATTTCTGCTCCCTGGCTTCTGAGCTCAGAGGGCACGGGCTAGCCTTCAGCAAAGGTGGAACGTGGATGGGGGTCCCCTGCAGCTCTGATGAGGGCCCCGTGCCGAGCCAATGAGATTTCCGTGCAATGTGGGCCACTGCATCTCCTCACACCCACCTCCCCCTCAGCCTCCCCTCACCCAATCGCCCAACTGGGGCCTGGCTGGGGCCTCAAAGGGTTTCCTTTTGCAGCCAACAAGCTTCCAGCCACTTTAACTCAAACGCATAATTAAAAGGCATCTTAATTAAAGGCAGAGATGCGGTTCCTGCTGGAGGTGCCCCACCCTCACACATCTGCCCCTTGGGTAGGGCTGACTGTGGCCCGGGGTGGCCCCCACCCCAGAGGAGCCCGGCCGGAGCAGAGAAGCCCTCGAATGCTCGCCCTCTGCTCTCTAGTCCTTCCCTGCGGACCCCCCGTCTGACTCCTCGGGACGCGGAGCCCCCAGCCTCACGCCCTTTTACCAGGAGACCCTCGTGACAAATCGTGCTTTATTGGTGCATCAGTGGCAACTGGGACCTGTGAGCCCAGAACGATATTAGGTGATCCTGCGCTTACTCCCTTCCCACTGTGTGATTCAATGTAAAACCAGACTGAGGTGTAGATAAGTTATGGGAATTTATTTTAATTTAAAGATTTTATTTATTTGAGAGAGTGAGAGCGCGAGAGCACGGGGTGGAGGCAGAGATCGAGGGAGAAGCAGACTCTGAGCTGAGCAGGGAGCCCGATGTGGGGCTCGATCCCAGGACCTTGAGATCATGACCTGAGCTGAAACCAGGAGTCCGAAGCTTAACCGCACCTGAGCCCCACCGGGCGCCCCTAAGTCAGGGAAATTTAGCACAGGGCCCCGCAGCCCAGAGTTTTGTATCCACGACAGTTACTTGAAAGCTTTTTTGTTGTTGTTATTTTTTGTTTTCAATATCCAATTAAAAAGAAATCTCATCTCCCGGTGCCCCTGTCTGGTTTGTGGGTGGTGCAAGCCTCCTGGTGCTGGGCCCCTTGGGGAGTCGCCTCCCAGCAGGGCTGTTATAGGGTTGCAACACCGACTATCTGACCCCAGGGTGCAGCTTAGGGAATCCTTGCACTTTCAGGGGAGGGGGTGGGAGCAGGGGGATGGGAGTTCTGGGATTTCCCCCCATCCCGGGTACTGGGTCGAGCTACCATCACAGCCCCAGACCTGCAGAGGCCGACCCACCGCTGCCCCCTTTTCCCACCCTCAGTTAGCAGCTACTGCTAGGAACCTCCAGCGACACCCTTTCTGGCCTGAGCCTCCAGCAGAAGCCCGGCCCCTGCCTCCCCCCGTGGCGCAGAGCCCCGAGGGGAGCCCATCTGGCCGCAGCTGTAGGGCAGAGGAGGACGGCGAGTGGGTGGCCCCGGGGGGCTGGCTGGGAGAAGGGGCCAGGCATTATTTCTAATTCTCAGGACGCAAAGGGGTGGGAGCCGGGCCTGCCATTTCCCAGGGAACAATGGGAAACTGGCTGTCTCTGCTGGCCTCTCTGTCGTGTCATGGGTTGTGTGGTTTCTGGCGCGGGGCCAGGCCGCCGTGGCTGTGGGAACATGCGTCCTGGGCTCCAGCGGTCGAGTGAGGGACCTGTAGCGAAGCTGCGGAGGGTCCCTTCTCCCTGCCCGTTCCCACCCAGCAGCTACCCCTGAGGGGCTTCCCTGCGGGGTGGGTGTCCCTCAGCCTCACGATCCACGGCGAGTCTGAGCCGGGGCAGCTCTGGGACCTCTGTCCTCACGCCCTGGGTTTTGCTGTCTGCTGTCGCCCAGCAGGACTTAGTAACCTGAGGGCTCCTCGCCCGAGAGCAGAGCCCACACCCCCTTACCCTGGCCTCTCGGGGCTCCGGGCTGGGCGCCCCACGGGCCTCCCTGGGCACCTGCTCCCTGCCGGCCAGGGTCTACGCAGGAAGCAGCCGGAGGGGTTGTCGCCCAGGCTCCCCCGGCGGAGGGGAGGGCAGTTAGGGGAGCCAGCAGGGGAGGCTGGGGAAGCCATTGCCACCTTGGGCCTTAAGGGGCACAGGGGTGGTTTCTAGAAGGAGGCTGGAAGAGAGCCCGGGCCCCGGCACCCTGAGCCAGGCGGCAGGCGGGGCCTCAGAAGATGTGGGCTGCGGGGGTCAGAGTCCGGGACCCTGGGGTGGGAGCAGCTCCGCAGGGGCGCACGGGGGTCCTGCGCAGGATCGCCCCACGTGTCCCTCGCAGCCCCAGCCCCGGGGGGTCCCCCGAGTGCCCTGGCCACCCGAGCGGCCTCTGGACAGAGGCTTCCCGTCCCCGTGCGTCTCACGGCCCCACCTGGCTTCCTGCCCAGCCGCGTGCCGGGGCCTCGAATGGCATCTGTGGGTGGTTGGCGCTCGGCCCAGGCTCGTGGGGGCAATAAATCAGGAGGGTCCTGGGCCTCGCTGGCAAGCCCGAGAGCACGGCAGCCTCTTCAGGAAGGAATATGTCCTTAGGCTGGGAGGGGGCGAGGGGCAACCCAAGAGCTGTCCCCAGGGCCCCGAAGTGCAGGGGGTAAAGCGCAGCCTCCGTGCCCAGGGCCCAGCTGATAGGCACGTGCTCCTGCTGCCCAACAAGTGACAGCCATGTGATGCTCGGTGGCTCCCAGCCCCCAAGCCTTTAAACCATGCACAGCCCTGTGTCTAGGGTCACTTCTAGGATCTCATTCAGTCCCCACAGCACGCTCGTGGGGTAGGCACTGCTGCAAACACCCCCATTTTATGGATCACAAAACTGAGGCTCAAGGGGTGGGGATGTCGGATAAGTGACTTCCCAAAGGCTGCTGGACGCTGCAGGCGGCCCGGGGGCTCCCAACCAGCTCTGTCTCAGAGCCGAGTGTGGCCTCCCTGCCTCCTGGCTGTGAGGCTGCTCCTGAAAGGCCGCCAGGCCACGGGCACCCGTGCTGTGGTCCTTGGGAAGTCGACGAGCCCCAGGTTGGTGGTGATTGGGCCAGGCCCCGGCTGGGGGGCCCCCTGGGAGGCACCAGAACTCGATGGCTGCCTCTCTAATACGCTCCCCTTGGAGATCCTCCTCCCAACCCCCCCACCACGGCCTGATCCGGGCCCCAGCTTCCCCACCTGGGATGGACCCCGAGAGATTCCCAGAGCTGCCTGCCTTTCTCAGCCCGGCAGCCACACACCTCACCTCTCTGCTAGGGAGCTTCTGATACACACACTTTTTTTTTTTAAAGGTGTTATTTATTGATTCATGAGAGACACAGAGTGAGGCAGAGACACAGGCAGGGGAGGCGGGCTCCATGCAGGGAGCCCAGTGTAGGACTCGATCCCGGGACCCCGGGATCACGGCCTGAGCCCAAGGCAGACCCAGGCGCCCCCTGGTATGCACATCTCCTCCCCCTTAGCCCTTCCCCGTTCACTAGGCCCCCGGGTCCCCCAGCTCCATGGCCTGGCCCCCCGGGGCTCCATCTGAGCCCTGCTTTGCGTCTTGTCCCTGCCACATGCTCAGACTCTGGCCCTGCAGTGCTGAGCCTTCAGAGCGGGGCTCCCCTGTGCATCAGGCTGGCGGCTCCCTTGGCCTTGGCATGTAGCAGGCGACCGCCCTTCAGGACTTGCGGAGGGAGAGCAGCACGCAGGTCTGACCCTGCGGTCTGTGCCCACTGGTGGCTCCTCCTGGAATGGAGGGAAGAGCCAGTGTCCCAAAGGGCACCTGCTGCAGGAGCCCGACGACTCTGCCCGCCTCTGTCCAGCGGCGTCTCCAGGCGCCGGGGACAGCTTCCTTCTGAGCCCACTCAGTCCTTTAAAGACAGGCTCTAGGGCCAGCTGGCACCTGGGCACACCCCGCTGCTTCCTGCTGTCCTCTGATGCCCTCCACTGGCCAGAGCCAGTTACTGAGGCTGACTCTGCAGGCCTGGAGTTCCCCAGGGATGGGATTGGGGTTGGGTTGGGGACTCAGGATCATGCCTCCTCAAGAAGAGTGACCACACACACCCAGCTCTTCCTACCGGCCCCACAGCATACCCCTATCTGCTTAATGTACCCATCTGCCCTGAGCTGGAGCCCACAGAGAAGTCTGTGCAACCCTCCCCACCCACCGCGAGGAGCGTGGGTGGCTGTAAGGCTGCCCATCTGGTCTCCATTAGCATCCGAGACACCTACCAGCACAGATTTCTCCTGAGCAGACCTAAGTGGCATGGTTTAGGACTTTAATGTTTATATTCTTTTGCTCAACGGCTTGCCACGTCTTTAGGTATCTGGTTTCAACTAGATGGTCTTTGCAATCCTTATAACGTCTATGCTTGATTTCACAGGCAGAATGATTTCAGACGTCTGGATGCTAGAGTCAGCAGTGGCTCTGCCAAAACATCCCCTGTGTAAAATCTGGAATGATGTGTGCCAGCCTGGGAAGCACTCCTCCCGGGAGAGCGCCCCAAGTCAGGTGGCAATAGACTGTCAGGTGAGTCCTTGTGTCCCTGCATAAAACTGAGTGCAGAGCCCTGATGGCGCAGCTGGGCCAGCTCTGTCCCCAGTGCTGCTCAGGTCTGGGCACATCCGCCCTCTCCCGCTGTCAGCTAGGGTGATCGGAAGCTTCCTGGTGGAGTGGAGTGGATTCCACAGGACCTAGAAAGGATGGCACAATGACATAGTCATGTCTCTCCTTTTAGATCTTAAGCGAAGCGTTTCTAATATTCTAACGTGTTGTTTAATTTGGTTCTTCTCCTTTGGTCTTATGAGTGTTGATCAAAGCTGACTCCCTGCTTCGCCTTTCTAAAGAGTTCCATCACTGTCTCTGTTGTTTTGCATTAAGAAGACTTCAGCTGGATGAGCTCCTCCCTCCCTCCTTATCCCGTCTCCATCCCCCCCACCCCTCCCGTCTCCCCCCTCCCCGTCCCTCCCCTCCCTGTCTATTTACTACCTGTATTAGTCTGCTTGGGCCGCTATAACAAAACACCATACGCCGGGTGGCTTAAACAACAGAATTTTATTTTCTCATAGTTTTGGAGGTCAGAAGTTCAAGACCAAGGTCTCCATCAGTTTGGTTCCTGGAGAGGACTTCCTTCCTGGCTTGCAGATGTTTCTCTTCTTGCTGTGTCCTCACATGGCCTTACCTCACTGTGTGTGTGTGTGTGTGTGTGTGTGTGTGTCTGAGATCTGTGGTCTCTCTTTTCTTTGTATAGGGACAACGATCCTATTAGATCAGAGGCCCACCCTGATGACCTTACTAAAAAATATAGACCTCCTTATAAGTCCAATATCCAATATGGTCACAATGTGGGGGGTTAGCATATGAATTTTGCAGGGGGCATAGTTCACAGCACTACTCATATGTATGAGGTAAGAATAAGACACAGCATTCCCCAGCTCTCCAGGTTAAGATGCCTAAACTGCAGTTGTCAGCTGACACAGGCGGTTTCATCATACGAGAACTGGAAATTTTAGTGAGTGGTTGGTTTGTAAGAATCTAGACACACAGTGAAAGCAATATGGCACCAACCAAGGGCAGCCAGCTGAAAGTCAACTCTGGGACCCCCTCTTGGTTTGTGTCCCCTAAATATATATTTTTTATTTTTTATTTATTTATGATAGTCACAGAGAGAGAGAGAGAGGCAGAGACATAGGCAGAGGGAGAAGCAGGCTCCATGCACCGGGAGCCCGACATGGGATTCGATCCCAGGTCTCCAGGATCGCGCCCTGGGCCAAAGGCAGGCGCCAAACCGCTACGCCACCCAGGGATGGTTTGTGTCCCCTAGAAGCAGACCCTGAGTGCATTTGATGCAAATAATTTATTTTTGGAGGCCACCCTAAAAAGCACCTGCAGGGGAGTGGGAAACATAAGACAGTGTATGGTCAAGTTGGTTACCACTATGGGCAAGAGGAGCCCATGCCTGCTGGGGGTCAGGGAGGTAAGGGAGAACAGGCCTTAGAGTTATCCTAGCCTTGGGTGAGGAAGCTGGGATTTTATCCAACAACTCTCTGTTGTTGTTTGAGGCTCCTCTTTTCAGGAAATATGCCTCAGGCACAGAGTCTTGGGGTTACCAGTAACCTACCTCCATTAATGGCTCCTTGTTCACGTAAATGTGGCACTGAACACCCCTCTGCTGTAATTTCCTCATGTACCTTGTGTCCTGGGGTTGGTCTAGTCCACTGGCAGGGCTAAAACTTCCTGCCCTGTGACTAAAGCCCTACCCCACTGCCACCCTGTGGGAAGTGAGCCTTTCTGCTCAAGGATTGGACCCGTTGCAATGGCTGGGCTCAGGACCATCTTTGCTACTTTCTTGACTCTCACTTGTGTCTCATCTTTTAGAGGGACCTTCAGAGCATGTGAGAGAAGATTAACAGAAATTTAGTTCATATTACTGTTTTTTTTTTAAAGAATGGGCTATGATGTTAGGGTCATAATGTAACTACAGCAATCGAGACTAGATGGAATTGGCAGAGGGATAGACACATAGATCAATAGAACAAAATAGAGAAGCCAGAAATAGAGCTACACAAATATGCCCAATTGATATTTGCCAAAGGTGTGAGAGCAGCCCAACGAAGGCAGGATAGTCTTCAACAAATGGTGTGAAAACAAGTGGACATCCGGAGGCAAAGAGATGAACCTTAACCTAAATCTCATACATTACACAATACTCAACTCAAAATGGATGACAGACTTAAATGTAAAATATAAAACCACTACATTTTTGTGAAAAAAAAGTTTAAATCAGAGCGAGGTGAAGCATTAGTTGTTTGACCTGACATCAAAAGAAAAAATGGACAAATGGGATAAATGGGACTGCATCAAAACTAAAAACTCTTACTCTGTGAAACATTCTATTAAGAGAAGGAAAAGAGGGACACCTGGGTGGCTCAGCAGTTGAGTATCTGCCTTTGGCTCAGGGTGTGATCCTGGTCCCAGGATCGAGTCTCACATCAGGCTCCTTGTGAGGAGTCTGCTTCTCCCTCTGTCTGTGTCTCTGCCTCTCTCTCTCTCTCTGTGTGTGTCTCTCACTAATAAATAAATAGAATCTTACAAAAAAAGAAAAGAGAAGGAAAAGAAAAGCAATCCACTGGGGGAACATACTCGCAACAAAGGATTAGTATCTAGAGTATATAAAGAACTTTTAAAAACTCAACAGTGAAAAAAAATTTTTTTTAAATCCAAACAATCCAATTAGAAAATGGGCTAAAGATATAAACAGACATTTCACCAAAGAGAGTAAATGAGCACATGAAAATGTTCTTGGCATCTTAGTCATGGGGCAAATGTAAAAGAAAACCACAATGAGATATCATTGCCTGTGAGAATGGCTAAAACAAAGAATTGTGATAACACCAAATGCTGGCAAGGATGAGTCACCTACACTTTCTGGTAGAAGTGTAAGATGGTACAGCTCCTCTGGAAAAGAATATAGCAATTTCCTGGAAGGCTCAATGTGCCCTTTCTAAATGGCCCTACAATTGCTCTGTTGGGCATTTCTTCCAGAAATTTGAAAACTTGTGTTCGCACAAAAATCTGTCTACAAATGTTCATAGAAGCTTTATTTGTATTAGTCCTAAACTGAGAACAACTTCTTGTCCTTCAGGGGGTGAGAGGTTAAACCAAATCATGTATCTGTATCTTGAAATACTTCCCAGCGGAAAAAAGGTACAAACTGTTGAAACATGTTAACAAGTGGGGATGGGTCTCAAGGGAATTATGCTGCATGAAAAATGTCTCCATAGACGACAAATTGCATGATTCCATTTAAATAGCGTTGTTGAAGTGACAAATTTATCGAGGTGGAAGACAGATGAGTGATTGTCCAGGATCTGGAGGGGAATAGGGAGAGGCTGTGGCTATAAAAGGGATCCTGTTTTGGAGCTGGCCTATCTCCATTGCGGTGGTGGTGGTGGGGGGGGGGGGGTCACATGAATCTATACATGTGATAAAACTGCACAGAAGTAAACACAAGCACATGCACAGACATGAGTAGGTACATAATTGGTAAATCAGAATAAGGTGGATAAAGTGTATCAAGGTCAGTTTCTTGGCTCTAATAGGGTTCTATGGTTATGCAAGATGCTGCCTTTGATGGAAGTGGGGTAAAGGACATTTGGGTCTTTTTGTATTATTTCTTACAACTACATGTGAGTCTACAATTACCCTTACGCAAAAGTAAAAAATTTTAAAAATGAATGAGTTGAAGAGAAATGAAAACTGGTAACAACAGTGCATAGTGTCATTGCCCGCAACTGGGAATAATGCAAATATCTGTCAACAGGTGACTGGGTAAACACAATGTGATGATTCATAAATGGAATACTAACTGATCCTCGATAAAAAGTGACAAGCTGACGGTACTCACAGCAACTTGAGTGAATCTCATAGCCGTTATATTGAGTGAAGGAAGCCAGACACAAAAGCATGCAGTATGGAGGGAGTAAGCTTCCGTTTATAGGAAACTCTGGAATAGAGAAATTAAATTTAGTTTGAGTATGTAGCTGTCTGGTGCTGAACGGGGGGCCCTTTTGGGGGCAATGGAGATGTTCTATATCGTCATTGAGATGGTGGCTGCAAGGCTGCAAGGCTGCGCTTGTTGTAATTCATCAAGCTGTATACTTCATATACATAGGTATAAACATTTATCAAAAATCATTGAAATGTACATTTAAATGAGTGCATTTTATTAGATGTAAATTATATCTGATTAAAAAAGGGTTTCTTAGGGCACCTGGGTGGCTCAGTGGTTGAGCGTCTGCCTCTGGCTCAGGTCATGATCCTGGGGTCCCGGGATCGAGTCCCACATTGGACTCCTTGCAGAGAGCCTGCTGCTCCCTCTGCCTGTGTCTCTGCCTCTCTCTCTCTCTGTTTCTCATGAATAAATAAATAAAATCTTTTAAGGAAAAAGGGGTTTCCTAAACGTGAATAGGAGGTTTTGGGCCTAATGGCTAGAACTGGTTACAAATGTCTTTTTATTTTATTTTAATTTTATTTCTTATTTTTTTTTCATTTTTAATGTACTATTTTATTTTTTATTTTTTTAATAATAATTTTATTTTTTATTGGTGTTCAATTTGCCAACATACAGAATAACACCCAGTGCTCATCCCGTCAAGTGCCCCCCTCAGGGCCCGTCACCCATTCACCCCCACCCTCCCACCCTCCTCCCCTTCCAGCACCCCTAATTCTTAGAGGGTCGGAAGGGCAGAGGCAGAGGGAGAGATGGAGAGAAAGAATCTTAAGCAGGCTCCACACCCAGCATGGAGCCCAACACAGGGCTCGATCTCACAACCCTGAGATCAAGACCTGAGCCAAAATCAAGAGTTGGATGATTACCCAATTGAGCCACCCAGGCGCCCCTAGACAGCAATTTTACAGCATAGTTTCCCATGTTCCAGTTGACAACTGGATGAGATTTATTTCTTAAAAACAATTCTCTGCATTTAACTCATTCCAGCTGGGCCCTAACCATCCCATCCACTCTGACCCATGTGATTAATCACTTATTTAAAGGTGTCCATGGAGGGGATGTCTGGCTGGCTCAGTTGGTAGAGCATGCAACTCTTGATCTCAGGGTCATGAGTCTGAGCCCCATGTTGGGTGTGGAGATTACTTAAAAATCAAATATTTAAAAAAATAATACAGGTGTCCATGGAGGAGAAACTTTGGCGCTGGGCATATATGCATCAATTTTTTGAGATTAGACTCCATTCTTGTTTACTTCTCAATTCAAGCAGGGTTCCTTCGAGTTGAAATTAAGATATAATTTAGACATTTTTTACTAAAGAGTAACTTGCTGTTGCAGATATGGAGGTGTATCACTTGGCTCTCCCTTCAAGGAAGAACTTGCTGGAAAGCTGGAGGAGTGAGTTTTGGGGGAAGTCTCTGGCTTTGACATCTTTAGGACCCATTCTGAGGTATGTATGGGTCGAGGCTGCTCTTGTCAGTAGCTCCTGACAGGTTCTGGGCACAGTGGGAGATTCGAGCCTGGCCCTTTCCACCCCATGTAGGACCATCAGGGCTGGTTCACCTGCTCCAGCACAGCCGTCATCTGAGGCTCTCTCCACGCTGTCCTCCCCGATGCTGGCTGGTGTCAGACTGCCCCCATCATGCTGGGTCAGAGTTTGTCTCCTCCTTTACAGCTCCCTCCCCTCCTTCTTTTACAGGTATTGTCCACAATAAGCATCTCGCATCATGGCCTATGCCCTCAGAAGACCGGAGGTCACAAACTTGCTGACGTCTTATTTCAGCCAGGTTCCAATCAAGACAACAGAATCCATGCTGGTTATTTCAGCTAGAGGACACCGTGCAGGAAAGTGGAAAGAGATAACAGGTGGAATTCAGAATAAGGCAGGCAGACATGAGCAAGGGTAGACAGTCACTTTCCCCTTGAGGCCTACAGAGACAAAGGGAGGAGGGGAGGTGTTGCTGGAGCCCCAGGGTCTCGGGCTACCTGGTATATGCTGCAGTGGTTGCAGGCCTGTCAGGTCGGAGCTGGGACCCCAGAGGGATGACTAGCAGGTCCCTTGTAGTCAAGCTGGGGGTTGCTTCAAACAGAGAGAGACCGAAGTAGAAATGCCCGAATTTCTCTCCTGCCTGTGCGCCTCTCCAGTGTCCACCTGGACCCACAAACTAGAGGACATCAGATCCTGCGGTCTCTACTTCTCTTCAGTACAGAGGAGAAGAAGGAAAAGTGGGGAGATGAATGTGAAGGGAACCAGGACAACTTCCAAAACCTCATCCCTGCCAATTTGCCAGGAAGCTCATCTTGAGTCTCGTAGATGGTGGCTGGAGGGATGGACAGATGGATCCGTGCGTGATGAAGCTCCTGCGGTGAACAGTAACAGCAGAATGTGGGTGGTAGAGATATGGACATTCCCTGTAAGATTTTTTCACCTTTGCTCTACGTCTGAACATTTTTGTAATGATGTATTGTTAAAAAGAGAGAGAGAGAGAGAGACCCTCTTTAAACACCATTTTCATCTTTGAGGGAGAAGAAGCAGGTAGCTTTCTGGGTTCACCATTTCTCCCTGAGCGTGGTTACGCAGCCTTGTCTTTCTCTGCACCGAGAGGAGAGAGAGGAGTGGTGTGCCCCCCGTGCTGTGCGTTCGGGTCTCTGTTGCACGTCAGTGGGGTCAGAGGCTGCAAGCCTAGGGGTGCACATCAGTCCGTGACATGCTAGGTTTGGCTCGCCCATTGATTTGCAGCTTTTGAGTTAGTTACTTGCATTTAAAAATCTGAAAAATTGTTCGTAAAAATCCAAAATGTCTCCAACCTCTCTTTGAAAGCAGAGGTCTGACAGGACAGGGCCTGCACGTCCCCCCTGTGGCGGCTGGATGGATGGTGTCCCCTCTGGTCTGCCACCACCTCCTCTGCTTCCTCAGGGGTCACACCTGACTCACTGTACTCAGGTTTCCTGTCTCATCCCTGAAAACCTTTGCATTTAGGACACAGGACTCATTAGAACACTTCTATTTATTTTTTAAAAAGGCTTTGTTTATTTGAGAGAGGGAGAGAGAGAGAGAGAAAGAGCGCATGAGTGGGGTAGGGACAGAGGAGAGGGAGAAGCAGACTCCCTGCTGAGCGAGGAGCCCAACGTGGGGCTTGATCCCAGGACCCTGAGATCATGACCTGAGCCCAAGGCAGCTGGTGAAAACTGACTGAGCCACTCCGGTGACCCAGAACGCTTTTATTTATAATGAGCTCTCTACGACTCCCTCTTTCAGGCCACGTTCCTTAAACCGCGCTAATCCTCGAAGCTCCTTTGTTTTTTGTTTTTTGTTTTTTTTTTTTCTCGAAGCTCCTTTGTGACCTGCTCTATATCCAGGTGCCACCTCCATTTGCTTGAAACTTTCAAATGGGCTCTTTTAAAGTGAAGGCCTCTTTTATATGTTTCCTAGGCAGTAATCTCCATAAAACCAACAGTTTGGTGAACTCAGCAGGGTCTTTCCTAACGCAAAATAAAACACGGATCATGTCTTGCACTCGGTGGCACATGTGCTTCATTCCAGGCAATGCTGATCGGATTGTGCTAAGGCAGATTGCCAGAAAGACTGATCCTGCATCATTTGCTCCTCAGCAGCGCTTCCCTGAATTACACTGTACCCATCCCAGGCCAGGCCATTGGTTCTCTGTGGGCCCAGGTCATCTTAGATGTGAATCTGAAACCCAGAGGATGTGGCATGGCCTTTGAAGTCCTTTCCTCTCTAAGGGCTGCCTGGTGCTTGCACTTCCTGAGTTCTGCTTCTTTCCTTATTTTTTTTGAAAGATATTATTAATTTATTTGAGAAGGAGCGAGAGAGAGCGATAGAGAGAGAGAGCACTAGATGGATGAGGGGCAGAGGGAGAAGCAGACTCCTCGATGAACAGGGAGCCCAACATGGGGCTCGATCCCGAGACCCTGAGATCATGACTTGAGCTGAAGGCAGATGCCTGTCCAATTGAGCCATCCAGGCGCCCCCGAGTCCTGCTTCTCTAGTGTTTGGATTTCAGTACATCTTCAGTTTGCGTAAGTTCATCCAGGTTCATCCAGAAGAACTCTGACCAGTTCAAACTGCAAGTCCTTCATCAGGGTTGGGCTGTGTGGTGTGAGGTAGGATCGTGGTGGAGAGGTCGACAGGGGCTGGGCTAGGAGGGTTTGCAATGCCACGCTAAGGATTTGTCCAGGTCACTATTGGACTATCACTGATTTCCCTCTCAGTTAATCTAATAGCTTGTAGAGACTGTCATGTCATTCCAACATAGCTGGAAATAGTGATAATAACATCAACAGCAAGAACACCACCCACATTTCCTGAGCTCTCACCAGGAGCCCAGAGCACTCATGATTCGATTTAATGGTCACAAGAACTCTGTGAGGGAGCTACTACGACTTTGGCCACTTTACAGATGAGGAACGTGACATTCAGAGAGGTTAAGTAACATGACTAATGCCCCACAGCTGGTTGACGATGGAGCCAGTGATCCAAGCCAGGTCCATTCGACACCCATGTCCACACTCTTGACTTGCTGCTCGCAGGCATTTGATGCTGAGTCATTTCCTGTTCATTTGGTGAGTTAATCCCAGTCCCTTCCACCTTCACTTATAGGTCAAGTGGTCTTGTTGTTCTTGGATTTCTATCTGGTTTCTCCACCTTTGTGCTAATATGGCACCCTGAATTGGGCACAGTGTGTGAGAAGGCTCCACACATCAACTTGCCCAATGCGGCCAATTCTGCCTCCCACAATGATGCTGTGTGTTCTCCTTAACTAGGTGGGAACCAGCAGGGTCACACCAGTGGCCTCCACCCTTGAGAGGAATGAGTTCCTCTCTATTCTGGCCAACACCACAAGATGCTCTGGAAAGAGGACAGCAGGCTGGTGTCCTGATGTTCCTCAGCCCTTGTCTTCTGTGGCTTAGTCATGCCCACTGAGTCCTAGAGCCCCGAGGCCCATGCATGCTGTGGTCTCCACACCCAGCCAGGAGCAAGCAGGAAGCTGGGCAGGTCACACTGCCCTCAAGCAGAGGCTGTCCCGGTTTACACACCCACCCACAGTGAATGGGAGTCTTGCTTGTGCTCACCAGCATAAGGACCATCCTTAGAGGAAACAGATGATGGGGCAGGGGCCACTGGGGCTGACCAAATACTCACCCAGTCCTCTCTATTCGCGAGCTTTCCTTACAGTCAGGACCTATGTTGGGGTCATAGGACTAGTTCTGGCCGATGAACAGAGACATTTAAAAATCACTGTACTTTCTCTAGCTCTCTCTCTTCCTCTTATCCTCTGCCATGCTGACCTTGGAGACCACACATGGCAAATGATGCTAGCTAGACATGCTGAGGACTGAGGCCTGAATGGATGTGGTTGCTAATCTTTGAAGGTGGCCCCAGTGAGCCACTCCGCCTAGTGTCCACACCTGTTTTAGTCTGTTTGAGTTACTATAACCAAATACCCAAGTCTGGGTGGCTTATAAATGACAGACAGTATATTTCTCACAGTTCTGGAGGCTGGAAAGTCAAATACCAATGTGCTGACAGATTTAGTGTTTGATGAGAGCTTCCTGCTTCATAGACTGCATCTTGTATACATGTGTCTCCCCGTGGTAGAATGGGTGACAAAGCTCTCTGGGGACCTGAGAGGAAGGCCTTGGACTCAAGCCAGTGGCAATGGTAAGGGGAAAGAAAGAATGGTTTTGATCTTTATACATTTACTCATTGGTCCATCTTTTTGTCGTCCATCCACCCACCCACCAGTCTACTCATCAATCCCACCCATCCACTTGTCCACCTACCTATTTATCCATCCATCAATCCATCCATCCACCTTTTCCCATCTATCCATCCATCCATCTATCCACCCAATCATCTGCCTGTCCATCCAACCATCCATCCATCCATCCATCCATCCATCCATCCATCCATCCATTCATGCATCTGTTCATCCATCCATCCATCCATCCATCCATCCATCCATCCATCCATCCATCCAATCCTTGTTAAAGCTTGCCATGGGCCATGCCTGGGCTGGGGGTCATTTTAGGGTAAAACAGATATGGTCTTGCCCTTTGTTGGGAGCACTCAGTGAATTCCCTCAAACCCTGAAATGCTCAGATTTCATAGTCAGGTTCTCTTTTGCACAGCGCAGCTTCTCCCTCAAGCTCTTGTTTGGGGCCATGTTCCGTAACTTGTACTCTACATCCTCTCTGCCACTTCCCTGTCCCAATAGCAACAATGGAAGGTGGGAACTGTTCAGAGGTGAGGTGATCAGGGCTGAGAGAGGTTACAAATCTTGCCAGAGCACAAGGGGTGCTGGCATTCACACCAGAAGCCAAAGGCCACCAAATCTTAGTGCCTCTGCCCACACTCCACCGGGCCTTCCCCAATTCCGCTCTGGACACAGGATTTATCTTCTCACAGAGGCAACGCAGAGGCGATGCTGCAGGGAAGTGGAGATGTGAAGGCAGTAACATGCTTCCATCACTATCAGAGGAAGAGACGGCCGTGGGTTGGCTTTATGACCAAGGGACATAGTTTCTATGGGAAAGTACATGTCAAGCTCCAAACAAGTGACTTGGTAACACAGGGACTTGACCTGTGTACACACCAGGGGCCATCTGTAACTGTAAAGATTGTTTATTTTGAATGTGTACCTAACTGGACTTTCCTTTCCTCAGTCTCTTGTGTTTTGTTATGTTGTGCAAAGACCCTGTTCTAGTTAATTGGCAAAAGACACACTGTCCCTTAGCAGAGTATACATTTTCGTAAATACCCCCTAGAGATTTATTTCTTCACTATGGAAAATGTAATTCTGTTTTCCTAAGTGACGGGATGTGTTTATGCAGGGACTCCGAGTGGGCTCCGGGCCTGGCCAGATGGTTCTGGCTGTACTCTGTGTAACATGAGCACTGGAGCCCTAAGGCCTTCCTTGAGCCGCGTGACTCTCGGGGGAGCGGGGTCTGGGAGGCTGTGTGTCTGCAAGGCCTGCACACACCGAGCTCTACCTACAGGACGCCCAGTTCTGCTCCCTGGGCACCTTTGGTGGCATTTAGGGCAGGGGAGGGCTTGCTGGAACTGCGGTTTGGCCCTCCCTGCCAAGTGTGAGTCATGCCTATTTTCAGCTGCCTCACTCACCCAGGTGGGTGCTAACTGCCTTCTGCATTCGGCATCTCTGTTTCCTTTGTCGGTGGCGAGGCGAGCTGAGCACTTGGCATTTTCCAGCAGATACTTGTGCACATGTGACTCTTAGCAGGGCTGGCAATGGGCGGCGGAAGGAAAATTAGCCATTTTGGGAACTGGTGACATTATGACAGTGACATTTGTTGAGTAGCTTTATGGGCTCCGAAACCAATGGGCTGGAGCAGGGATGGCGAGTAGCAAGGCCCTTGCTGCGTTCTCCACTGATCCTACCAGTGGCAGACATGACTAAGTGATCATGATGCTGTCTTGCTGGGCTTGTACAGCCTCCAAAAGGGACCTCAATCAATTAGCAATGTCTGTCTCCGAGGGCGCAGGGTGGGAAGCAGCGCACTACTCTTTGCCATCTGAATTGGAGGGTGTTGGTATATAATTTAGTTATTTTCTAGAATTTACTTATATTTGCTTTATGGAAAACAGCTTGTCAGTACGTACAGAGCATCATTTTGGAGGTTGCACAGAAGCAGACCCCGAGATGGGAATGTGGCTGCAAGTCATGTTTCTGGGAGGTGGTCCAGGAGGCAGGGAGACAGGGCATGCGGTCACCCTGATTATCCCCGTGGGACCATGCTGGATGTCCCCAGAATTGTCCCTCTCTAGAGGCGAGGAGGTGAGGACTTTCTTCTGCTTCTTCAGCAAGCAGGTCATTGATTGAGGGCTGCTGGCAGACCGCTGGCGCCGGCACTCTTGTCCTGCACGCTGGGGGCTGTGCACGCTCTTGTGTCCAGAGAGAGCCCTCTCCCCACCTCGAGGTGCCCTCCCTGCCCCTCCCCTCTGGCACCTCAGAGTGATCAGGTTTGCCGGACTCTGTGATCCATCCTCAGCCCTCGAGGAACTGACTCCCGCTGGTGACCTCATGGGTGGCTTCTCTCGGGGGCGCTTTTGCAGCTTCTTAGTAAAATCTGGAGTTCTCATGCGTTGCCTCCAAATACCTGCTTTGGGGAAGGCAGTGAATGAGCAGTCGGGGTGTCAGAAGTCTGGGCTCAGGGGCTGGAGGAAAGCCCCCTGATGCCTGGTCATCCAGCCTTGGGGTGCACGTGATGTCTGTCTGTTACGTAATCTGTTGCCATTTCACTAATGACGAAATGTTTTCAGTGGTGGTGGCTTTGAGGGCGGCCGCGCTCTAGCGCAGTGGGACGGATTGAGCCCTCGAGGTCTCACCGGGCCTGTCCCGTCTGCGTGAGGACTCTAGCGCCACACACAAGCAGGGCTCACATCAGAAGGTTGTAAAGTTGGGGTGGGGGCTGGCTCCTCCAAACCCATGGAGGAGTCCCTCCCTGGCCAATGTGCCCACCTTACCCGCTCCCCAGCCCCTGTCTCACCCCTTTCTCTCCTGGTCCAGGTGCCTCCTTCCTTCTCTCAGGGAACGCACTCCCCTAGGCAGCTTCAGGCTCCAGGATGTCCCTCGCCCTCCAACCAGCATGACTGTCCCTCCTCTCCCCACCCCCCTGGCCTGGCTGCCTTTGGGGCCAAATTTCCTTGCTGGGGAGGAAGGATGCATGACTTTGTGGACATCTCCGAGGTCGTGGGGCACAGAGAACCTGCCTGGCACGCGGTGGGCACTCACCGAGCAGGGAT
Source organism: Canis lupus dingo (assembly GCF_003254725.2). Taxonomy (NCBI): domain Eukaryota; kingdom Metazoa; phylum Chordata; class Mammalia; order Carnivora; family Canidae; genus Canis; species Canis lupus. The sequence continues at coordinate 48,271,841 of NC_064267.1, read as the reverse complement.
CGAGGTGACTCCTCTGCAGGGCCACCTCCCTCTCTCTGCCCAAGGCTGGTTTTCCTTTGTGGCCACAAGAGGAGTCAGTTTGAAAGGGCTCAGCAGAGCAGCCAAGGGGCCTAGGCTGCAGGGGGAGGATGGAACCTGCCCCCATGCAGCAGTTAATGAGCCAGGAAGGGGTGGGGGTGGTGCAGCGCTCGAAGCCCCGGCAGAGATGTTTCCCAGCTGTTGTTCATTTGCGTGGGGGGCCCCTGAGCAGGAAATGGGTCTCAGCTGCAGGAGGGGGGTCTTCAGTTAAAAATGAAGGAGATGCGGCCGCTCCAGGGACAGATGCTAGGAGGGACTCTTTGGGGACCCAGCAATGTGGGCTCTGAAGAGAGGGGTCAGGATCCCTCCAGCTTGACAGCAGAGCTCATGGGGGGGGTGCCCGAGCCTGATCCCCAGGACAAGGAAGTCAGGGACATCCCTCCTCATCCTCCCCACGTGCCTCTGTCATCAGACTAACAGCGGGTCCTGTGTGATGAAGGAGTGAGGCTGGCTGTATGGGCAGAGTTTTGGGGGAGCCCCGGTGGCATTATGGGGGCGTGTGTCCCTGCAGGGACGTGGTGCGGCTGGAAGAAGAAATCACTCTCAGGCTGCCGGAGGCTGAGACGAGGCCTAGGAGGGCCATGGGCTTTGCTCCGTAATCCTGCTAAGGTGTGCCCACCCCATTCGCCCGCACTCAGCCGAGCATTCCACATATCCCACACGTAAAACTCACCAACCCCACGAGCTAATCACCAATATGAGCCCCAACGTGCCCGCCTGGCTCCTGACGACGCCGCAGAAGCAAGCCAACGGAGGAAGGCCGCCTTCCCCACGACTGGCACTGGAGCGATCCGATGTCTGTGGACAGAAAGTGAACCCTGACCCGTCCTGATACCTTATAAGGCATTTAACCCAAAATGAATCACACCCTGAGATGTAAAATAGAAAACCATGAGACTCGTAGAAAAAAACAGAGACCGACGGGTAGGGGAAGAGCTCTGAGATTTGGCATTGGACAGTGTGCCCCGTGGGAGGAAAGAATTGATGAATTAGACCCCGTGGGAAGGAAAACTTACGCTCTATAGAAGGATCCGCCAAGGAGACGAGAAGGCAGGCGGCGGACCGGGGCACAAGGTGCATGAAGGACGGGCCGGATGGAGGGCCGGCTTGGAACACGGCGAGCGCTCTTGCGGAGAGTGTCCGCAGAGTGACGGCCCCCGAGAGCCGTGCTGGGCACCGCGCCCGCCCGGAGAACCTTCTGCAGTGAAGGGAGCGGTCGCTGGTGCTGCCTGGTCTGGGAGCCTCAGCCGCAAGGGCCTCCCTCCCGGCCACCAGGGGGGCACGCCCGGCCGGCCCGGGGTCTTGGCCTGATTGCCGAGCCCCCTCCCTGCACCAGTGCTCACCCCACATGGCCAGGGATGTCTCAGGGACCCCAGGACAGTGCGGGCCAGATGCCAGGGGATCTCGGCTGCAGCCAAGAGTGCCCCAGAGAGCCCAGGAGGGAGAGAGATGGGCGTCGGTCCCACCTGCCCCCAGAGCAGTGTGAACGTGGTTGTGGGGGGGGGGGGGCGCCTGGCTGGTGTGCACGTTCTGGGCCGGTGCTGTCCTGCTGCCCTCGCCGTGCATGGTGAAGCAGACCATGGCCTAGGAGGGGGCCGGCGTGACTGGGCGTTGGGGAGGTGGCCAGTCCCTCTGCATTTCAGCTCATTGTGCCTCTGACATCAGCCTTGTCATCATCCCTCCTCAGGGGCGAGGACCTGGCCAGCTGCTGGCCACGATGGTGCAGGGCCCTGCAACCTCCTCGGGCCTGTGCTGTGGCCGGGTATGCTTTTCCCCAACTCCATGACACCTGCTAGAAGCAATGTTTTGGGCAGAAATGTATTGACTCTACATGTGGCCTGAACGTGGCCTGAGCGTGTTCACTCTGGGATTTGAAAAGATCGACTTTGTCCACCGGAGACCAGGACCCAGTTGGTCACTGCCACTTGGCAGCATTAGAACGGGGCGTAGTGTGACCCCTTGTTGGCCTGGCCCCGGCCCGTCTCGCCTCCCTGACCGTGTCCTCGCCCTGGCTGGTTTCCATCCCCCACCACCCTCCCTCCAGCCCGACCTTGCGCTTCCTCTGCCCTCGGGCCTCAAGTCATCTCCTTGCACTCGGAGTAATGGCCCAACCTTCTGGAGCTTTCCGGGTCATGACTCCAGTCAGGTCCCTGACTCCTCTCAAGCCCCACAGAGGCTGGTTTCACTACCCCAGTGAACATCACAGGTGTTCACGTACTGATGCAGACATGGGGCTGGCTCCTCCTCTGCAGGGGAGGCCCCCGAGGCCCAGGGTCCTGGCCTGTCCGTCTCCAGGGCATCGCAGAAGAGTAGCCAACATGGAGAAGGTCCTCCACATGCGTGAGGAACGAGTGATCGAGCTCAGGCCGAGCACGGGACCATGCCTGGGACATGACACGGCCTTCATGGCGTCAGGAAGGAGGCAGGGCAGTGCCCCTGGCTGGAGGCCCCTGAGGACGACTGCTCCAGGCTGGCGTTCGGGTTGTTTATGGAGGAAGAGGCCGTGGATGGAGGTGCTGGGCTCAGCCCTGTGCAGACACCGGGAGCCCTGGACGCCTTTCCCTCCGGGCTGCCTTCTCCCCACATGAGCATCTTGAGCCCCATTCTCTGCCCCCGGTGGGATGTGTTAGCCCAGCCTGGGTCAAATAGGAACCCTCGGGTTTCCTGAGAATGGTTTTTAAATCTTTGACAGAAGTGTCATCCTATAAGATCTGGATGGGGATGTTGGGAAACCGGAGCGAGACGTGGAGATTCCATGGAGGCCCCGCACGCACGCTCTTTTTCCAGGATCATGTATGTCGGGCCATGACGTGTCCCTTGGCTGAGGTGGAAATGGGAGGATGGGGCTGCATGCAAAATGCTCTCCTGGAGGAGGGAGGAAGAGAGGGGAAGAGGGGGAGAGAGACGGGCTTGTAGGGAGGGGTCTTGCAGGGTAGGGACGGGGCCTTGACCTCGCACTGCTGTCCCACCCACCACTCTGAGAGTCCCACAGACCAGACTCGCCCTCACCCTGTCATGGTGGGAAGGGAGATAACAAGGAACAGTTGGATAAATACAACTTCCCACTCCAAGACGGGCCTCAGACATATCATGTTATTCCAAAAAAAATTTTTTTTAAGTGCAAAGATAAATTTCCCCATCTTGGCATTCTGAAGGGAGAGTTTTATTTTCCTTCTCTTCTGGGTGTTCTCTTCCAGCCTGGTAAAAGTCTGCTCAGATCGGGGGCCGAGAAGCATCCCGTGAGTGCGGCAGCTTCCAGAGGCAGCGGGACGGCCGGGCGGCCTCCTTCTCCTTCTTTGCCCCAGCTGGGCCTGCACCTGGCCCGGCCTCCCTGTCGTTTGTCCCTCCCCGTCAGCTTCATCACCTGCCCGGGCAGGTGGCCAGGGGACAGCCAGGCTCAGACACAGAGGGAGAGCGGATGGCTGGCGAGCTCTGGGGGAGGAGAGAGGTGCAGCTCGAGGAGGTGAGGTGGAGGACGGGTCAGGCCCCCTCCTCGTCCCGTGCCAGCCCGAGCTCCGTGGACTGGGCGCTTTGTGTCTGGGCCATCTGTCCTCCCACGGGGATGCTGGGGGGGGGGGTGCTGGGGTCATCCCTGGTTTGTTCACCCCTGTGTCCTTCCGGCCTAGAGCAGCTCCAGCAAGAGTCACTGATGGACGCATAAACAATGTCCCCGCACCCCCAGTTGCAGAGTGAGTGTAGACTGAAGCAAGGTGTGCGGATTCAAGTCCCGTGGAACCTCCAGGCCCGGGCAGGGATTGGGCACTGCCTGGCGGTTGCTGATTCCAGGTCTGCCTCCCGACCTTTCTGGCTTCCATTTCCCAGTTGGGAAACCTTGGGAGCTACAGGCCATGATGGCTAAGAGGTCGTTGGCGGAGGTCCGGAGGCCGGGCAGACAGGAGCACGGGCCCACCTGCCCGGGCACGCGTGGTTGTTCCTCACCGGGGACGCTCAGGTGTGTGAGCAGGTGTGTCTCCCAGCATCCGCTTTGTCTGCCCGTCACCCAGGGCTGCTGCAGAGGGGGCGGCACGTGGTCCCCCGACATCTGTCTACAAGGTCGACCTTGCAGGAGAGGAGCGGATGGGGGGGCGGAGATGCTGGTCGGGGGCCGCTCAGGTCCAGGCGAGTCAGGCCACGTCTGCTCTGCCTCCCGCTTTGAAATCAAAAGCCTTACAAGCAGGGGCGCCCACTGGCTCCGTCAGAAGACCCTGCGACTCGAACTCGGGGTGGTGAGCTCGAGCCCCACGGTGGGTGTGGAGATTTCCTACAATCTTAAAAAAAAAAAAAAAAAAAAAAAAAGCAAGCACCACACGGGTAATCAAAGCCAGCCACTTCCAAGCATAACCTTGTTGTCGTTGTGGGGCGAGCTGGAATCCCCCCCCGACCTGTGTCCTTTGTGTGTCAAGGACTCCGTGTCCCCTCAGGAATGATTAAAACACCGAGTGTCATGAAAAAGTCTTTGAACATTGTTAGACTTAGTAGCACACGCATTTGGATTACCCACCCCCACCCTCGTTAAAAAAGAAAACCTCTTAGTAAAACCCATAACAGAATGCTGTCTTAAAATTAGGCACTTTCGGGGGCTGTTTCTGATTATGGTGGTTTCAGGTTTTTCTAATTATTCTGTCCCAAATGTTTATCTTTTGCCCTAGTGTGCAGAGGGCTCTGTTTATATAACATTATACGGTGAAACAGCTGTAGGCTTATGTCCTAGCCCTGCTTGGTACCGGAGGCGATTAATGTGCACGGACACCGAGCTCCCATCTACATGACTTCTGTATCCTTAAGCCAAAAATCAGGCTGCGGGGCTCGCTATCCAATCCTTTTTCCCCCCTCCTCAATTAAGGAATGTTTTCCTTTGGAAAGCCTAACAGACGTAGGAAAATAATACCACGCGTAGTTTTGTGTATCACAAACCTTCTCTGCTGAGAAGGCTCACATTGAGAGCGTCCCCAGCACCAGGGATCACGATGGCTACACTCTTCATGAGCTCCTGCGACACTTTTGTTTCTTACTATCAATTAAGTGATTTTTTTTTTTTTGAGATAGCAAGCAAGAAAAAAAATTCTGAATATTTCTTATTCTGATTTGGCGACTTAAATTGCCCTGGTTTCAAAATCTCTGTTGCAATATAATAATGTGTCAAGCCACGATCTGCCTCCATGCATTCTCCTGCTCCACAAACATTTGAATACCTACTCGGTGTCTGGCCCTGGGTCAGGGGCCAGGGGTTCATGCAATAGGTAAAGAAAGGTCCCAGCCTTGGGGAGCCTGGGGAGCCTGTACTTGTATGGAGGGGAACCCCAAGGGACAGGCAAGCAAATTACATGAAAAGGATCCTTTTGGGGACACCTGGGTGGCTCAGTGGTTGAACATCTGGGTCTGGCTCAGGGTGTGATCCCGGGGTCCCAGGATCGAGTTTCGCTTCAGGCTTCCTGCAAGGAGCCTGCTTCTCCCTCTGCCTCTCTCTGTGTGTCTCTCATCAATCAATAAATAAAATCATTAAAAAAAGAAAAGAATTCTTTCGGATGGTAATGTTTTCAGGTGAACAATTGGGATCAGGCTCCCTGCTATGGGGCTTCTCACTCAGTAAGATCATGCATCCATCTCTGATGGATAGGTCCATCGGAGAAGGACAATCATCATATAGTCTCACTCATACATGGAATATAAGACATAGTGATAGGGATTATAAGGGAAAGGAAGGGAACTGAGTGGGAAAAATTAGAGAGGGAGACAAACCATAAGAGACCCCTAACTCTGGGAAACACAAAGGGTTACAGAATGGGAGGTGGGCTGGGATATGGGGTGACTGGGTGACAGGCATTGAGGAGGGCACTTCATGGGAGGAACACTGGCTATTATACAATATGCTGGCAAATTGAATTTAAATTAAAAAAGTGTAAAAAATAAATCTAAGAAACAAACAAACAAACAAACAAACAAAAAAGATCACACGTCCATGGCTGCTCTGGGCACTTGCGTGGGGCCCTGTCACAGGCTAGTTTCTGAGAGCTGTGCAACCCCCTCCAAGGGACACTTTGGCACAAGGACATGCCCCCAAGCTGGCTAAGATGCTCTTGGCACACTGGAGTCTGAAGCTCTTCCTCCCTTCTCCTCGTGTGGAGTTGGGCAGCCTCCCTGTCTGCAGACTCACCCACCTCCCCCTGTACCCTGTCCTTGTCGTGCTCGGCTTCCCCCAAGCACCCTCCTGGATGGCTAATCTCGTCTGGGTGTCAGCTTCTCGGGAGGACTGGACCAGCAAAGCGTGTTGAGTAAAGTATGAAGATTTAAACAGGGTGTTGTGAGACTTAAGGGCAGAGACATGAAAATGACCCCTGGTTGGAGGATATCAGGCTCCTGCCCTCACCTACGACTGCTCAGGGCTGCTTCCTGAGCGTCTTACTGTCAAATCCACACCTAGCAGAAGTGACTTCCTCCTTCCCTCCCTCCCTCCCTTCTTTCCTTCCCTCCTCCCATCCTTCCTTCCTTCCCTCTTTCCTTCCTCCTCTCTCCATCTCTTTCTCTCCTTCTTCCTCTGCCCCCCACCTCCCACAGCCGGGAACACTGTCCTGGTGAAGCTCGTCTCATTGTGATTCATAGTTTGCCTCAGCCAGGTGTTCCCTCCGTGGGCTCATCAGGCTCCCTACCCATGCCCCTGAATACCTTTGCTCCGACTCAGCTGCTCCGACTCACTGCAATAATCAAGCCCAGAGGAATATCTGTGGAAATCTTAGTTGGAGAATCAGGACTGGGTGTTGTTCAATACGTGGAAAAAATGCATTTTTTCCAAAGAACCGTACTCTACACGGTGGTCAGGCCCACAGCATTGCTGAGGCCCTGGTGAGGGCAGGTGTCAGGAGCCCCACTAAGGATCCACCCATCCTGCCCCCTGAGCTCTTCCCAGCTGTTGGTTACCCAAGGAAGACATCGTGCTCCCACGTGGTCCCAAGCCCTTGGCTATGTCGGGTTCCCCCATCTCGCAATGCCAGGGTAGGGGTGGCAACGGTCCAGGTGCGAGGCAGGGTCAGAGTCAGCCAGAGGCCTGGGGCACAGGAAGCTGGGGTGGGGGAGGCGTCAGGGCCAGCAGGAGGGTGGGGGACCCAGGGGCGACCCTGCTTAGTTCCCACTGTGCCGCATCTGGGGCCCCCCAGACCCAGCCAGGTCGTGGGCCCTCACACACCTGTCAGCTGTTCACGGTCCCGGGAGAGGACCCCGATGGGGCACCCACAGCTCTCGTTCCTGCTGAGTGACCTGCTGGGTGGTGCTTGGGGCTGTTGCTCGTTGTACCAGAGCCCCATACCGAGCCTCCCCACCCCGGAGAGTGCGCTGTGCAGGAACATGCCGTCCCAGGGGGGCGCCGAGCCGCCCCCTGCAGGGGTCTGTGTCTCCTGGAGCTGAGCAATCCTCTCCTCACTGGGGCAGTCCAGACACAAGCCGAAAGGGTTTGTGAGTCACCTTCATCTTGCATGTGCTCAGTATGGGACGGATGGCGCCGCTCGAATGTTCACTTAAGCCACATTTCGTGGGGCGGAAAGAATGGCATGCTGCATAATTGTGCATATAATTACATGCAAATCTGGGGATTTAGACAAGGCCCAGGATGCAGCTTCTTCCAGTGCTGGCATGAAAACTCTAACGCATTTAACTTCTCACGTGTGTGACCCTTATCTCTGTCCGGACCGTGGGGCCGGAGGTGGGACACACGTGTAGGACGGAGATGCCAGCCAGTGTCCCCAGCCCTCTGGTCTGTTTTGCCAGGCCCTGAGTCTGGGTGGATATTGAGACCTCCATGGACACTGTCTCCTCTTCCGCTGGGACAGTCCTCCCAGCTGGACACTGGTGACTTTGGGCCTCACTGGCCGTCTCCGGCTGGAGACCTCAGGGGTCCAAGTGGGCCAACTCTGGCATCCCCAAGGCCCCCCCACCCCCCAGCCACGCTGCGTCTCTGGGACAAGTGGGACGATGCTGGCTTTAGTCGACACTTCATCAGTGAGTGGGCTTTAGTGAATTGTGGGGCGCTGTGGCCCCGTGGAGGAGGCCCCAAGGTGGGGGCGTGCAGAGGAAGGAGGGAGGCGCCCTGAGGGGGCTGCATGGACAGGATGTGGGGCAGGAGCCCCCTAGCACGGCAGCGCAGTGGGAGCCAGGCTGACGATTATTTTAGGGGCGTTTGGGGGAGTCGTGACTGCTTTCTCCCGGGCAATCCCGAGACATCCAGCAGTGGACATCTCCGCTGCTTCTGCTAACGTCTTGGCAGGTGGAGGATTTTTTTGCATGTGGAACAGGGTACACGAGGCCCCGATCCCGTTTCAGAGTCAGCAGGGGGGGATGAGCTGTGGGGCAGTGCTCGGGGTGCAGCCAACAGCAGAGTCGGGGGGAGGGGGGGGGAGGGGACGCGGCCAGAGAGCAAGATTTGTAAGCTTCGCCTCTGCAGTCCGAGAAATACAAATTTTGTGAGTTGATTATTTCCGAAGTGGGATTGGAGGTGACCTTATCAACTCAGGAAAAGAAAGAGAATGGGAGGGGGTGCCTCCGAGGAGGCGAGATTTCTCTGCCTTTGGAGAGCGGCTGGAGGGTCCTCACACGGACACGCGCACGGGGGCAGTACCGAGGGGATGCCCAGGGCTCAGGGCGGCCCTGTGGGGGGGCTGCGGATCTGAACTGGGGGGCTAAGTGGAGATGCACCCCCCTGACCCCCTGACTCCCAGAATATCTGCAGTGTAAGCCTCGCTCCCCTCCCAGGCCCCTCCACCTCCCCTGCAAACTCAGCCCACACGCCCACCGGCCGACCGAGCATCTGCTCTGAAGACACCTAACGAGTTATTTTGGGAGGGGTGACGTTGGCACGGCTGTGCTGGGCACCCCAGGGCCAGGCCCCGGCAGTCCGCTCTTGCCGGCCGGCCCTGCCGGCCATGGAAGGCGAGCTGAGCTGGCAACCTGCTGGAGAGGAGCGAAGTAGGGCACTCTCACTCTCACACTCCCTCACACTCACACCCAAATGCAGAAGGAAAGAGCGCTCAGAGAGGGGTGGGAGGGGTGCCCTCTGATCTCCCTTCAGAAACACCCCAGCCGAGGTCAGCCCAGGGATGGGCACCATCGGGGGTACGGGGTTCACTGGTTCCAGCCTGCGTGGGAGTCCTCTAAGAGGGTGACCTGTGCCCCAGACTCCCAAGGGCCCGGCTGAGATGTGCTCAGGGCTGCATGGCCCATGGGGTGGAGGGTGGGGGGCGTCCCCTCCTGGTCCTTTTTCCCCTCTCCTTCCACAGGAGCTAGACCTGCATCACCATCTGAGGGCTCTTCACACTTCTGGCTTCCTCCCCCCTTTTATTTTTCACAGGTGTTGGCGCCCAATAAATCTCTTGCACGTCTCTGCTTTGCAGAGGACCCAAGAATTAGGTTTAGGGGAGAGATGGCTCGCAGCCTGGTTGGCAAGGGGGCTCCCATCCCTAGTGGTATGTGGGCTGTGGATGGGGCCTGGCACAAGACGGGGGGCCCAGATGCCAACAGTTTTAATGGTGGTGACTTGAGAGATTGTCCCAGCGACGGGGACGCCTGGACAAGTGTGATCAGTCAGTCTGCTAGAAATAGGGAGGCAACAATATGAGGACAGCAGAAATGGTTGGTTATTACTGTGCTGCATTCACGACCGCAGGGGGACCCGTACAGAGGGGTCAATCCTGAGCTGGACCCTTGGAATGCAGAGAAAGAGCAACCATAACGGGAAGACCAAGTGGAAGTGCTGGAAAGTCCCCTCACCCCCCTTAGGCCAAGGTAGTGAATCAAAAACAATGTCACCTTCCGGAAGCTGGGTGGGTTGGCACCGTCTGCGCTGCCTTTGAAGATTTTAAGAACGTGATCTTTAAGAGGGTTCGTCCTTCTTCTATCACCCACCATGACACGAAGTTGGGTGTGCCTGGGGTGGTGGGGTGGGGGAGTCCATTCTACTGTGGAAATGGTGCTTCTGGGATGGAGCTGGGCAGGACCAGGGGGCACCAGGCCCCCTCTCCGTCACCTGCCACAGTGGGAGGGGCGCCCCTCCTCCAGCTGGCATCTCTGGCCCTGCGGGTGGTGTGATACGAACTGCAGAAGGAGGAGGCAGCCTGAGCTTGCTTGGTATCTGGAGGCCAGCTGGAAATGCTCGCCTGCTTGGATTTTAACCATCATAGGCTTTGCTGCCAACCCGTGTCATTCATTCCTAAACTCTGCTTTGCAGATGATCCAACTGACACAATAAAAATTAAAAAAAAAAAACAAAGAAAAAAAAAACAAAAAAAACCAACAACCCATCAAGATCAGAAGAAAAAAGTAAAAAGACATAAAAAACTCTAACCCAAACCCAGCTTCGTTAGCGTCTTCGGTGAATTAGAGAAAATGTGATGCATCCATGAAACATGAACACAGACCTATGAGAGCAGAGCAGCCACAGCCAGCAAGTGCCGTGGAGTCAGAAGTAGAGGTTGAGAGGGAGAAGGAATCCTCTGGAAAACAGTTCAGAAGACAAAGAAACAGAGACAAAGGGAGAAGAGGCCTATGGTCCGGTCCGTTTAGGAGCTCGCCGGTGTGACTAGCAGTGGCCTGGGGAACTGACAGTGGGGACAGCCTTCCTGCTCCCCGTGGGCTCCCTGGTGGCCCCCCCACCCCGCAGGGCTTCCTGGCTGGGCTGGTGAGCTGGTGCCTTTGAGAAGGTTCCTGCGCGGAGGGTGGGGGAGCTGCAGGTGCACAGGTCCTGGCCCATCCCCGTGAGCAGGCCGGGGGGTTGGGGGGCAAGGGGGTCTTGGTCCAGAGCTGCCGTGAGCAGCACAGCACAGGCCACCGGGGGACCCCCTGCTGCAGCTGGGGCTCCCGGGCCTCCTCTCCTCCTGTTTCCGTTTGTCCTCCCGGCCAGAGAGGCCAGCAGGGGAGAGCAGGCAGGGCAGAGGGAGAGGAGAGGCAGCGCCAAGCAGAGAAAGGGGGGGAAGATGCCCTGCAAAGAACTCAAGCGCCAGACGGGCAGCAGGTCCCAGCAGCAGCCCCGTGGGTTGGGGGGCCCCGGGGAGTCCCAGGGGCAGCGCCTCCAGGTGGGAGGGAGAGCGGCTGTCTGTCCGTGTTGCACACACGCTCAGCAGCTGCTAGGGGATGAGGGAGTGACAGGTGCCCTGCGTCCCGCTCAGGCCTCGGGAGCTTACCTGCCGCCCCTTTCCGCAGGAAGCCACTGGACCACAAACCCCTGAGTAGGGGAGGCTGGAGAAGGAGGCCGGCCTGCGTCCTCGAGGAGGCCTGGGGAGGGAGGCCAGGGCGCCGGAGGGAACGGGCGGGAAGCGGGGCGTCCCTGGGATGCGGGGGCAGCAGGTGGGGTGTGGACCCCGCGTCCGGGGCGTGCGTGCCCTTGCCCTGGGACTGTTGGCTTCTAGAAGGACAAGCGTGGAGGGAGACTACGTGGTGCGGGCGCGGGCCTGTTTAACTTTTAGATTCGATTTCGGGATCGTTTACTCAACGGGAAAGCATGTAAATGTTATTACTGTGTAGTCCCCAAATGAGAGTGCTGAGGCCTCCGGCGGAGCCGAGCGGGCGCAGGGAGGGGCAGAGGGACCGAGCAGGACCATCTGCTCACCGCGCGGGCTTCGGGGGGGCCCCAAGGGCCGGGGCTCCCCCCAGGCCCCGGTCTGTCGACTGCAGGCCCTCAGTTCTGGCGTCTCCCCGAGCCACTTCTTTCACAATTTCCCTTCTCTGTGTCAAGACTTCTGGGGTTGACTGACCTGTTCATGGTCTCATCTTGGTGCCTTGGTTGCAAAGTCCTTTTAGTTCTATTCCACCGTCTTGGTAATTTCCTCAATTTTGTTTCTTTTTTTTTTTTTAATAATAAAATAGGATTTTATTTATTTATTTGAGAGAGAGAGAGAACATGCAGGGGGAGGGGCAGAGGGAGAAGCAGACTCCCCGCTGAGCAGGTAGCCCGATGTGGGACTCGATCCCAGGACCCTAGGGGCATGTCCTGAGCCGGAGGCAGACGCTCAATCCACTGAGCCAACCCAGGTGCCCCTCAACTTTGTTTCTATCACTTTTGGGGGGTTTTTTGGTTCTCATCCTCATATATTTAACTCTCCAGTGATCATGGTTACTCTATTGTTGTTGTTTTAATGTTTTGGATTAGTTTAGTTGTTTTAAGAATCTGTTATTTTATCTTGTTCTCTGAGATTTTATGCAGAGTCTCCATCACCCTCTTGTCTCCTTTCCCTTTTCCCTACACGTGTTGGCTTTCTGTGCTCTTGGATCGCTGTGTCAGGCACGTATGTGGAGTGGAGGCCTTGGGATGCCGACGGAAGGTCCTGCGCAGAGTGACCTGGAGGTGGGCAGCTTGTTTGTTAGGGACCCTTGCTGTCGATCCTCACACCTGACCGTCCACACCCCAAGTGACCTCGCATCCTCGTCCTGGCTGGGCATTGGGCCCGTGAGCCCCCTTCTGAGGGCAGCTCCCCCTTGCATTTTCCCGGGCCGCTGTAACCATCGCCACAAACTTGATGGTCTAGAAATGACAGAAGTTTACTTTCTCACCGTTCTGGAGGTTGGATGTCTGAAATCAAGATGTCAGCAGGGCCGTGGCCCCCCAGAGGCTCTTAGGAGGGTCCTCCCCTGCCTCTTGCAGCTTCTGGGGCTCTGGTTCCAGGTGTTTCTTGGTTTGTGGCACATCAGTCCCTTCTTCTCAGCCAAGTCCTCCTCTCCTGGCTCTTCAGTCTTCAATCCTTTATAAGGGCTGTTCATTGCCCAGGGCCCACCGGTAATCCAAGGTGTTTCCATCTCAAAACCTTGAAATTAATTATATGTGCAAAGACGTTTTCCCAAATAAAGTCACGTTCTGGGTTTCTGGGGCTTAGGATGTGGGCATATCATTGGGGGGGCCACCACTGGACCCACTATACTCCCTAAACCCCTGACATGTCCCCTTTCCAACCTAAATCCCCGTAGAGTGAGTTCTCTGCAGAGACTTGTCGGAGAAGACCAGGGGAAACAGCCACTTCTTGGGCCTCCAGGGAGCTATTATGCTCTGTGACACCGAATGGAAGGATAATAAGCTGCTTGAAGGGGGTCTCTCTCAATTTCTATTCATTTAGCAGATGCTCGTATTCTGTGTGGCACAGAAAGGGTCATTCCTGCTGGACCCGAGGTTGTCCAGAAACCTTATGAGACCAACTTCATGTTGGCTTCAACTATTTTAATAGGTGGGTCAATGTAAAACGGTTGGAAATCTGGCTTCTCCTGGATGTACCTTGATGGCTCCCGTTGGATGATGCTGGTGCCTGAGTCTTCCTCCAGGCTCGAGGACCCTTGGCTGGACCTTGACACTGGCCTTGCTCTCCCCTGAGCTGGCCTTCCTCTGGGTTGACTAGTTGTCTGTACTCCTTAAAACCCAGACCCCCGTGAGGAAAGCACAAGTCCATTGCCCTTCCAGGGTGGGCATTTCCGCAGAGTAGAGCCTGATTCCACAGAAGGGGACAGCATGATAATTTTAGGTGATGCAGGATGAGTCAGAAAGGGTCATTTTAGGGAGGTAAGTACTGCTTATAGTAATAAAAACACACACGATCCCTTAAAAGGAGTGGTAAAAATAAAAGAACAGAAACTGGATAAAGACACGGGGTGGGAGAGAGTGTACCAGAAACGCTGCGCTATTCCTCAGAAGTGCTGACATTTTCTGTTTGGGGCCTGTTGCCTAGTGAAATTCCACAACTGGAGCGTCATTTTTGCTGGATCCAGGGTTGTCCAGAAACCTCATGAGACCAACGGCTTCTACTATTTTAATATGTGGGTCAATGGAAAACAGTTGGAAATCTGGTAGTTGGTTAAAATTTCACTGGCCAGGCCCCTGTTTGAATAGACACATTTATAATTCAGCTAATGCTCTGATAAATTACATCAAGAGGGAGTTAGAACATTTCAGGCAGGCTTTTGGGGGCGGGGGGAGTGCAGCCGGGAGGGGGCTGAAAGATGGGGAGCCCTCGGTGGTGCGGGGCCAGCTCGCTGGTGAGGAGGCGCTCTGTTGTGTGAGCTGGATCATCTGCGAAGCAGACGCGAAGCCCGGACGCCTGCAGGACCCATTTCGTTCCAAGGAATATTTGCTCCTATATTTGAAAATTCGATGTCCCACAAAAAATGAGGTTTTGCAGCTTTTCTCGAAATGCTGGAAGATTCTGGCCACCGTGAGCTCACATCGCTGCAGGGCCGCGGGTGTTACCCTGAGTGGTTCCCACCTCGAATTAACTTCGGGGAGCTGTAGACACTGGGAATGGGGGTGGAGCCCGAGGGAGGGAGGCCAGCATCCCGGAGCCCCAAAGCTGTCTGTGGGAGGCATAGACAGGCATACCTGACATGCAGGTCTGTGTGTGTGTCCGTAGGTATGCATGTCTATGTGTCTGTCTGTCTCCCTGGTGGGTATAACTGGTGTAACTGGAGCCAGTCTGGGAGCCTGGACTCAGATGTAAGGACTCCCGTAGGGGTGAGAAGAGTAGAAGTGGACCTCCTCAACCCTTGTGCCATGTCAGACTGAACCCACGGGGAAGGAAGGACGTGGCCAGCCCTGAGCAGCTGGGCCTCCACCTGAAATCCTCCAGGGTTCCAGAAAGCTACGGACACCTTCATCAGCACGTATCCTGAGAGGATACGTCCCAGGGATGATTGTATACAACTGGTTGTGAGAACCTGCGTATTATATTTAATCAAATGAATTTTTTTTAATTTTTATTTATTTATGATAGTCACAGAGAGAGAGAGAGAGGCGCAGAGACACAGGCAGAGGGAGAAGCAGGCTCCATGCACCGGGAGCCCGATGTGGGATTCGATCCTGGGTCTCCAGGATCGCGCCCTGGGCCAAAGGCAGGCGCCAAACCGCTGCACCACCCAGGGATCCAATTTAATCAAATGAAAAATTGGTTAGTATAACATAATGTCATATAATATAATAAATGCATAATATGTTATATATTTATACATGTTATATTTATGTTATCATACTTATATGTTATTATATATGACATACATAATATTTTAGAATTTACATACTGAGTTTTCCTAAAGCGATTGAGATTCCTGACCCCATACACCCAAAACCCTTTATTTGTTAATTTCATTTAATTTAATTTTTTGAGAGAAAGAGCACGAGAGGGTGAGCGGGGTGAGGGGCAGAGGGAGAGAGAGAATATCAAGCAGACTCCCTGCTGAGCAATGAGGCTCCATCCTAAAAACCTGAAACCAGGAGTGGGTCGCGTAACCAGCTGAGCCGCCCAGGCGCCCACACGTAACCCTTTATGAAAGGTAATTGGAATGAGAGAAAAGGAGAGATCTGCTGGGAGGAGGGGTTATAAGATCGAGATCAAGAGAAGTAAGATTTCTTTAAAAATTATAGAAAGAACTGACCACGTGGGTTCCGAGACAACCCCTGAAGCACCCGTCTGTAGAACATGGTCTCCGGATACCTTTCTGTAGCTGCGCCCCAAGTCTCTGGATGCGGGGTGAAGGAGGCACTTCCGGGGCCGGGAGGTCGGGGCCCCAGGAGGTGCTCTCCGGCCACGAGGGAGATGGCCGGGCTCAGGCTGCATCACCCGGGCGCCCCTGCCATCCTGCGCTCTCAGGGGCCCGAAGAACCGGGAGCGCGCGTAGCTTACGGTGGTTTTGTAACCTCCTTTGATAGTGAAAGTCATTCCTAAAAACTCAGGTGTGTCCAGGCACCTGCGCGGCTCAGTCGGTGAAGCGTCTCCCTTTCGGCTCAGGTCACGATCCCGGGGTCCTGGGGTGGAGCTCGGTGTCGGGCTCCCTGCTCGGCGGGGAGTCTGCTTCTCCCTCTCCCTCTGCCTCCCCCCAGCCCCGGCCTGTGCATGTGTGTGCACTCTCATAAATAAATAAATAAATAAATAAATAAATAAATAAATAAATAAATGATATCTTAAAAAAAAACCCATATGTATCATTGCCTCTTGCCATAACTCAGAGGCAACAGAGTAACACGATGTTAAGCTTTGCTGCAGACCTTGTGCAGTGCGCATTCCACACCTCTGTCTCCGCTAAGGCTGCTGCAGTGTTTCTATCTAAATAACACCATGATGTGCCCACGGCATCAATTCCAATGATCTTAGACATTACCAACTTGAAGCGCAGCTGTATCACACACACACACACACGCACAAAGTCCCAATTATAGACTCACTTTTTTTTTTTTTTTGGTCTTTTCCTGTGTTTTATCATATTTCAATTTCTGCCATGGCTGGGGCTGTGTCTGTTTGCTGTGTTGTGACATCTGCTCCTGGCCTGTGCTGACTATGGTAAATTCCAGGTGAACAACGCAGAGTGAATGCTGTATCGTCCTGTGTACCTGCGTGAACCCCCTTTCCTCAAGGTTCCCTGTTGTAAATGATCTCAGCAGCTGCAGTGGCTGGATAAGGCCCTGGGCTCCCATCATCCATCTGCGGGTCTACAGGAGGAAGGACCGCACGCCTGTGCAGCCTGCTGGGGGGACACCCCCCTCCCCGGGGATGGGAGTGTGGGGATCTCAGGGGGAAGAAGCCCCCACCTTTGTCCAGCCCCCTCTCATCCAGCAAAGGAGGCCCCTGAGGGTCATAATGGGATGAAGGATGGTGGGGAGTGAAGATTCTAGAAGATGATCCAAGGTCTTCAGAGTCATTGCTAAGTTCTAGTGGCCTCTTGAGGTCTGGTCCCACTGTGGGGCATCGTGGGTTACCCCGTGGCATGCCATGGGGAGACAGGAAGCAGGGAGTGTGGGGGGGGCACTGTGGGAGCCTCTGAGAGGGGCTGGAGGGGAAGCATGACCGTCGTGGGCATCGTGAGCCACCACAGCCAGCTCCCGCCTGCCACCAGACCTGCCACCCCCACCACATTCCGGTCGCACGGCCCCCCAGGGCCCATCCCTCTGCTCTCATGTCCCCCTGCTTGAAGTGTCCCCTTCGCAGCTGCCTCCCCATCGGACAACTGTGACAGGTCCCTGCAGACCCAGTTCAGGAGGCTTCTCCTCCAGGAAGGCCTTACGACCCCCGTCTTCCTGGGTGCTTGGTGGGGGGCGGGGGGTTCTCGGTAAGTGGTTGAATTAGACATTCAAGGGTGACAGGTGGCATCAGAGGGGAGCTGACATTTTAATGAAAGCCCCCGGGGGACTCTGACCCACAGCCCTGTTTACAATCGCTGCCCTGCTCAGAGCAGCCTGCGAAGGCTGTGCGTGTTTATTTTAAAACATTCTTTTAAATATTTTAAAATATTTTTAAATGTTTTTAAACATTTATTTATTCATGAGACACACACACACACACACACACACACACACACACACACACAGAGGCAGAGACACAGGCAGAGGGAGAAGCAGGCTCCATGCAGGGAGCCCGACACGGTACTCGATCCCGGGACTCCAGGATCATGCCCTGGGCTGCAGGCAGGTGCTAAACCGCTGCGCCACCCAGGGATCCCCTTAAAACATTTTTTCAAAAAGATTTATTTTAGAGAGAGAGAAGCAGAGGGAGAGAAACAGAGAATCTCCAGCAGACTCCCAGCTGAGCGTGGAGCCTGGCGATGCAGGGCTCCGTCCCAGGCCCCTGCTCTGCGATCGCGACCTGAGCCGAAGTCGAGAGTCAGGCACGCTAGTGCCTGAGCCCCCAGGCGCCCCTGCTCTGTGTATTCTTATACTTGTAGTCCGCTCTTCCCACTTCCTCCCTGGAAATAAATCTTCAACCTACGTGCTGGCTGAGCAAATGCTACTGAAGACGCCTAACATGAAAAATAGGCAGGTGGCTGGTTTGAGGGTGCTGGTTTATAGGAAGAGGAAGGGATGGGTATCGGGTGCCTGACACATGGCGTGGCAAAGGCCACCTACCCGTCTCAGGGCGAACAAATGACAGTCAGGAGCTTTCTACAGGCTGGGGTTTGCTCCAGCCTCTTCACGTGTGTTAGCGCACACACATCATCTGCACGAGCACTGTATGGCAAGGGTTCCCATTACCCCTACTTCACAGAGGAGGAAGCTGAGTCTGGAGAGGTTGAGGACCCGGCCCGGGTGAGTCGGTGCAGCTGGGGTTTGTGCAGACATCCTAGCTCACGGCGCTTTTGGGTCTGGCTCCCTGGAAGTGCGTCGGATGATGTGCTCTGGAGCACATGTGGAATGTGCCCTGGAGAGCTTTGCACCCCTGCTCTCTGGCTCTCGGTCTGCCTTCTGGAGGGGGGCACAAGCTCCCAGCATTTCCAAGGGGGTGGCTCCCATTGGTCAAAGACAAGCCTGCGGAGAAAGCTGCAGGCGACAGCCTTTATCAGCTGCACTTGGCAGCTGTTGGGTGATGGGCTCCCCCAGGCTCCAAGGGGCTGGGTGAGGAGCCCGATGGTGTGGCTTTTGGAGTCCTTATCACTAAACACTACGCAGAAATGTACCCCATCCCTGTGGGTCTAAGGAATTCGTGAGGTGGGAAAGCTTCTGACATTTTTCCTGGGCTCCAACACCTTGATGGTGATAGGTCTGAGCCAGGCTTCTCGCCAGACCTACCTGGAGGGGACTCTTCCCTTGGGAATTACAAGGTGACATGAGGGTGCCCTGAGAATACAGACAAAGCCTTCCTTTGTGCTGAGAACCATGTACATTTGTCTGTGTTTTGCTTCTGTAGCTCCTGGCGGGTCCTCAGAGATGGCTTACTTGTATGAAGAATGAATAAATGAATGAATGAATGAATGAATGAATGAATGAATGAATGGGCTTAGCAATGATGTCTGCGTCCTGTTGTCACCAGTTTCCGGGCACCCGGGGGATCGTGCTGGGGACACCCACACCTCTGTTTCTGCCTCTTCGTCTGTCCAGGACACAGGCTTGCAGCCCACCTGCCGCCTTCCGGGGGGCCTGGGAGTCGTCACCAGCGTCACCGGGGGTTTTTCGGGCCCGCAGCCGCGTGCTGAGGAGCCTGCTTGGGGCTGGAGGGGTCAGGCGAGGGGAGGGTGCGGGTCCCCCACTGCCACAGTCACAGTCACTGTTGACAGCACCTAGGCTGTTGCAACCAGTGGAAAAAGGACTTCACTGCTGCCTGTAAGCCGTGAATCAGCGGCCGCCCTGCTAACGGCTTCCTCGGAGGCCGGGGCGGGGGGCAGCCAGGGGGGCAGCCGGGGCGGGCGTGCCCGTGCCAGTCACTGTGACTGCTCCTCGGTGCCCGGCCCCTCCCGGTCTGAGGCTGTGGTGGCCGGGTGGGGGCTGAGCTGGCTCTCTGTCCCGCTTCCACCCTTACTCACTGCCCTGTCATCTTCCGGGAGCGTCACCACCCGCCTGCCAATGTCTCCGAGGCCTGGGGCGCTCACCTTCCTCCGGGTCACCTCCCACCTCCATCCACGCCCCCTGCAAGGGGGACCTGGCACTGCCTGCTCCGGGGCTCGTCCCTCCCCCCGCCTCCCCAGCCCGTCAGCAGTGGGCAGGGGCCAACGTCCAGGGCACAGAAGTGACAACATGAAACCTTGAGCACAACCCCCCCCACACACACACACGGGGCACGGGGTTGGCTGTTACAGAGGAGGGGATAGCTGAAGGTGTTCTGGGCAGAGAACAGGAGGAGAGGCTGTGACAGGTCCGGGCTCTCCACCTGTCACCCCCGCCAGACCATCCTGCAGCCTTCGGAACTCTTTCACTTCCTCCTCTCAACCAATCTCCGCGACAACCTTACGAGACCAGGAATATGGGCAAAGTGTTCTCATTTTACCAACAGAGAAAACTGGAGCTCAGGTCAGGAAGTGGCCCGGAGTCCCACGGTCAGGGAGTGGAGAGCTGTGTCTATGACCCAGGTCCTCCGCTCAGTCTTCTTATCCTCGCTGCGCCCCACACTTCTCGGTTGCTTGGTTAATACAGGGTCTCTATTACTCTGTTGCATTGCGTCCCATCCCGTTCCATTCCATCCCCTTCCATCCCATCCCACTCCACTCCATTCGACTCCATTTGACTCCATTCGACTCCATTCCATTCCACTCCATTCCATTCCACTCCACTCCATTCCATCCCATGGCATGCCATGTCATGCCATGCCATTCCATTCCATCCCCTTCCATCCCATCCCACTCCATTCCATTCCATTCGACTCCATTCCACTCCACTCCACTCCATTCCATTTCATCCCATCCATCCCATCCCATCCCATCCCATCCCATCCCATCCCATGCCATGAGATCCTATGCCATTCCATTCCATGCCGTGCCATGCTATTTGACCCAACTCTATCTTGTCCCATCCCATCCTCTTCTATTCTCTTCTCCTCCTCCTCCCCCCACCTGCCGCCCCATCCCAGGTCTAAGCAAGCCCTCATCTTTTTGTTTCTGTCGATTCGCCTATTCAGACTATACATGCCAACGGAATCATACAATACATGGTCTTCTGTGATCGGCTTCTTTCACTTAGCGTCACGTTTTCAAACTTCATCCACGCGGTGGCTTGTATCAATCCTCTTCAATGTTGAATAATATTCCAGGGCGTGGAGAGACCACATTTCATGATCTCCTCATCAACGGGAGTGTTTTTACTTTTGGGATCTTATGAATAATACTACTATGAACATTTTGTGCAGGTTTTTGTGTGGATGTGTTTTCATTTCTCTTGGATGTGAAGCTAAGAGTGGAATTGCTGGCTCATAGGGTGACTCTATGTTTAACCTTTTGAGGAGCTGCCAGACTGTGTTCCCAGGCACCCGGCAAAGTGGCGATTTCACATTCCCACCGGTAGTGAGCGTGTGAGCATTTCATCTTCTCCACATTCTCACTGGTGATTGTCTAACCCGTCCTGGTGGTTGTGAGGTGGCATCTCACTGTGGCTTTAATTCGCATTTCCCTGATGGCCAGTGACGCTGGTTCTTTTCATGTACTTATTAACCATCTGTGTATGGTCTTTGGAAACATGACCATTCAGATGCTTTGCCCGTTTTTTTTTTTTTTAAATTGAGTTTTCTTGTTATTATTGAAGCATTACGTGTTCTAGATGCAAATCCCTAATCAGACATATGATTTGCAAATATTTTCTCCCATTCTGTGGGATGTTTTTCCACATGAAAGTGTCTTTCAAAGCATATCACTTTTTTTTTTTTTTAGATTTTATTTTTAAGTAATCTCTATGCCCAGCATGGGGCTCAAACTCATGACCCCAAGATCAAGAGTCATGTGCTCTGCTGACTAAACCAGTCAGGTGCCCCTCAAAGCACAGCAGCTTTTAAATTTGATGAAGTTCAATTTATTTTGTTGTTCTTTTAGAGTTGTATCTGAAAAAAACAAAACAAAACAAAACAAAACAAAGCATTGCCTAATCAAGGTTGTGAAGACTTACCTCTGGCTTTTTTCTAAGAGTTTTATAGTTTTAACTTTTACATTTAGCTCTTTGATTCATTTTGAGCTAATTTTTGTACATGATGTACTGTGATGTGAGGTAGGGGTCAAATTTAATTGTTTTTGATATGGAGATCCGGTTTCCTAACACCAGTGATTGAAAAGATGACTCTTTTCCTTGGAATTGCTTTGGTATCTTTGTTGAGAATCAATTGAACATAAATGTATGGGTTTATTTCTGTACTGCATTCTGTTCTATTAACCTGCATGTCTCTCCTTGTGCAAGGCCCGTACCGTTTGATTACTGTTGTTTTGTAGTTAGTTTCAAAATTGGGAAGAGTTAGTCCTCTGGGTCTGTTCTACTGTTTCAAGATTGTTCTGGCTGTTTTGCATCCTTTGCAAGACTCTATGAATTTTAGAATCAGCTTGTGAATTTCTACAAAGAATTTGGCTAGGATTCTGATAGGGATTGCACCGAATCTGTAGATCAGTTTGGGGAGTAGTGCCACTTCAACAATGTTAAGTCTTTCATTCCACAAACACCAGGTATCTTTCCATTTATTTAATTTTTCTTTGATTCATTTCAAAAATGCTTTGCTGTTTTCAGAGTAGAAGTTTTGCATTCCTTTCATTTATTTCTAAATATTTTTTTTTGATGCTATCTTTGGTTGTTTGGGATTTCCTACTTAGATAATCATGTCATTTGTGAACAAAGACAGTTCTATTTTTTTCCATCTCAGTCAGTATATCTTTTATTTCCTTTTCTTATCTTATTGGACTAGCTATGACTTTCAGTGTGATGTTGAATAGGAATGATGAGAGAGGACTTCCTTGTCTTGTTTGTGGTCTTAGGGGCAAAGTGTCTAGTTTCTCACTGCTAATTATGATGTTAGCAGTAGATTTTCTGTAGTTTCCATTTATTTATAGCTTGTTGAGAGTTTTATCATGAGAGGGTGTTGGATTTTGTTGAATGTTTTGTCTGGATCAATTGATATGATTACATGATTTTCTTCTCTAGCCTATGGATTTCTGTTCTTTTAAATTTGCTAAGGTATGTTTATGGACCAAAGTATGGTCTATCTTTGCGAATATATTCCATGCGAGTTTGAGAAAAATGTTTATTCTGCTGTTATTTGATGGAATATTTTTATTTATTTTTTTAAGATTTATTTATTTATTCATGAGACACACACACACACACAGAGACAGAAGCAGAGACAGAGGCAGAGGGAGAAGCAGGCTCCTCACAAGGAGCCCGATATGGGACTCGATCCTGGATCCTGGGATCAGGCCCTGAGCCAAAGGCAGAAGCTCAACCACTGAGCCACCCAGGCATCCCTGATGGAGTATTTTTAAAATATCAATTAGACCAAGTTAATTGATTGTGATGTTCATCTGTAACTTTACTGATTATCTGTTACTTATATCTTTATTGATTATTTGTTTAATTGATTTATCAATTACTGAGAAAGGAGCTTTAGTCTTCAGTCATAATAGGGGATTTGGTTTTTCTCCTTGCATTTCTATCAGTTTTTGCCTAATGTATTTTGATGCACTGTTGTCAGGTGTATACGTGCTGAGGGGTTGTTATCTCTTCTTGGAGAACTGACTTCTTTCTTATGTGATGTTTCTCTTTAACTCTGATAATTTTCTTTGTCCCAAAGCCTGTTTTGTCTGAAATTAAGACAGGTATTCTAACTTTCTTTTGGTAAATATTAGCATGAGATATCTTTTTCTGTTCTTTTACTGTCAGTTTATACAAGTCTTAATATTTAAATTGGGGTTCTTATAGAAAACATAGAGTTGGGTTATATTTTTAAAGAGATTTTATTTATTTATTTGAGAGAGAGAGAGAGAGAGAGGCACAGGTGTATGTGAGTGAGAGGAGGGGCAGAGGGGAAGGGAGAGAGGGACAAGCGGACTCTGTGCTGACCTTGACATGGATCTGGATCCCATGACCTTGAGATCATGACCTGAGCTGAAACCAAGAGTCTGAAGTTTAAATGACTGTGCCATCCAGGTGCCCCTAGTTGGGTTATTTTTAAATTCACTCTGATGATTGCTATCTTCCCTTGGCCCATGTAGGCCACTCCTATTTTAAATAATTATTTGATATAGATGGATTAATATCTACCATATTTGTAACTTTTCTACCTAATACACTTGTTCTTTGTTCTTTTCTCCCTACTTTTATGCTTTGTCTGGTTTTAATTGAGCATTTGATAGAACTTAATTTTCTCTTTCCTCAAGATATCACTTATACATCTTTTAAAAACTGTGATGGTTGTTCAAGAGTTTGCCATACAACTTTACAAATAATCTGGGCTCAGTTTCAAATGACACTATACTGTGTCACAGACGGTGCAGGTGTCTTAGAATATTTCCAATTCCTCTCTCTTGCACCTTACAGCCTTGCTGCCATTTATTTCATATCCACATGTGATAACTGTCTGATACACTGTTGCTATTTTTATTTTGAGGAATTATCTATTATATCCATTAAGAGTAAGAACAATAGAAGATTTGGTTTTACCTTCATGTATTACTTCTCTGGTGCTTTTCCTTTCTTTAAGAAGATCCAGTTTTCTGATATCCTGGCTTTCTTATGCCCAAAGGACAAGCTCAGACTGGTGCTGGAGAAGTGTTAAGAAAGCCAGGTGTAATGGAGACAGACGAATGTGCGGGAAGGGCAGGAGGTGATGGACACCAGTGAGGCCATGGGCTAAGCTTGCTTTGGTTGGGTGGATTAAGGACACTGACCACCCCCAGGGTCCAATGAGGCAGTTCAGTCTTTCCTAAAAGTTCTTACCAAGTTTGGGACAAACTCATGCTTATTTTGGGGCCAGTGGGAGAGAATTTTGCCCCCAACCCTGCACCTATTCTGCCTTTAGCTTTTGTACATCCAACTTGGGTAACATACATGTTCATTATCTTGGAGACTTGTGAACCCAAGTTTTAAGTTTCTTAAAATCTGTATTGAAATTTCAAATGTTCTAATCTTGAATATGAAGCCAGGGCTGGTGAGTTAGCAAGGAAGGATAAAGGAAACTTCTTTCTTTCCCCATGCAGCTTGCAGACATGTGACTCAGAGCCATTTAGGCGATGTGGGTGACATGAAGGAAAAACCAAGGTTGATTTGTTATGTGGAAGAAAAATCTCATTATAGTGTATCTTCCAACAAAGACTGAAATAGTGAAAAGCTGCCTACATTTTGAGACTGGAAATAGACAGAGTGGAGAAAAACTTGATGTTCTTTTCAGGGAAGATTGTGGTTAAGGGTGAGAGGATGGAGCAGCCCCCAGGGAGAACCACAGGAAAATGAGAAGGTCATCAAGACAGACTCTGTGAGTTGCAGGGCTGGGGAACCAGGAGACTGAGTTCCAGAGCTGGCTCTGCTGCTAGCTCTCCTTGTACCTCAGGAGTCATGGTCTTTTCCTGCCTTGGTTTCCTCATCTATAGCATGAAGAGTCTGTACTAGACCCTCTCCCATGGGGGCCTTTGGGGCCACATCGTGGTATTTAAGAGGAGGGAGAAGTAAGGAGTTGATAAAGTTATGAATGGAGGAGGAAAGCAAAATGAGGGGCTGTGGTTGCGGCACCGTCTGCCCATCCCCATCCCAGGCACCTGTGGGACTGAACTTTGGACCCAGCTGTCTTTCTTTATCTCTCCGCTTTGGGAGGACGTTCAGCACTCAACACTCTGGGTTCACATCCCTGCCCTGCCATTTGTTAGACAGGTGAGCTTGAGCAAATGTCTTAACTGCTCCTTGCCTTGGTTTCCTCATCTGTAGATTCCAGTGGTACCAGGGGGTACCCCATGGAGTTGTTGTGAGGTTAGGTGAGGCAAGCATGTGTCGCCCTTGGCATTGGGCCTCCATTCAGTGGTGCTCATCATCACCTCAGGGAGGTGGCGTACGTCCCTGCAGAGTGTCAGAGCTTATGGCAGATGAGGCCTCCTGACCTTGGGTCCCACCTTCCAGAGCCCAGGCCTCCCCACAGAGACTCAGAGAGCTGAGAACAGGATGGAAACTCAGGGGGGGGGCCCTGATGGCAGACGAGGAGTTGGCACAGCTGGATGGTGAACAGTACCAAAATCAAAACCAACCATCAAACCAGGACTAAGACCTGAAACTCATCCTTCCTCATCTTCTCCAGCAGAATAGGCAGGACTGCATCTTTACAGGAGACTCCCAGCCATGCTGGGGCCCAGGGGAAGCTTCTGGCACTGGGAGAGACAGTTGCTTTGGGAGGAGGTGAGGAACGGGCTCAAGCCACAGAGGTGCGCCAAACCCCCTAGAATGGCCAGGAGGGACCACTGTGCCTTTGAGTTGCAGAACTTTAACAGCTAAAATGCAGATGTTGCCAAGACCCAAGTGGTTGGCTGTGTGAGAGGGTCTTGTTGGTGCAACCTTGCTAGGATCTGGAAGTTCAAGTGTGGGGACTGGCACTGAAAACTGAAGAGCTAGAAGTTAGTTTGCAACTGCTGTGTCCTAACTCCCTTGGACATGTTCAGTGTCCGTGTCTGAGGAGTGGCAGGGTGTGACAGAGTGATCCCTTGACCTGCCCACCCTCAGGCTTTTACAACTCATCCCAAAGATTCATAAGGTGTGTTGGGGGGAGTGCGGACCACTGAGATATGACCTTGGCCTCTTGTCTCTGAAGACAGTCCCGGGGCTCTACTCCTTCCCCTTCCACAAGGATGGTTATGATTTTTATATGCTTTATTCTGTTTCTACATTAAACTTGCTTAAATTCATCAACAACTACAGAAAATTTGTTTATTACAACTTTTCTTGGTCACCATATTTTTTTTTAATGGAAAATTAAATCAAGAGGGGCTCAGCTGTATAGGGATATTTGGATTTTGTGGAAAGTTACTATGACATAGAGTGGCTGCTAATCTCATGTGAGATAGAATCATTTTTCAGTAAGTAAGTGCTTTTAATGGAAATTTTCTTTTTTTTTAAAAAAGATTTTATTTATTTATTTATTTATTTATTTATTTATTTATTTATTTGAGACACACAGAGAGAGGCAGAGACACAGGTAGAGGGAAAAGCAGGCTCCCTGAGGGGAGCCCCATGCAGAACTTGATCCCAGGATCCCGGGGTCACACCCTGAGCCAAAGGCAGATGGTCATCCACTGAGCCACCCAGGCGTCCCTTAATAGAAATTTTCAAAGAGCTCAACCGGAAGTGGTTCAGATAAAATATGAAGGGTAGCATTTGGTCTGGAGGAACACAAAGCTGGACATGTTTAAGGAGAAGAGAGGGCACGGGCAGGTAAAACCCTTTTATTCCAGGGAGTGGTCTTCCGCCCTCTTTGCAGTAGGCAGCACGGGCAATCACTGCTAACCTAGTCTACTGGCCAGCGATGCTATGGAAACACACCTCCCCAAATCTCAGTGGCTTCCAACAATGAATTCTTGCTTCTTTGTCATGTTGCACACAGGAGGCCATGGGTTGGCTCTAGAGACTCTATTGCCACACATCCTGCAGTCTGGAGAAGCCTCCCCTGGTGAAGCAGCTCCTATTTTGGACACACTGGTTTTGCAGCGGAAGAGAACATTCGTGTTGTGGAAATTTGTGATGCATTTCTGATCCACCTTAGCCAGTCACGCCTAGCTTGTCATGCCTGACAGTGGGGTGGGAATTATACTCTGCGTGGAAGTAGGAGCTATGTACATCGATGGCAATTGGAAGGAATGTTTACTCTTCTGGGGAACAGAATGAATATTGGGGATGGGGAGGGGACAACAATACACTCTACCACGCCCAGTGTGCTTTCCTCTCTTCCTTGTAAGCAAGGCAAAAGCAGAGAATAGTGGAAATTTCAGGTTGACTTTGCATGGGGGGATGGGTGTGTCATTAGCTGGATCCTTACATCGAATACAGTGCGTCCTGCTTACTAAGAGTTCATTGAAAGAGTGAAATAATGACAAATATAGATGTAGTTGAGAGTATCATGGGTCACGTTCTGTGGTTGCTGTTTTACGTGTGTTGTGTCCAACAATTTGAAAACAAAAGCTGAAGCACGTTTTTCTGACAAAACAAGGTACCTTTGGGGCACAGCTCTCAAAATGGTCTTTTGAACTTCTCTTCCAAGCAGGGAACATTTCTTGGAACGCAGAAATGGCAGTTCTTTGGCATTAATGAAGACCAGACATTTTTAGCAATATTTAGAAGTGGAACTCTTCCTTAAATAAGCCCTTTGTCTTCGAAGAATGATTGAAACACTTCTGGAAGGCAGAATGGCACAGCACAGCTGAGACGTCTCCATCTACGCCGGGGTCAGGCAGGGCTTGCAAACACCATCGCTGTCTGGTGTGTCCCGGGCTCCACGGGCAGTGTCCCTGGCAAGCCACAAGCCTTCGCTTCACACGAGGGTGAAGTTTGCTTATCCATTTGTGATAAGACTGGAATCCGTTTCAGAAAACACAACACGTTTGAATCAGGAGAGAGACTCTGTTGTAGAGCAAGACATGAGAGAGAAGCATTTTAAATGAAGATTCTCCTTGCTTCTGCTTTCTGTGGGGCAAGTCCTCGAAGGAGGACTTCTGCTGCTTTGCAGGGCATTGTTGATTTCAAGAAAGAGTGTCCATGCTGCTGCCGCTGCTGCTGCTGCTTCTTCTTCTTCTTATTCTTCTTCTTCTTCTTCTTCTTCTTCTTCTTCTTCTTCTTCTTCTTCTTCTTCCTCCTCCTCCTCCTCCTCCTCCTCTCCTCCTCCTCCTCCTCCTCCTCCTCCTCCTTCTTCTTCTTCTTCTTCTTCTTTTTTCATTGATGAAAACTGGACAATCATGCGTCCATGAATTTGAGTTTTTAATTTTGAGGCAAAAGACCCATTTTTCCAAATTGAAAAGTCATGCTTTGGGACATGTCAGATAGATGCTGTTGTTAGAGATCCCCTTCCCACTTCTCCAGTCTTTCATTATGGTCAGAAAATTTGGAAACTAAGTATTAAGCCCAGAGCTGCTGAATTATTTGATTTTCTGATCTTTCTTTTTTCTTTCTTTCTTTCTTTCTTTCTTTCTTTCTTTCTTTCTTTCTTTCTTTCTTCTTCTTCTTTCTTTCTTTCTTTCTTTCTTTCTTCTTTCTTCTTTCTTTCTTTCTTTCTTTCTTTCTTTCTTTCTTCTTTCTTTCTTTCTTTCTTTCTTTCTTCTTTCTTCTTTTTCTTTCATTTCTTTTTTTCTTTTTCTTTTTTGGTTAAAGATGTTTTTCTTTTATAAACTAAAGCTCAGCAACCCTCTGTCCCACCCTTCCCGAAACCATTTTAACTCTTTTTGTTCTTTCTTGTTCTACATTCGTCCATCTGTGTGAAATGCCCATTCGGTCCTTAGCATTTTCACTACAAAGATCTGACCTCTCTTTCTATGGACATGAGTGCTTTGCTCTCTTACCCTGCACCGTTCCTCCCTCTCTGCTGATAATCATGTCACATGTTTTGGCTCAACAATTCTGCTTACATGATGATGAGAGCTACTAATGGCTTCTTCTTTGGTTTGGTTGTCTAGGGGCTGACCCATGCTTCCTCCCCACTCTTCTTTAATCATCAACAAGCCCTACACTAATCCATGTGCTTTCTATGTTCCCGGGGCCTCCCTCCAGCCTCTCCGTCTTGTCCCAGCATGCTGATTTCCAGGCTTGCTGTATAAGCTGTTGTCCTTCATCATTTACCTGGAAATATCCTTCCCCTGCATCTTCTGTTAGATCCCCGTCTCGCAGAGCTCATGTTTTCCTCTTTTTTGGTTTTCTTTCTCCACATGGTGGAGCACAGCCTTTAGCAGACTCCTGAGAAAAGGAACTGGGAAATAATTATTTGAGATCTGGCCCAAAGGTGTCTCTATTCTACCCTTATGTTTGGGTAATAGTTGGTCAGGTGTGGCATTCTAGGATGGAGATGTTTACTTCCCGCAGGCTTTTGAAGGCATTGCCCCACTGTTGCCTTGTTTCTAGCATTGCTTCTGAGAATGTCTGACAGGTTTTTCGATCCTTAATGCTTTGTATAAAACTCCCATTTTTCATTTCACATTTTACCTCTTGCTGAGGTTTTAGGATCTTTCTTCTTTATTGTCAATGTTTGTGAAATGTCACAGCAATGTGCCTTGACAAGGGTCCTTCTTCATTCACCATTTTGATGTTTGTGCTGGAAACTCATACCCTCCAATTCTGGGATTTTAAAAAACATTACTTATCAGGTAATTTCCTCCCTATGGCTTTCTGTTCTTTCATTCTGTGATTCTGTTTTTCAGATGTTGGACTTCTTGGGTGGGCCTATAATTTTCTTGTCTTCCTTGTTTTGTTTTCTCTGTCTTGGAGTTTTAGTTATATTCTCTGAGGGAGGTCCTTTAGTTAATCTTATATTGATACTGATTTTTTTCAGTCTTGCTATGACATTTTCCCCCAGATTTTTTTTGCAAATAATATTGTAATATTCCTGGTGCACAATGTGATGTTTTGATATATGTGTACATTTAAAATGACCACAATCAGGCTCATTAACACATTGATCACCATACATAGTAACCAGTGTGTGTGTGTGTGTGTGTGTGTGTGTAAGGTGACAATACCTAAGACCAACTCTCCAGAAAATTCCAAATATACAGGGTGTTATTAACTATCATCACCATGTGGCACCACAGATCCCGGAACTTATCTTAAAACTGTGTCTGTGCCCTTTCACCAATTCTCTCCAGGTCCTCTATCCCCTCAGCCCCTGGCTACCACCATTCTCTGCTTTTGTGAGCTTGGCTTTTTTAGAATCCACATGTTAGTGAGATTTCTTATGGTGTTTTTAACTTCTAGGAGATTTCTTATTCAGTAAATATTCTCATTTAAAAAATAACATCCCTTTCTTGTTTCATGGTTGCCATATTTTTAATTTGCCTTCTATGAATGTTCATTATTACCCCCTGGAAGTTTTTCTCTGCTTCCTGCATTGTCTCTGTTGCTTCTAAGTTCCTTAATCAATTAACTAACCAATTAATTGACAGCTGTTGTCGTTTAAGCGTCTGTTTCTTATTTATGAGATTTCCTAGAGGGCTTGACTGGTTGTCCATATTTAAGAATGGACCATGAAAATCTGTTTGGAAGCTCTGTGTTCACAGGTGGAGCTTGTCGGGTAATGAGCTTCACGGCAGCATGAGGACCTGCCTGTTTTTCTGTGGGACTCAATATATTAGTCTCTGAATATGCTTTCTTTTAGCTCAGTGAGTTTCTCTATGGAGTAACCTTCTGATTTCTGCTGGGACAGTGTTATAGGTTGAAATGTATCTTCCAAAAAGGACATGTTCAAGTCCAAGCCCCTAGGACCTCAGAATGTGATCTTTGCAAGTAGTGTTGTCGCAGGTGTGATTGGCTAGTGGGAGGGCACTCTGGATTGGGTGGGACCCTGATCCAATATAACTGGTGTCCTCAGGAGACAGACATGTCCAGGGAGAGGCAATGTGACAACAGAGACAGAGCCTGGGGCCATGCTGCCACAAACCAAGGAGCACCCGCTGTCTCCGGAGCTGGAAGGAGAAAGGAAGGATTCTTCCCTGGGAACTTGAGAGGGAGGATGGCCATGCTGACACCTTAGCCTCTAACACTGAGAGACACTAAAATTCTGGTGTTCAGAGCCTCCTGTCTGTGGCTCCTTGTGACAGAAGTTCCAGGACACAGTTTCAGAGAGTACAGGAGAATGACTCTGCTTGCTGTGGAGGCCAAGGGGCAAGGGGCTGGCAAGGGACACGTAAGGACTGTGAGACGGTACTCAGTGGCCCTCACTGATCACCTCTGTGGTCGATGTAGCTTCTCACCTTGCACTACTCTGTGCCACCTGTCCCTAGGGTCTGGACCTTCTTTGGTTTCATTGCTCTTGAAAGGAACCTCCTGGTTCCTCTGAGGAGAGGAAGGGGTGATCCGCGCAGGGCAGGGGTCTCGGTGCCTGCGTCCTTCCCATCCAGACTCCCAACTAATCCTTGTGTTTTCATCCTCAGTTCACTCTTGAGAAATAACTGGAACCTCTTGTTCCTGAGGACCGCGCCGTGCATTAAAAGTCCATTGATCAAGTCCCTCAGCCCAAGGTCAGGCTTCCCGAAACCCCTGCATTCTCCCCATGGGAGTGAGGGTGCCCTCTTGTGGTCCCCAAGCATCTGCTCTGTGCTTCCCCCAGACCTCCCTCCTCCTTTGGCCTGCATCTCACCTGGGGTGTAAGAAGGTCCTAGAGCGAGGTCTCTATGTCTGATGCATCTGGGCATCACCCCCACCTCCTGGCACAGCGTTTTCACACAAGAGCCCCTAAGCACACATGTGGAATAAATGAAGGAACTGAGCAGACATTGACGCTGAAATGAGTAGACATTTGACTTTACGCCCAAGAGAAAATCAATCCAAAGTTTAAGATCGCTAAAACAAAAAAAAAAAAAAAAAAAAAAAAAAAAAAAATTAAAAAAAAAGAAAAGAAAAAGAAAGAACCAGTCCACCCATTCTTTATAAATGGAAATTTATATTTCAACGTTTAAAAAAATGAGTCAAAATTGGAATTTTGGTGTAGTCTGATAATTATAAAACCAAACATCTCCTTGCTAAGAGTTTTGAATTCCAATCAACTGCAAAAGGTTCTTGGCTTGTCTCACATTTGGGTTTGACATCCTTAAAACTAATCGGCTGAGCATGGTTTATAGCTCACAAAATTCTGGGAAGAATGCTATATTTTTCACCGGGCAATTTTACACAAATTTTCCTAGAGCCAGCTCAATGCTGGCATGTTACTTGTGCTCAATGAGATCTTCTCATTCCCCCAGACAGAGGGGGCTAACATGTTCCCCCGAAGTTACTCGGTCAAGATAAATATAAAATTCCTCCTCTAAGGCATTCCTTTTCAAGAATGTATATATTGTTACAAGGTATTTCCCGAGCACTGAAAGTCAAAGACTTGCTTAGGACTCAAAGCCCTCCCTCATGTCTCGCCCAGTGGATGCTTTAGTGAATGCCTAATTTCTATTTTAGACTTCTGGGTCCATGTGCCAATCAGTGACAAAGAATTCGCTTCCTCTCTGTTTGATTAGAAAAATGATTTTAAGAAAAATCATGGAAAATCAGGACGGGGTACATTTTGTCTATAGCAGAAGTAATCACGAATTCCAGCAGTAATTATGCAGGACTGATCCGCTAGCAAAGGACTCACATTAGAAAGTTGCCCTGTGAGGGGCCCCTGGGTGGCTCATTGGTTGAGCGTCTGCCTTCGGCTCGGGGCGCCATCCCGGGGTCCTGGGATCAAGTCCCACATTGGGCTCCCCACAGGGAGCCTGCTTCTCCCTCTGCCTGTGTCTCTGCCCCCCTCTCTCTGTGTCTCTCATGAATAAATAAATGAAATCTTAAAAAAAAAAATAAAGTTGCCCTGTGAGCAGTTTTTATTCGTGCATTGGGCAAGACTCCTTTGGTTCCAAGTGTTGGAAACCTGACTCAAATTAGTGTAAAAAATGAATAATTTTTGGCTCACATAATCAAAGGGAAAGTTGAGATGGATGGGGTGGGACCAAAGTGTGGGGTAGACTTGGTTTCAAACATCTGGAGCCGGGAAGCTGATGGTCCTCGCTCTCCCTTTCTCTCTTCTCTGCTTTGTTCTCAGGGGCTGGCTTCCTCCAAATGGCTGCAAATGTGGAAGCTTCTGGGATCATATCAGAGATGGCCTGAGACTGGCTGGCTCCAGGTCCAAGCTGGAAACCCTGGAGAAGAGCTCGGTTTGGACGACCTGTGTCATATGCCCATCCCTGGGTCAGCCCGCAGAGGTGGTGCCAGAAGGTTCTGCAGGAACATGACAGCCCTCTTGAAGCACCTGGTGAGAGGGGACCAAGCACCTGATGCTGACCACAGTCTCTCCCTTCATAGCCTCATAGCCTGGTGTGCTTCAGTGATTGGAGATGAAATGTCATTTAGCTTCAGATCCTCAAACATTGCTAGACGGCGTTATGGCAGCAGTGGCCCGGGGCAGTGGAAGGCCTGCGTCCATAAGCTTGTAGCAGGTGCCTGGGGAACACGGGAGAGGGTAGCTGGCCCATCGAGTATTTCCCCTCCTTGCCTCCGAGCTTGGGGTTGGGTGGAGCTGAATCCGGAGAGTCAGCTGTTGATAGCTGGGGACGGGGAAAGAAGCCGAGGCTGGAAGTCAGGCACAGGCAAGTACGGTTGATGTGGCCCTGGTCCCGGGGACTCAGTGCTGGGCCTGCCCTGACATTGCTGTGCGCAGCTACCGCTGGGTCTGCGGACGAGGAAACTGAGCCACAGAAGGCGGAGCTGACTTGCATGGGCCCGGCAGTTCTCAGCGGCAGAGAAGGCGCTGGGGCCTCATTCCCACGATGCTGCCAGAGGAGGGTTGAAACAGGCACCAGGGTGGAATGAGGGATGCCAGCTGCCCTCTGGCTGTGGGGTCAGTGGAAACCTCAAATCCTCCTCTTTGGTCAGGCTCACTATCCTTCTTCTCTTGAAATAGTAGAGTTGTGTCTTCGGAGGCTTTTACACGGGGCTGCCTCTGAAATCTCACGTGGCCCCTGTCCAGGGAGGTAGGCTCCAGGCCTCGGGCCAATCTGCGCATGGAACCCAGATGCAGATGCTCGCGATGAGCTCTGAAGGTGGCGAACCCTGCAAGCAAGCAGAAAGCCTTGAGGCTCTCCCCTCCACCCGTGCTCAGTCTCTTCTAGGAATTTGGTTTTTATCTTCAAGGCAGAAATGTCCGTTAACTTTCCATTTCTTCCTTCCTCCCTGCCTTCCAAGCAACGGCAAGCTCGGGATTCAATGCACAGGACCGTCTGTGCCAACTCAGGAGCGCTCACTTCACTGGCCAGGAAACGCGCTTCAACTGCGTGCCCTGACCTTAGAAGCCACCCTTCTCCACCCTCACCCAGGGATGATGCAACTATCTGGCTCTCCAGTTTACGTCTTTGTGGAAGTTAATGTGCAACTGGTGTGTGGCCCTTTTATTTTAGGAATATCGCGATTTTAGGAGTAGGGCCAATTAAGCAGAAGTGGGATTCTTCTCTTCTTATAATGCTGTAGCCTTCATGTCTGCTTGTTATTTGCCAAATCGACTGATGCTTTTTGGGGAAGATCCCTTTGGTCTTGAGCAATGTCCTTGGGACCGAGATGTTGGGGGTCTCGGCTGTGTCCCAGAAAAGGCCTTTTCAAGAGTGGAAGGCAGTGAGGCACGTTTTGACTTGCCAGGGGATCATGAGCTCATCTCTCAACTGGGGATAAAGGTCACATAGACGTGGTTCTGGGTTCCCTCAGCTCCGTTAGTCCTATCAGGTGGTTATTATGGCAAAGGGGATGGAGGATGGTGGTAGGGAACCTATCTGGGATGATTATGTAACATGGAAATAGGTTAGCTCTGGATTTATTGAGCTGGTTGAGATTCATCTGATGCCCATGTGTCTACCCATAACATTTCTTAAGATTCCCAAACTAAATGAGTCTCCATCTCAACTGAGGTGCCATTAACAGCTTCAGGGTTGTGTCAGTTGTGTTATTTACACTTGATTTTCCATCAGCATGGACTTGCTTTGTTGAATGAAAACTGTAGTTGAGGATAAATCATTTCACATTAAAAACAAGTTAAAATTTGAGGGGCGCGTGGGTGGCTTCATGGTTGAGCAACTGCCTTCGGCTCAGGGCATGATCTTGAGGTGCTGGGATCGAGTTCCACATCAGACTCCCCGCAGGAGCCTGCTTCTCCCTCTGCCGGTGTCTCTGCCTCTGTCTCTGTGTGTCTCATGAATAAATAAATAAGATCTTAAAAAGAATTCTATTTAAGGGTATTTTTTTCATATTGTTTTAGAGCGCAGACGAGATGCTGCAATTCACTGTAATAGTCTATGTCTGTGTGGGTTGATTTTATGTGTTTGCTAGTTTGATGGAGACTGCAAATGGCAGATGGAATTTGCCAGAAGATATGCCAAGGGAGAGGTACAGAAGGAGCAGTAACAGAGACAATCTTTGGAGAAGAGGCTGGAAGCCTGATAGGCACCCAGGTACAGGGGTCCTACGCATAATTGCTCTGGGGCCTAGTTAGATACAAAATGGCATCTGCAATCCCATTGGGGCCCAGCATTATTTCTTTTGGTCTGTCATATGATATATATAAACACAGCTGTTAGACCTGAAAGAAAGTTCAGAACTGATGTAATAGGTCTGTGCTGGTCGGGGGTCTGTAGAGGAAAGAGAAACGGCTCTAACTATTGTGAGAAGAAAGGGATCCATTGTGGGGAATTATGAGGTGGGAGCAGTGGAGCGGACTTGGGGCTGGGCCTGCAGGAACGGCTCCCAGGACTTCCTCGCCTCTCTTCTGGCCCGTTCTGGAAGGTGGGGAGCCAAGAGTCTGCGCCGGAGAGCCTGCACAGCCACCCCCCGGGGTAAGCCGAGGACAGGGGGTGGGGAGGGACATGGACACACTCCCTAGCTACTGCCTGGAACCTGGGGTCAGGCTGCTGCTACCGCCTTCACGACTTCCCCTAAACTCCCAGGCCTGCGATGGGACTCTGCGGGGCCCAGCCCGGCCGTCCCCGCCCCCACTGCTGCTTGGCACCCAGGAAGCTGGGGTTTCCCTTAGAAGTCTGCGTACTGCACATACTCCGACATCTCCAGAAGACACAGCTCCTAGCGGCCAAGGGCAAGCTTCCAACCTGGGTGCAGGTGGAGCCATTAGCAGCTGACACCCACACTGGATGGGGCAGGTGCCCCCCAGCCCCTGAAGGGGTCTAGGAGAGGGTCCCCAGCACCTGCATGCTCTGCTGGCCAGCAGAAGAAACACCAGCAGAGACACCTTGGGAGCGGGTGCCTCCGCTTTAGCTGCCTCACATCAGCGCAACTAAGTAGGGAAACCGAATTCCTAGCCACGGCCCTGAACCCCACTAACTTGTGCGGAAAGATGTGGGAAGAGGCGCCAGACCAAGTGCAAGAAAACATTTAAGGGGAAGCTGAGCTGAGAGACTCTGTGGCTTATGAGGTCCCTCAGGGGGCCCAGACCCAGGATCCTCAGTCTTCAGGTGGGTGCTGACACTGAGGTGGTTTCCTCCTGGGACCGTGTGGCAGACAGGAACTTAGACGTTTCAGTGGGAATCTCAAATCCAAGTGATTAAGTGAGAAAACCATAGGAGCCAAAATGCTCTGATGAGTACAAGGGAGGATGCTGGAAGTTTGCCACCCACAGCCACCAGCTTCTAGAAATTTCTTTAGTCACAAGCAGTGTTGGAAAGGGTCTAGATCCAATGGCAGGTACAGCTCAATATTATAGAGGACGGTTCCTGATTGAACAGGGTTTTTAAATTTTTGTTTTTTTTACTTCTTTAAATCTTGTTCTAAATGATGTGTCACCTTTGCCTTTTAAATGATGGTCATTATGGGGTGAGTCACAGGGATAAAAGATACGGCATAGGGAGTAGGGTCAACGGCTTTGAACGGGGTTGTCTGTGAAGGACGGCAGCTACTCCTGTGGTGAGCACAGCTTAAGGTACACACTTGTCCAATCGCTATGTGGCAAACCGGAAAGTCGTGGAACATTGTGTGTCAACCGTGCTTTGTTAAATGAAATCAATTAAAAAAGCCACTTGGTGTTAGGCTATATGTTGGCAAATTGAACTCCAATAAAAAATAAATAAATAAAGTGACAGATTTCCTCAAAAAAAAATAATAAAAATAAAAAATAAATAAAAAAGCCACTTATTCCGAAGACCGAAGAATGCACATTCTTAGCTATTTTGAGAAGAACTAGTTGTATTCTTGATCAGAAAAAGGAACCACCGAAAGGGAGCAACTAGGACACACTTGTCTCACTAACCTTTGGGAGCAGGGATGCCTGGGACGGGAAGTTGTCTCCAGAGCCTGCCTTCCTGGCAGCAGCCAATGTGCCCCAGGTGCACGGCTCTCCCGAGTGATGAGCTTGCAGACGCCAACCAGTGAGGTGCAGCAGGTGTCCCAGCCGCCCGGGACCCAAGTCTGCACCTGCCCGGTGCAGAGGGGACCCCTCGTGGGATGTCGCCTTCCCACGCGCTGCATGGACGGTGTGGTTGCCGCTCAGAGCCTCTTCATCTACAGGTGGTGGGCAGGGAAATGGGACAATCCGGGCCTCTGTCCCTGTCGCCCCAGCCAGACATTCTGCGAGCTGAACCCTAGGGCCCCCGAGAAGGGGTGAGGCCCCGGCGCTGCGGGAGCGGAATGCTGCTGCCTCGGGTGAATAGAGGGGTCGGTTCTCAGGTTCCCCTCGGGCACCTGCGCTGGGATAGAGGCAGCCCGGGGGTGGGGGGCAGCAAGCCCTAAGCCGCTTCTGAAGGACAGTGTGTTCTCAAGGAGGGGACAGGGCAGGCCCAGATGGGCAGCGGTCCTGAGGCTACAAGGGTCTTCTCTTTTTTCTTTTTCCTTTCTTTCCTTTCCTTTCCTTTCCTTTCCTTTTTTCTTTTTTCTTCTTTTTTTTCTTTTCTTTTCTTTTTTTCTTTTCTTTTCTTCTTTTCCTTTCTTTCTTTTCTCTTTTCTCCCTTCCCTTTCCTTTCCTTCCTTTCCTTTTTTCCTTTCTTTTCTTTTCTTTTTTCTTTACTTTTCCTTTCCTTTCCTTTCGTTTTTCTTTCTTTTCTTTTCTTTCTTTTCTCCCTTCCCTTTCCTTTTCTTTTTTCCTTTCTTTTCTTTTCTTTTCTTTTCTTTTCTTTTCTTTTCTTTTCTTTTCGTTCTTTTTTCTTTTCTTTACTTTTCTTTTCCTTTCCCTTCTTTTTTCTTTCTTTTCTTTTCTTTTTTTTCTTTTTTTCTTTTCTTTTCTTTCTTTTTCTTTTCTTTTCTTTCCTCCCTTTCCTTTCCTTTCCTTTCCTTTCCTTTCCTTTCCTTTCCTTTCCTTTCCTTTCCTTTCCTTTCCTTTCCTTTCCTTTCCTTTCCTTTCCTTTCCTTTCTTTTTCTTAAGAGAGAGAGAGAGATACAGAGAGAGCATGAGCCAGGGCAGGGGGCAGAGGGAGAGGGAGAAGCAGACTTCCCACTCAGCAGAGAGCCCGACGCAGGGCTGGAGCCCAGGACCCCAAGATCATGACCTGAGCCCAAGGCAGACGCCCAGCCAACTGAGCCACCCAGACGCCCCAAGTCTCTTCTTCTTATGTAAGTGGGGCTGTTGGGTCACGGACAGTGTGATCTCTGCTGGGGGCTCCTGCCCGTCATCAGGAGGACTCCTCCCACCTGGTTGGAAGGGCAGGTTTGGACCCTACTAGGTTTATACTGGGTGGTCCTGGCAGCCTTGCTCCATGGGGGGTGAGGGGGGCAAACCCATGCAACTGCACCATAGTGATCCCAGGGGACCTCCTAGGCGGAAGTTGAAGAGGAGAGCTCCTATTGCACACCTGTAGCTCTTTGTCTGTCCAGGTGTTTTTTTTTTTTTTTTTTTTTTTTTTAAGATTTTATTTATTTATTCACAAGAGACACAGAGAGAGAGGCAGAGACACAGGCAGAGGGAGACGCAGGCTCCGTGCGGGGAACCCGATGCGGGACTGGATCCCGGGTCTCCAGGATCACACCCCGGGCTGAAGGCAGGCGCTCAGCCACTGAGCCACCCAGGGATCCTTGTCCAGGTATTAGACCCACGAAGCCAGGATGTTGTGCCCTCGGGCTTCTACGTGCAGCTCCTGTCCGACCACCTGTCCACCCCGTCCAGGAGCAGGCATGGTCTCCGGGTGCTGTGTCTCTGATTTCCCCAAACTTGAATGGGATAGTCTATGGAAAGGACTTAATGATACCTCTACTGTCCACACTCGGCTCCAGAAAGATCTCAAAGTCCAAAGTATCCATCAGAGGGATCTTGATATTTCCTGTGAATCTCACCAAGGGTCCGTGCCGGAGAGCAGGGGAGGTGCAGGGGTGTCCAAGGCTGGGGTTCTGACCAAGTGCTGCTATGAACCCTGGTTTTTCTCACCTGTAAAATGAGACCATAATCTCATCTAACAAAAAAAAGAGAGAGAGACAAATATATCTATTTAAGGGGCTGCAGTGGTAGATGTTTGGGAGAAATGAGATAATGTGAGTCAAAGTGCCGAGAAACGTGCAAAGCCTGGCAATTTGTTTCTCAAGAATTTTCTTGTAACTCTGAGCAAGGAAACCTCGTCCGTGTCCTAGAACGGGACCACCGGCTTCGCGCGCAGAATCCTTGTGTAGACAACTTTTCAAAAAGAAGTAGCTTCAGATCCTTGTCCTTTCACTACTGGTGCACAGAGCTTTGCTTTGGCGGAAGGCCGAGGCGATGTGAATTGCCGGTTTTTTCTATTTGAAAGGGAGGTTATTAGGAGCAGTCTCGATTATTCAGAAACTTCAAGGAGAAATGGGAGGGCGTGGTAAGGGTGGAGGGGGAGACTGCATTTCCTGTTTTCCCTGCAGATGGTGTTGGAAAACACTGCAGGAAAACCATGGATACCCGCGGGGCGGGGGGGGGGGGGACCTCTAAACTTCATTCCCTTTGCCACCAGGGGCCCAGCCCAAAAGGTGACGACTGAGTGGAAGAGGTGGATTTCTTTTCAAGAGTTGGGGTTTGCAGGAGTCCGGCTAAAGGCTTGTAGGGTGAAGACAGTATTCGGTGGGTGACATCAGCCTGCAGCCGGGGCCAGAAGCAACAGAGCACAGGGAGTCTGGTTTTCATTTACAGTTGGGTCAGGCCCACAGTGGGGAGGGGGAGAGGAGGGGTCGGGAGGAGGGGAGGGGAGAGGAGGAGGAGGAGGAGGAGGAGGAGGAGGAGGAGCTGCCTGGATCCCTGGATCGGGTCCAGTTCGGAGCTCAGTCTTCCCCCAAAGGCCACTCAGTTCTCCTGCGCTCCAGGCTCCGGCGAGGACGCCAGGGTTTCCTCTCCTGCAGACAGGAAAGCAGCCGCCGCGAGTGGGGAAAGCCATGCGAACCTAGGTGACTATAGAGGCCCAGGGACGTAGCCTTCTTCAGATTTGCTCAGGGTAAGTGCGCGCCCGTCTGCTTCCTGGAGCCTGCGGGCAACAAGGAGACGGCCCGGGAGAGCATTTCTGGGGGGCCCTCGCGGTCGCTGTTCCAGACGTGTTCCTGGCCCTCGGGGGATCAGCTGGGTGTTCCTCTCACTCTGTGGCCCCGGGGCTCCCCCGGTTGGCCGAGGGCGGCCGTCGCGGGGCGCCCGGGGCTTGCTGTGCCCATCCTGCGCTTGCCCCTCCGCCGGGATGCCCGGCTGGCCCTCTGACGTCCCCTCGCCCTCGCAGACTCCGGGGGAATATGCTTGGTTAGCAGAAGCGCCTTGGCGAGGGTTCAAGAGCTCCCTGTGGAGCAGCAGCCCTTGGGGAGCCGCTGTCCCCCAGGTGGGTGCGGCAGGTGGGCTTCCCTGCCCCCGGGGCCTCGCGTGCGCTGTCCTCGGGGGCTTGGGGCCACTTTGGTGTCTCAGCTCAGGGCCAGGTCAAGAGTTCCTCGACCGGTACCACCCGGGCTTCCTCTTTTCAGGAACCCGAGCTCACCGTTGGAGTCTCTGCCCTGGGCCGGGAGAGGGGCGGTTGCAGAAAGGAGCTGCCGAGGTCAGAGGAGGAGAAGGTGTTCGGAGTTGGGGTGGCAGGCCCCGTGGATAAGGCAGGGCTCCTGGGGTTGAGAGGCCGCCCCAGGTTGCCCAGATGGGGTGCGGGTGCCAAGCTGGGAGCCCAAGGCCTGTTGCCGATCTGGGACGCCCAGGATGGAAAGTGCTCCCTGACAGCTGCCAGCCTGCCTTGGGTACTGGTTTCAAGCATTAGAGAGTGGACCAGGGTGGGGTCCCTGGGAGGGCCCAGGGGAGTACGGGGGAGTGTGACACAGATCAGCATTTCACACTTAGAGGCTGGTCTGGAGTCCAAGAACAAGCTGCTGTGAGCGCAGGGGTGTGTCCTGCTCCCAGAGGGAGCGCAGGGGTGCTGACCCATGCCAGCCAGCTTCTCACCCCGCACACAGCTCTCTCCACCCAAGAAGTGTAGGATCTGAGAGCTGCAAAGGTGCTCAGAGCCCTTGGGCAGATCCTTCTCAACCTCCCAGGGCACCCATTCTTCCCCTTGCCCTTTATTTATAAAGATTTTATTCATTTATTCGTGAGACACATAGAGAGAGGCAGAGACACAGGCG
This sequence comes from Canis lupus dingo, assembly GCF_003254725.2. NCBI lineage: Eukaryota > Metazoa > Chordata > Mammalia > Carnivora > Canidae > Canis > Canis lupus. Next base: position 48,230,383 of record NC_064267.1, on the reverse strand, counting down.
GAGGGAGAAGCAAGCTCCATGCAGGACTTGATCCCAGGACCTTGGGGTCATGCCCTGAACCAAAGGCAGATGCCCAACCACTGAGCCACCCAGGTGTCCCCCAGGGCACCCATTCTTAAGACTTCAAAAAAATCGAGACAGAAATGGCTTTAAAAATAAAATATTCTTGGGTCCTGACCGAAGTTATATTGCAAAGCAGTTGGCTGCTGGACATTAGCAGAACTTCTGAGTTCTTTGCTGGGCCAAAGACAATGGCAGAGATTCTTGGTTGGAAGCCACTGAGGTGTGGCTCCCTGGTTTGGAAGATGCAGAATCCGAGGCGCGGGCTCTGAGATGCGAAATCACTTGCAGAGGCTGCAGAACCAGTGGGTGGCTGAGATCTTCACCATTTCAGGGAAGCAGATGGCCAAGCAATGGAGGATCCCATTGCTGATTTACATCTGGATTGGAAAGGGCCATGTGTTAGGTTCCCCCCAGAGGACAGCGTTCTTCTGTCCTATTCTACTCTAACTAATGGGGAAATGGGTTTATGCTCCCTCGGGCTCTCCAAGACGTGGAGAAAAGGTGCTAGGAACTTGCTGGCAGGCAGGGGCGTGGGCTACAGGACTGGAGTGCTGGACCGGAGTGGGCTTCCCTCACTCAGGCCACCTCTGGGGCTGGGGGCCACCGGGGTGGTATTTGTACTTTACTTCATTCTTAACCTGGACTTGCTGCCGAGGGTGAAGACACAGGGATGTGGAGGGTGAGGGGCTTTTGTAGGAACTCAACATATAGGAATGGTCTCGTGGTCTTGACCATCTTTGTTGAGTCCAGGGGTTGTCATTACCGTGAGGCTTATTTTTCTCTTTCCCCAACTCCAGCAGTGAGAGAACCAGGAAGACATTGGGTGGAGAACAGGGTCTGGGGGAGAAGGCCACAGCAAGCTGGAGAAGTGTGGCCATCCCGCCTTTTTCCTATGGAGGAATTGGAGGGAGTGGCCACCCCACCTTCCTGGGAGGTGGCCGGGGAAGCCTCTAGAAGGGTTAGCCTTTGGCTTCCAGCTCTTGGAAGGATGTGTGCCCCACCCCACCATGCTTGTGGGTCTCAGCCGATGGAAATATGGCAAATGTCCAAACGAGAGGTTTTCAGGGCATTTTTGATATGAGATCTTTCTGGATAGAAATGCCTTTATTTCTGCACCCCCCTTTATTCTGTCCACAGGAGCCCCTTCGGTCATTTTTGTAGCTTAGAACCTAACACATCACTGATGATCAAGTAGGAAGAAACCCCTCTAATGATTGATTTGTGGCTCAAATGAAGCTCCCTGTCTGACGGTAGTTTTGGGTCAGGGGGCTGCAGGGGGCACTGCTGGAAGCCGGCTTGCCATTCGGGTCCTCCGTCCCGTGTCCCTTTTGAAAGTTGCTAGAGAGTTCCTGCTGGGGAGCTTCCGGCCTGTGAGCTTGCTCAGCATGTTTAGACAAGGAGATAAAGTATGGTCCTTACCAGCAGCCTGTGTCACCACCCACTTGCATGTGAAATTCCACAGTTAGGGTTTATAAGTCACCAGCAAGCCACAAAGTCTGTCCCATGGGACCGCCTCGCAGGCATGCCAATGACCTCAGCCCAAAGTTTTATTTGACAATTCATTTCGGTCACTGTTCTTCTCGGAGGAACCCGAGAGGATTTGTTAGGTCTTGGAGAAGAATCCACGGTGGCCCACAGGCTCTCATGGTGCCTTCGCTGTGGAAAGCAGGCAGGCAGGAAAATCCACTCTGCTGTGGCACCAACAGTCGACAGCTCCAGGAGTGACCTGACATTTAAAAAAAAAAAAAATCCCAATAGTAGCTCTAGCTGAGGAAATGGAGGCCCAACATAATTCCAATTTCAAGGCAGGGAAGCTTTAAAAAATTGCTGCTAATTCAGACCGCTTGCAACTAGACAAGGACGCTTCTCTTCTTCCCCCGCATTTCCAGATATGATGTCTGTCTTTCCAGTGTAAAAATTCTGGAAGGTTCTCCTCCGCTTTAAGGAAAAGATGCTGCTTGCTTCCTCTAATGCATGGGGGATGATCGCCCCCCACTCAGCACGCACAGCGTCCTGGTTTATGGGGGCTCTCCACATTATGTCCATTTTTGGAAGCATAATTTTTTTTTTGCTTTTTTTGTGTGTGTTATTTTGTTGGAGTTTGATTTGCCAACATATAGCATCACACCCAGTGTTCATCCCATTAAGTGCCCCCCTCAGTGCCCGTTTAACACCTTCTGGTTTCAGAGCTCAATTCTGGGAGGGAGATGAAATTTCGAGCGAGCACCCTCATCCCCGGGGGGAGCCTATCCTGAAAACGCAGCCGGGTTTTCTTTCCTCTAGAGGGCGGTGTATCCTTCCAAGCTCTAGAAAAATCTCCAAGGGGTGGGAGTCCTTCAGGGTGGGGTTCTGGGTTTGCAGGCAGTAGGTCCATAGCCATCTCAGCAGGGCTCACGGGTAACTTCAGACTGTTTAAACACATGTATTTTTAAATGGGACTGTAATATCTGAAGTAGAACTAAATTTAGGATTTTTACATTTTTTTTCTGTGCTCAGACGCTGAGGTGAAATTATGCCTTGAAATGAGGCACTCTGCCCTCTCGAATAATTTCATGACACGGACACTAACCAAATAAGAGCTTATAAGAGAAACATTTTGCCCTCATCTCCTGAGAAAAGTTTAAATGGACAGTAAGTGGTTTCAGAACCCAAGCAAGTTTACACTTTCAGGCCGTGCGGTCTCCAGGTAGGATTCCTGAACTTTAAAACTGGCAGGAATGACGTTAAGATGAGCTGATTCTGTCATTCCCCCCAAATCCCCAGACTTTTCACTGCCATCCCTTTGCTACTTTCTCCCAATAGGCAACGTACTTGATTGAGCCTGTTTTAAAGAATTCTTGCAGACTATCATTATGAACTTCCCATTTTAAATCTTTGTTAATAATAATAATATATTATATATATTATATATATATTACTGACTCTCAGACATAGGGTTAGCCTAGGCTTTTGGCCTGAGCTAGCCACAGTCAGGCTCCTGAGCAACAGAACTCAAAGAGAAGGTACCTAACCCTCTAGTGGGTCCCCGTGGTCCCATATTTGTTCAAGCTTGATAAGCCCTGCTGTGCTCCCCGGGGGTACATGGGGGCTGTGGGGTTTGAGGAGGGCTGCGGGGGCGGCGGGGGGGGAGACTGAGATGGAGACTCCACCCTCTGCTTGGCAAATATGTGATTTCCACTTGGCTATTTTCAATATCAAAAAAAATGACTCCTTTGGTGGATGCTTTCCACGCCCTTGACATTTCGGACGCTCAGAGAGGTGATTTACTGGCCTGAGGTCATAGCTCTAGTAGCAGAGCACAGTCAGCATTTCTGGGCGCTCCTGCCCATATTAATGTGAGCCCGTAAGCAGATACCCGGGACCAGGGATAGCAAGGAAGTAAAAGTCGTTAGAGAATATTTTAGGGTCTCCCATGTGAAGAAAGGCACCCCCTCCCATTGACCAGTCTTCTACGGAGTAGTGTATTCTAAGTTGAGTTAGCAGAGAGTCATTGTTTTTTTTTTTTTTTTTTAAATCTTCAAGAGGAGAAAAATAAGACAAACATGAAAAATTTTGCCAAACCCTTTCCCAAAGGTAAATTGTGAGTCTTTTGTGGGGGGGTCCGGCCGCCTCTAGCGTAGTGTGATCCTGCTGCGTTCCCTGAATGCTCAGACTCACGGCCGTGCTTCACGAGTTAGGGGCGGCCAGGGGAAAGCACAGTGGGAAGCAGCTCTGAGAAATTTCCCTGGGGTGCACTATACATTTAGTTTTCACGGATCCAGAGCGTCGAGAATTGGCCACTGGAAGGCAAGAGCTCATGGGTCCATTTAATTTGAAAATTAAAAATTGAACAGCAGCTGGAGATGACTCAGGTCTCAAGGGAAGCCATTCCAGGAAACTGGTTTTTCTCTTCTGCAATCTTCATCAGTTGATTCAGCAGCCTGGGTCCAGCACCCAGAGCTAGAGCCAGCTGGGCCGAGGCTCACAGATTGCCCCATGTGCCCCTGGGGGGTTCTCTGTTTGTCATGGGGTCAGGGGGAGACCCAGCCCCGGTCAGTCCCGGGAAACAGATGGAAAGAAATCGTAGCAGGACCCCATCTGTCCGAGTGTCTATCAGTTAGCCTTATTTTACACATAAATTAAGCGAGCCTGGGGAGATTAGCTGACCATTACTGGTAGAGAGGTAAGGAAGTAGAATTTTTCCAGGCTGTTACCCTAAATCCAGTGTGGATAATATTGAATTAGATGTTTCAACTTAATTTTTTTTATAAAGTCTATTTTAAAATAATTTTCTCTTCCAGACTTGATGGTGATTCAGAGTAGAAAGCAAAAATGTTTAATTTGTCCTTACTAGAGTGAGAACGTTTTAGCCTCTTTGAGTCATTCTGCAGTGGCACAGCAGAGTCCGTGGCCAGGGAAGGCGGGGTTGGGGGGGTGCGGAGGCCAGTGCCAGCCTGGGGCAGCAGCCCCGTGTCTCTTGGAGCGGGACGGACGTTTGTGCAATTTCTTTTGAAGTGTTTTCGAAGGCACTCTCTGCCTTGATGTTAAATCTGATCTAGCCTCTGCTGAATGTTTATCATTAGCAGTATAAATGGAGAAAAAGCCGTGCCTGGCTGCCTTGTCTTCAAGAGGGCAAGATGTTTTCTACATGTGCATGGTGGTGTCAGGCTTTTCCAACTGCAGCAGACGTAGAAACTTCTGCTTCTTGGTTATTACCTTGTACCCTAGGAATCTGTCTTTTAAATCAATTTCCAAATATCTGGCAGCTCATCGAGAGGTTCTTCAGGTTGCCTTTAAGGGGGGAAGGAAGCTCACCCCGATAGTGCTCAGCACACACTCACACGTGACCTCATGCAGGAAGGAGGCCACTTGCAGGGGGGACATCCAAACAGCCTCCCCCTTTCTGTATTGCTCTGTTTAAATGCATGAGCTGCTGAACGGGTATCGTTTTACTTGATTTTACCAGGAGGAGCCAGAGATGAAAGATCTTGGGTTGGCTACTGAGTGTCTAACAAGGACATGGTGGGTGGCAGCAAGGCCAAGCCAACACACATAATCAGAAGAGTTAACATTTCGCTATCACAGGAAACACGTTCAGAGCCTGGGTCAAACCGATAATGGTTTACAGATACATATGTGCGGCTGATACTCTCTTGTGCATTTTCACAGAAGGGAAAGATGAGGTTCAAGTTGTAAAATAAACAGTTAAAAGACCACCTTCCGATTTGGGGGCAGGGCGGTTTCTCCAGATGTTCCAATACATTTGCTTTTGAGGATTCCCCCAAAGTTCTTTCAAGTGGCAGGAATCCATTAAATCCCACCTTCTTCCTTTCCTAACAGAGGACCTGATAAGTCCTCTTTTCAGGGCACTTGAGTGGCTCAGTTGGTTAAGAGTCTGCCTTCAGCTTGCGTCCTGATCCTGGGGTCCTGGGATCGAGCACCACGTCGGGCTCCCTTTTCCCTCTCCCTTTCTCTCTGTGTGCTCTCTCTCTCTAATAAATAAATCTTAAAAAAAAAAAATTCTCAATTTACTTCCTCCTCCCAGTGAGGGGCAGGTGAGGAGGACTCCTTACCCAGGATTCCTACAAGAAGGGAAAGGGAGTAAGAGAAGGAAGGAGAAGGAGAGTGACTGCCAACTCAAGACCCTTAGGGTTTCCTGAAGTGTGACTTCTTCTCTCACAGCAGATAGGACACATGCCGGCCTGGTCTTCAACGATTTCCGTAGCTCTCACTTTACACAGGACATCAGAGTTAACAGACGTCCCAGAACTTGATAGGAGGACCAACCTGACTTTAAAACAGCCGTGCTCGGAGAAGACCCAATAAATGCCCTCAAAATGAGGCCTCTGGATATATTTAAGCCTTTGTTTCAAAATGATTTCCTTGTGTGCATGTGTGTGTCTCTTTCTTAAAAAAAGATTTCCAGACATGGAAAATGAAAAAGCTTTTGAGTAGACTTTATGAAAACTAATTTCATGGAGTTGCAAAATAGCTTGGGAAAGTCTTTGGAATACGACCCAGTTCGATTGCGAGTCAGAGGTCTCTGTGAGGCAATCTTTGTAAGAAGAGGTATCTTTGCTTCAAATGGAAAGGCACCTCGAATCCTCTTCAGAATGAGGCAGAGCGGGGAAAGGCATTACTAATGCCAAATGGAAAGATAAGAGTGAAAATGAAGTTCTATGATCAAATCTGTTGCCTTCTGGACACAGAATCTGTGACATGAAGAACCAGGGCCTCACCCCACCCAACCCAAGGGTTGCAAGCGGCCAATTCTGGTTTTTCTTTCATATTTAAAAGAATGGTGGCACACAAATGGATTCTATTGACACAGACTCTGTCCCCAGGGAAGTCTATTTTTTCCCTAGAAGAGATGGGGAGTTTCCTCGGGATTGGGGCCAGACCTGGCATGGTCTCTCAGGGTTTCCTGGGATTCTTCCCATGGGCTTTGCAAATGCAGACTTTGGTGAGGATTCTGGTTCTAACTTGTTTTATCCATGTGACCTTGGGCACAGCGCGTTGCCTCACCTGGTTTCAGTTTCCCGGCTATAAAATGGGCAGGGGGGTGGGCGGGGTGCTGCCCTTGGGGTGTTGGAAGGAGGACATGAAATCCCACAGGCGAGATAGAAGTGCCCTAAATACTACTTGTGCCCTCTTGTCTCTATTTGCTGGGGTGATGGGGAGGTTTGCGAGGGGGGTGATGAGGGAGTGGCTGCATCCTTTCCCTTATTAATATGAGCAAGCCCGGTGATCATGTGGGAAGATGAGGTTTGACATCTTTTAACAACTTCACTTAAAAAACTTGGACTGCATGACATGATAAATAGAATAGATTTAATTGCAAACAGAAACATTAACAAATATTCAGCAGCTGGGCTAGGAATACTTGAACCACATGACTGGCTCCCAAGCATGATGGCAAGAAAAGTGTGTGGGACCGAAGGCAGTTTCCCCACCTGGGAATCAGCTCGGCCAAACCACGTGAGCTCATCGGTCATGAGTGGGGCTTGGGCAACACAAGCATCGTCTCTAGGACAGGAAGAGCTTTTACCCTCTGTCCTCATGCCCCCCCTCTCCCCGCCCCTCCCTTCTCTTCTCCTTAATATCTGGGTAGATTTTAGAAAAGATAATTCTTGCGCCCTGCACACTCACTTCGTTACTTTGTGTTCTCAATGGGTAGCACTTCTTTTATGGGGTTACTCTTCTAAAGATGAATATCTCGGAAATAAAAGAAATTTTACATGTCATTTTCAACCAATTTAAAATTCATTTTCCTAAAATAAATAAATAAGTAAATAAAATTCATTTTCCTTAGAGGAGAGTTGAAGTGAGTAATGCCTCTGGAAGATGTTAGATATTTCATCTCATTAGAGTTTAGATTTTTTTTTTTGAGCCTTATCGAAGATGAGAAAATTATTTTGGAGTTTCTCAATAGAGACCCTACTCAGGGTTTAATGTATGAGAGGATTCGTGGATTCCTCTGAGAATCTGACTTCTTAGATGTGATGCTGTGGAAGATGGAGGGATGATTAAAAAGCTGTTGGCAAACCGCTGAACACCCAGTGTCCCCTGTTTATGAAGGTTGCCTTCGGGAGACCGGTGATACTCCCATCCCACACCCAGCAGTGGGTGGGCAGATCTTGTCTCCCTTCCTGCTCTTTTCCACATGGAGTGCATGGGTCCAGTGATTACTGATGAGGCCCTATGATTTTTCTCTTGCTCTAATTCTTAATCATGTATCTTGTGCATCAATCAAATATTTAAAACAACTGAGCTGGACACCCTGAAAGATTTGCATTAAAATTTATCATGGAAGCAGTGATGCTATGGTGCTTACACTTTAGTGGGGAGGTAGACTAGATGCTTTCAGAGTCACATGCGACCATGGACCCCACTCTCAGAAAACCCTTTATACACAGATACAATTGTGCACACATTTGTGAGAGGTTGACAGGTCTTTTGAAATTTGTGGATGCCACATTTAAAAAAAAAGGTTTTGACCTATTACAATATTGCAGGTTGTTTTAGAAAGAACTGGCTATATTTTTTGAAAGAATCCAGTAGAATCTAAATGACGTGGACAATCTTTCCATAAAACAGTTTTCCAGTAGGATGCGTTTTGATGATAGAAAAATCCAATGTTTAATTTGAATAGAAAGAATCAAGGATAGAACACTTGCAATGTACTTTTACATTGTTTTAAAGTGTATGTCCTCAGGGCACCTGGGTGGTGTGGTTGGTTAAGCCATGATGTCACATAGGATAGAATCCCCCCCCCCCATTTTTTTAAGGCTGAGTAATACTCCACTGTATGCATGTCTCATATTTATCTATTCATCCACTGATGGGCATCTATATTGCTTCTACCTCTTGGTTATTGTAAGTAATTCTGCAACAAATTTGGGTGTACAGATATTTCTTCACAACCCCGTTTCAGTTATTTTAGGTATATGCTCAGAAGTGGGATTGCTGGGTTACATGGTAATTCTATTTTTAACTTTTTAAGGAAACTCCATCTAGTTTTCTTTTTTTTTAAGATTTTTAAAAAATTTTTATTTATTTATGATAGTCACAGAGAGAGAGAGAGAGAGAGAGAGGCAGAGACATAGGCAGAGGGAGAAGCAGGCTCCATGCACCGGAGGCCCGACGTGGGATTCGATCCCAGGTCTCCAGGATCGCGCCCTGGGCCAAAGGCAGGCGCTAAACTGCTGCGCCACCCAGGGATCCCTCCATATAGTTTTCTATAGTGGCTGCACCATTTTGCATTCTAGCCAACAGGGCACCAAGTTTCCAATTTTCCTGCCTCCTCATTGATAATTGTTGTTAACTATTTTTTGATAGTAGTCATTCTAATGGGTGTGAGGTGATAGCTCATTGTGGTTTTGGTTTGCATTTTTCTGATGATGAGTCATGAGCATCTTCTCATGTGCTTAATCGTCATTGGTGTATCTTCTTTGGAGAAATGTCTATTCAAGCGCTTTTCCCATTCTTAAGTCAGACAATTATTATTTGTTACTGTTGTTGAGTTGTGGGATTTCTTTATATATTCCAGATTTGAACCCTTTGTCAGATACATGATTTGAGAATATATTCTCCCTTCTGTAGATTGCTTTTCACTCTGTTGATAGTTCCCTTTGCTGCACAGAAGTTTTTGTTTGATCTAGTCCCAATTTGTCTATTCTTGCTTTTGTTGCACACACTTTTGGTGTCGTATCCAGGAAATCATTGCCAAATTCAATGTTATGAAGATCCTTACATTTTCTTCCAGGAATTTTATACTTTCAGTTCTTAATGTTTAGGTCTTTAGTCCATCTTGAGATGGTTTTTGTACATGTTGTAAGGTAAGCATCTAATTTTGTTCTTTTGCGTGTGGATATACAGTTTTCCTGGCACCATTTGTTGAAGAGGCTATTCTTTCCTTATCATGTAGCTTTGGCACCCTGATGAAGGATCATTTGACACATACATGGGATTGAAGTTATTTCTGGGATTTCTATTTTGTTCCATCGGTCCATATGTCTGTCTTTATTCTAGTGCCATTCTGTTTTGATTACTATAGCTTTGTAAGATGTTTTGAAATCAGGAAATGCAACACCTCCAGCTATATTTTTCTTCCCCAAGACAGTGGTGGCTCCTCTGGGTCTTTTGAACTTCCATATGATTTTTGGATTTTTTCCCCTATTTCTACGAAAAAAAAAAATGCCATTGGGATTTTGTTAGAGTGGGGGTGTTTTCTGAGCTGGGGTGTGGAGATGATGCAGTTTGCAGGGCAAAGGTCTGGTGACACAGGCTACTGAGCCCATCTGAACATGAGCTTGGCCAATTGGAAGTCACGTGTGTAGCCACCAGCTGAATGGGAGACCAGGTAGGAAGAAGGTCAACCCTCAGGTCTGCCTTCACAGGCTTGCTAATTCAGCGTCCCTGCACTTGTTCCATTCTGAGATTGGTGGTTGGCACACAGCAGGTTTTCTTGGGGAAAAAATTGCCCACCACAGAGTAAGGGCAAGATTTGAAGTGGTCCCAGAAGTCACAGTTGTGTTTTGCATACAGTCTGATTTGGGCAAAGTCCATTTTTTTCTGTAAACAGTAGGGATTCCTACAAACTGGGTCTACAAAATTCAGCTGGGTATCACAGACCTGTCCCTTTCTGTGCCCACACGTTCCTTGACTCTTGACTCTTTCTGCCATTTGTTTGGTGACTTGCTGTCCTCCTTAATCTGAGAGGAAGGGAAATTTAATTGCATTTTTTTAAGCTACGACAAAAGGGATATAATCACTAGACTCAAAGAGTCTCATTTATTGTTTAGTCAAAACCAGTTTTCACAAAAGGGATAAATCCTTGATGCACTAGCTTGTAATCTGAGTATCAAAACTGATCATTGCCCTATTTTCTCGTTCAGGTTCCCACTTGGTGCTTAGACACATTCAAAATGAGGAAACATCGACATTTGCCCTTGGTGGCCATCTTTTGTCTTTTTCTCTCAGGCTTTTCTCTTACCCGTGCCCAACAGCAGCAAGCAGGTAAGATCCGGAAATATTTCTTACTTTTATTCAAAGGAATATGTTCTCTGATTGTAGATCTTAGACCTCATGAGCTTGAGATAGAACTTAGACTTGCTTTGAAGGAATGGTGAAGCCCCTTGTTATGGGATGTTCATTCAGTGTACAGACTTTTCCAGATGCTCTGTATCCAGTGAGAGATGGCTTATTTTTGCTAAAACTTGGGTTTGATATCTTGGAGTTGTTTTGCAGGTGGTTTGTTTTTACATTGGGCATGAGCAGAAACTCTGTATCACAAACATTTTGCCAAATGAAGAGCTCTTCCGCATTTCTGGCACTGCTTTGGTCTCACGCCATATAAAACCAGGACAAGACAATTACTGAGAATGAACATTATTCTTCCTTGAAAACAGAACACATGGATCACCCTTCCTCTCTAATTCTAGATGCAAAAAGACATTTTTTTCATGTAGAATCACATCTTTAAAAAATCAGTTTCTCAAAACTATTTGAAAACATAGATCCGAATTAACCCTCTTAAGAGTTTGCTTGCAGAGTTTTAGAAAACTTAGGAATACTTCGTGCATTATGAGCTCGGAGGCATGGCCTCGGGTCTTCCTCCCCTTTGCCTGGAGGGTTGGGCCTCTGGCAGGGATCCTCCTGCCTGAGGTCCATGGTCCTTAGATGGCAGGGAGGTGAGCACTACCTTAAGGAAAGGGGGACATTGCTTGAAGCGTCAGGGCAGCCTGAGGTAAGTAGAGTCCAGGAGCTTGCTGTGTGCAGCCAGCCTGGCCTACAGTGCAGAAGGGCACTCTTTGGCCACCCACAGCCTGGCACTCTGAGCCTCCAGCTTCCACTTTTGAGGGAGGACTGGATTCATCTTTGAAAACCATAAATAGTGTTCCATATCTGCAAAGGCTTTCCTGGCCCTGAAAAATACATAGGAAGTAGTTAGAGCACTAACCTCCTGCTAAAAAGTCTGAGAAAAATGAGACGCTGCCTTTCTCTACAGTTTCACGAGTCTTCATGTAAGGAAGACAGGTTGATTACATTTATTTTTCTTGCAAATTATCCAAAGTGCTGGAGGCTAGCTAATGTAAAGCAGTAGAAGTTCTCACTGTTCCTTCTTCTCGGGGCTCAGAGCCCAAACTGAAGGATGAACTCGTAAAACGCTGGTTGGCTGTCTCTGATGGGAGATAGGCTTCTGGTCTCATCAGGTGGGTCTTGGGGGCTCAAACTGTCACAGAGAATCACGCCTGAGTTGAAAGACACTCCAGGGACTGTCCCCCTCCCCATTCTGGAGCCTGCTACTGGCTCACATATGGGGTCATTGCATATGGGACTGGGGCCAGCGAGTGGCCACCAGCTGGTGTCGCGTCCCTGCGGCCAGGTGCCCGTGGCTCAGGTAAGTCGGCCTCCGGGCGGGGCTCCCGGGGAGCAGTGCAGTACAAGGCCGGGCAGCGTAGGGAGGAAGGCTTTGCGCCGCTAGGAAGTCCTTGCCTGAACAGGAGAAACATCTAAACCACTGTCTTTTTTTAAAGATGTCAAAAATGGTGCTGCTGCCGATATAATATTTCTAGTGGATTCCTCTTGGAGCATTGGAAAGGAACATTTCCAACTTGTTCGAGAGTTTCTGTATGATGTTATAAAATCTTTAGCTGTGGGAGACAGTGATTTCCGTTTTGCTCTGGTCCAGTTCAACGGCAACCCACATACCGAGTTCCTGTTAAATACCTACCGTACTAAGCAAGAAGTCCTCTCCCACATTTCCAACATGTCTTATATTGGGGGAAGCAATGAGACTGGAAAAGGATTAGAATACGTAATGCAGCACCACCTCACTGAGGCTGCCGGAAGCCGGGCCGGGGACGGAGTCCCTCAGGTTATCGTAGTGTTAACCCATGGACACTCCGACGACCGCCTTGCTCTGCCCTCAGCGGAACTTAAGTCTGCTGACGCTAACGTGTTTGCAATTGGAGTTGAGGATGCAGATGAAGGAGCCTTAAAAGAAATAGCAAGCGAACCGCCCAATATGCATGTGTTCAACCTAGAGAATTTTACCTCACTTCATGACATAGTAGGAAACTTAGTGTCCTGTGTGCAATCATCCGTGGCTCCGGAAGGGGCTGGAGGCACGGAGACCCTTAAAGACATCACAGGTAATGGCAACATTGCCAGGCTGCTGCCCGCCTCGCTGTTCTTTGGACGTAAGCTTGGCAACCGCTGGCCTTAGAGCAAGCCCGTGGCTAGGGCGGGCGGGGGGCGGGAGGAGATGGCTCTTCGCGGGGCTAAAAACAAAGGTTTGACCGTGCTCTGGAGTCTCCTGAACTGGAGCTTTCACCTGCCTCCAAGGGGGTGTTCTGTGAAACAGGTAAATCTGGACTCTAAAGAACGCCTGTCTGCTATTAGGATCCCATGGGAGGCACTTGCCGGGTCCTACGAGGCAGGCATCTAACCCAGATCCCTGGCACCTGTTCCGGGAACGGAGGCTTCCTGGCAGCGAAGGCCGGTGCTGGAAGTGCCTGCAGAACTTGCAAAGAGAGACAGTGATGGAGAGGCAAGAGGCCCTTCTCAGGAAGGAACCCCCAGGAGGGGGCGAGTCAGCCCCTGCAACAGCCCACGCGGGGGTCCCGCCCTGGGGAAGATGGGGACAGCGGGGTGGACCGGGAGGGAGAGAGGGCCCTAGAGGCAGCCTGGTGTGTGAGCCACCGAGCACGGGGGAGACTGGGGGCAAACCGGGGGGTGCGGTAGTTTTGAGGGCTGCTCAGGGGCGGCCCTCGTGTGCAGAGCGTCCAGGGGATGGAGGGCCCCTGGGGAGGGGCAGCTGAGACCAGGGAGGCTGGCGCTTACCAGGGTTACCACACAGACGTTAAAGTCCCTGGAGGTGAACACAGGGTGTGTGGGGTGGGCGCAGGCTGAGCGTGATGTGAAGGAGTCCCTTAGGAAGGACAAAGATCCTTCAGGGCACTTGCTCTGCCCGGGAGGTGGAGGATCCTCCGAACAAGAGGAGTGAGTGGGGAGCAGCCTCAGAAAGCAGGCTCTGCACCCCAGAAATGACCCTATGAGCAAGATCCGCCCGTTCCTCCTAAGCTTTCCAAAGTGGTCACCCCCACCCCCTCCCAGGGGCTCAGAGATAGGAAGTCAAAAGTCGGCCTCTCTTGTTAATTCAACAAGTTGGATGGAGCATGGAGAAGAAAAGAGTTGAGATTTTGAGGCATAACTTGGCCAATCTAAAGGGCCGCGTGGGAGGGGCATGTGGAAAGACACGAGGGCATGTGGAGTCTGGTCTTATTCCAGAAAGGTGTAGCTTTCTGGATTGAGATCAGGGTAATGGGGGAATTGTAGGAACACAGTACGGGTGTCAGGTTCCCGAAACAGATTCAGAAAGCGAGCGCTGGAGAAGTAGTTGATGGATATCGGGAGAAGGAACAGTCGTCTTGGGCAGATGGAGTTGAGAGGAGAGAAGGGTTCCAAGGACTGACCAACCCCAAGTTGTTCATCGAGGGTCTCCCCATTGGTCACCTATACGCTCAGCTGTGACAGGTGTGGGAACTCTAAGGCCCTTGCCAGCAGGTCTACTTCTGACAGGGGAGCAAGCAGCGGCCTGGATTATTTACATTTGACACCAGAACGTGTTCTCTGCTATGAGTGACACGCCTCACGTATGTTTTATGACGGACGTGTCGATCCTGCCAGATTATAAGAGAAGGATCTGGGGAACCACCCCCAAGAGCATCCCAAACCAAATGCTCTGGGCCACAAGGAAACGACATGAGAGTATCTATGATGACCTCTTATTCTCTCCGATAGTCTCAGTGTCAGTAGTTCACCGACCATCACCTTTCTGAATGGAGGGATGAGAACTCATCCATACGGAAACAGTGAAGGGATCAGTAGAGAAACGGGACGTGTTTTCTCTATTGCTGGTTTGGCCGACTCGGGATGAGTTTGCCTTTGTGAGTTTGACCATTCTTTAAACGAACAATGAGCCTGTCAATAGAGTACGTTTCCACACAGGTGATAAAACCTTTGTTTTTATGCCAAGAAAGCATCTCTGTCTTCTAGTATCCAAGCCACTAGCAGCTCCAGGGTGGAACATTAATCTGTTTATGTTGCCTTTTCTGATTAACTTCACTTTGCAATTCCTCCAGTATCACATCCCACTGCATGTTCCACAGCAAAAAGTAAAATAATAATCATTCTCTGCTTATGGTTTTTGGGAGAGGTAGTCAGAGGGCAGTATAGAGATTGCTAGTAAGTTAGCGCTATTTCTTCCCGTTACCTGTCCACCAGGTAACTTCTACCCATAGAGTGTTCTTGATCATAAAATATGGATGTGTATACAATGCTAATGGTCCCCGCTATTCTCTTTTTATTAGACTACAACTTTATTCGGGTAAATGTCATTCTACACAGGCGTACGTGAATGAAATATCATAGGTTTACTTCTGCAAACTCATTAAGTTTGATTCTCAGTATTTGCACAACCAGAAAGTGACTTTTGCCTAATAAATCAGCAAATGTACTGATGTATCATGGCAGCTTGGTGGATAAAATATTAGTTGGAGAGGATTTTTTTTTTTAATTTTATTTAAATTCAATTTGCCAACAAGTCCCCAGTGTTCTTAAATGAACTCTACTCAAGTACTCAGTCTCTGGAGATTGTGTTTTTAAAAATTTCTTTGCCATTCTTTTGCATATGCATACCACTAAGAAACAAAAGCTTTGCACTGAAGCGAAAGCTAAAAGTGGTCTGTATTCAGTGAGGATTTTGGTGTGAGCCTTCTTTTCTTTGTAAAATACAGATTCAAAGCACTCACGAAATCAATCTACAATTTAATGTTTGCATAGGTAGTATGTATGTGATCTTTTTATTTTTATTTAAAAGAGGAAGCATCTCATGAGCTAAGGAAGGCATTGTACCCACACAAATATGCTCAGGAAAACAGTGTTTCCAACAGCGTTAAAGGAGCCTGATTTTTCCATGGACATCCTGAAAGTTTTCAATGGAAAATGCCACAGAGGGTGTGATACATGAGCCGTTAAAGCAGCAAGCCAGACAACGTCATGTTTTTACTTTTAGTGACACCTGGTTATCCTTAGGGTTAATCTTGGTCATTGGTACGGCTTGCTGTACACAAGAACCCATAGCTCCCGTGTCTGTCTGAGGCTTCGGCTCTCCTGGATAACACAGCATGCCCTTGTGTGTCCATCATTGTGTGCATTAGAGGACAATGTTGTTTTTTCAGTGATGACAAATTATCCAACATTTTTTTATGACCTGCTGCTCTTCAGCTTTTAGGAGAGAAAAGTTCAAGGATTTTCTCATAGGGCTTCTCTTTATGTACCATAAAGAGAATTTCCTGGAAATTGCACCCAAAACAGAATAATAGTGGGATAAATTAATGAAAAAGTAAAACTAACAAGGAATGTGTCAGCCTGGTTTTAGGCATCATTTTTCTCTTACTGACCCTAGCTAGGCTCATAGCTAACCCTTCTTTTAAGGGACTTGGTGTGCTGAGTGAGTGGCAGATCTACCATTGTCTCTCTGGGGCATTGGTTCAGGCCTGGAAAATGTTGAGGAATATAGTGGTGTGATTGGCAGAGCCTCAGGCCTCTGACTCAAATGACACCATGGGCCATTTCTGTGGCACTGCATCCTCCCAAAGATCCCTCAGGAATCGTATGTTTTGGCTAAAGAGTAGCAAATGCTCTGGCCTGCTTAGCAAGGGCCCCCTGTTATTTCATACTTTTGTGTGACATTTATAAAAAATACAAGATCCTAATCACTGTAGCAAATTAACCCTTTCAATAGATCTCATATTTCCAAGCTGATATCTTTCCCTACACAAGGAACTCATCTGCAAAAATGTCAGGAGTTTTGTGTAAGTGGGGGAAGAAAGACCTGTTCTGATTCTAGTAATCCCTGGCTCATCTGACACTATGAGAGTATTTGGGAAAGAACAGACTATCACTATAGCAAAATTCTTGAGTTTTATGATATTAGATTTATATCCTGTTTCCATAGCAAAGATAAAAGCAATTTTGCTGGCATAAGGAAAAATTCATTTTACATGTAAGAACTGACCACTGACCACTAACAAGGTCAGAAGGAAAAGTTTTATGTATCATGTTGTGATTATACCCTAAATACAGCTTCCTAAAATCTCAGAATATAAATATCATATATGCTCACATAGAATCTTTTCCTGACACACATTTCAGTTATTAAAAAGCATTCACCAAACTGATTTGGCTTTTTTTCTAGTTTTAAATCAGTCTGATTAAATGTTCTAGCTGACCTTTTGAAATATTCTACTTAGGTTTATAAATTATTGATTGCCACTCCTTACACAGTGCTGCTGTGTAACCCCCATTCTCTGTAACGGGATGGGAGTCTCTAGCTTGCCATTGTGGGGAGAAGAGAGGCCTAGGTCTCCGATCTCATGTCCATCTGTATAGCCCCAGAGCTAATTCTGATTCAGGGTTTATTAGAGGCTTGTGATCTGTGTAGGCAATCAGTTTAGGATGTCATAAAAATAAGGTTGGATAATTATGTCATGACTGGTTTCATATCACTCTCCTTAACATTGTTCTGCATTATGTGATTGAATACAGAGGCAATAGCAAAAACACATGAGCAAGACATCTAGCCTAATCCCAGACCTGCATGTGAATTCCATGCAACTAAACATCATATGAAAAAAGAAAAGACCTTGATGTAATGAGCACTGGGTGTTATATACAACTGAAGATTTGCTGGACTCTACGTCTGGAACTAATGATACACTGTATGTTAACTAATTGAATTTAAATAAAATCAATTATTAAAAAAAAGAAAAGATCAACCAAACATCTAAGAAAGTATTTTTAAGATGAAAACTTTTACGTTGGCTTGAGTTTTTCCTTTCAAATTCACAGAGTTGCATGGCTGCTGCCATTTTGTTTTTTTAAAGAAAAGAGAAGAAACCGTTGCTCAAAGGAATCAAGTGTCTAACATACTGGGATGATAAGTCACCAAACCGTGAACCTGAGATTCTGTTTCCTAGCTGTGGATTTGGACAAAGAAAATTCCTATAATTACTTGAGGATTATAAGAGAAATGTCCAAAATTTAGAAACCATGTTTGGACCTCTGTTCATAGCACGCACCCCCTTATCTTCTCCTGTGGGTATAGTAATGCACAATTCCATGCAATGACATCTCCCACCAAATTTCATAGAAATTTCTGGAATATGTGCCCATGATTTCTCAGAAAGGTGACTACAATGTTTTGAAGTGTAACTACAGAGGTGGCGCAAATGAAAATCCGATATAAGTGCCCCGTTTTACACCATGGTTCCTAAGAAGTTGCCTCTTATCCATTCAGAATGCAGAACTGAAAGAGAATTTCACATTCCTTAATCAACATGTGTTTTGTTTGTCCATATTTCGTGTTTCTTATTGGTTTCCAAAGAAACATGTCAGAACACTGAACAATGCATGTGGTCACTTGTTCTAACGCTTTCACATTTTTTGCATTTCTTTCTTTTAAAGCACAAGATTCTGCAGACATTATTTTCCTTATTGACGGATCAAACAACACCGGAAGTGCCCATTTCGCAGTCATTCGCGACTTCCTTGTAAATCTCCTTGAGAGACTCTCAGTTGGAGCTCAGCAGATCCGAGTGGGGGTGGTCCAGTATAGTGATGAGCCCAGAACCGTATTCTCCTTGGACACCTACTCCACCAAGGCCCAGGTTCTGGATGCAGTGAAAGCCCTGGCGTTCACTGGTGGGGAGCTGGCCAATGTCGGCCTTGCCCTTGATTTCGTGGTGGAGAACCACTTCACCCGGGCAGGGGGCAGCCGAGTGGAGGAAGGGGTTCCCCAGGTGCTGGTCCTCATAAGTGCTGGGCCTTCTAGTGACGAGATCCGCGACGGGGTGGTAGCGCTGAAGCAGGCTAGCGTGTTCTCATTTGGCCTCGGAGCCCAGGCCGCCTCCAGGGCAGAGCTTCAGCACATAGCTACCAATGACAACTTGGTGTTTACTGTCCCGGAATTCCGTAGCTTTGGGGACCTCCAGGAGCAATTACTGCCGTACATTGTTGGCGTGGCCCAAAGGCACATTGTCTTACAACCGCCAACCATTGTCACAGAAGGTACGTATGCTCTTCTCGCCATCCGTGTGGGAGTGGGGTGTTTTGTGTGTTGGTTTTTGTAGAAGTAAGGCAGGCACCTACAGAATGATCCACCTCAGGAGAACCTGTAAGTACCCACAGTGGAGCCCTTCTGACATGCACCAGCTCTTGGATGTGATGTCCGTGCTTGTCGCAGTGTTGGGAAAGACACAAGATCTGTGAGTGAGTGGGAAGCTCCTGTTAATGCATGCATTGTCAAGAAAGTGTGCTTTTTAAGAGGAATTCAAGAAAGCTGTTACTCTGAGGCTACTGAGCATCATCGTATTGTTTACTTACGATCCAGTCATCTGAAAAATGGATCTCAGGGTCTCATTGCAATTCTGAGAAAGTTAGTCCCTGGACTTTGGCACTGCCTCTAAGCCAGTGTGTTACCAGGTGTGCTTGTAGGTATGTGAGGGCAGACCCTATGCTGGGTACTGACAGCCACACTTCTGAAGGTAAGAAACAACAAAGCACTCACTTGGTGGGATATTTATGAGATGCTGTTTTCCTGTGCTTGTCAGATTACTGAGTAGTTCTTTCAAGTGGTGAAATCATGACGTACATTCAAATGGAGGGCCTTTGGCGAAAGAGACCGATTGGAGTAATTTATAAACATAAAACAAATCACATCACCTAACAAATATGCATTTAACAAATGTGGGAGGTGAGAATGTGTTTTCAAAATGTAAAGAAGAATATAGCTGTGCTTGAGGCTTTGGCAGTTAGGGTTTAGGCAGATCCAATTGTACCAAGTTACCTCAACTGGTGATCTCATCTGTCCGCCAGAGATTACCAACGGTATTCCGCATTATTGCTGGGTAGGGAAAATCAGAATTGATGCCAAATTCCATCCTGAGAATCCCCTTGATATTTCTAGACATCCTTCTGATTGGAATACGACCCACGAAGGTTTCTCTGGATTTGTACACTTTTGGAAACAAACAGATGGTTTCCATAGGTTTCTTCAACATTGAGAAAACACCACGGCTGTAGCCGGGGGACCTGGCCTTTGATCCTGGGTCTTATGTGAACCAGCTGTGCCATCCTGGGCAGGCCGCACAACTTCCCTGGGCTCCAATTTCTTGAATTTATGACAAAGGAGCTACACTAGATGAAGACATTTTCTGTCCCAGGAGGAGCTCCACACTCTTCTTCTTCCTGGGCAGCACATGCTCTGAGTTCAGTTTTCCCTAGCGAGAGCGTTAGGTCCTCACTCACAAACATCTTTGACCTTTGTGACTACTTTGAATACTCAACAAAGATTCTTGGCTTTCTGGTGTGGACAGTACGCCAAGCACTGGACACAACAGTACTGGTGGACGAGAGCGACACGGCCACTGGCCTGTTACAGGATAATGGGCAGATGGTGGAAGGGCAAGCCAACGACCAGACACAGTATTGGGAGTGTGAGAAGGTAGATGAGGGTGCCCTGGGGCTGTAAGGGGAGGACTAGGGGGAGAGAGCTTCAGACAGGGTGGCTAGCGAAGGCCTGTTAGAGAAGCTGCAGGATAGAAAGCGGACATCAGATTAAGAGCAGAGGGACAGTGTTCCAAGGGATGGTGGCCCTGCAACGCAAAGGAGCCTGGCATCTTTCCAGGACTGTTGGAAGGTAGTGGGGCTGGAGCTCACTTGATCCACGGAAGGCTGCAGAAGCAACTAGTTTGGGGGTAAACACAAACATCTTTGTCCTCACCGTGTCATGTTTGAGGTGAGCATGGGCACTGGGGGCTGACCGTCACAGACAGTCACATGTGGGTTCAGAGGAGAGGTGTGGGAGTGCGGCTGGGAGAGAGACAGGACCTAGGGGGCCAGGCCAGCTGGGTAAGGAAAGGAATGCTCTCGAAAGTGACCTGGGAGGGCGGTCAGTGCAGGGAGATGCCGGAGTGGAATGTTGGAAGCCTGGCAAGGATGGTGTGTCTCGAGGGCGGGAGAGGTGGCTTGTGTCCAGAGCTGCTGAGAAGCTCAGTTGGATGAGACCGAGGGCTCCACTGCATGTGTCCCCATGGAGGTCATTGGTGGCCTTGGCAGATCCTTGTCACTGTAGCGCTGGTGGGGGGTGGGGAGGAGAGGCAGGAGGAGACAGGGAGGGCAGAGGACGAGCTCCGAGGGAGGTAGAGGTGCCTGTGGAGCTGAAGGCATGTCCTCCAGTGGCTTCTGTTTTCTCAGTGACCCATGTGGTGAGATTGGGCTTGGGCCCGGGCCAGGTGTGAGCCAAGAGCAGAGGATGAAGTAGTCATTCTGGAGGCTGGGAGAGGAAAGCTTCCAGAACAGCACTGGCCCTCGTGGGCTGGTGCAGATTACCCGAGCAGCACAGCCCGGAGAAGGACGGGGGCTTTGTCAGGAACCGAGGCAAGGCCCCCGAAGGTGGGCTGCGGAGCTGGGTGGGCAGATCTGGGGCCTGGCATGGTGGAGGCAGGTGGAGGGTGAGTGAGCTGCAGGTGAGGCCAGGCCGAGGGTGGGGGATGGCAGTCTCCGGAGATGGTAAGGACAGGTGGGGCCTGAGAAGCAGTTGCAGGGTAGGGGGTGAGAGGCGGCATGGGAGGACAGGATTTACTGGGGGCCAAGGTCCTGAGTCATTGAGCATGATGGGAGTAGGGCGGTGAGGAGACAGCCCTGGGAAGAAGTGACAGGAGGGGTCTGGACATTTGCAAACAGCAGCACGGCAGAGCAAGGGCAGCCACCCCGGTCCCGGGCTTGTGAGGTCTGGGAGAATGTGATGTCCTCAGGGTGTGCTGGTGGCGGCTACCTCCGGAGGCGAGAGCAAAAGCCCTCAGATCAGCAGGACCTTAGGTTCACCTCCCAACCAGGGTATTTTGAACCCAGGCCCAGCAAAAGACAGCTCCATCTGGGTTGGCATCACATGATAGGAAGGAGGATGTCACGCACTGAAGGGGGACAAGAGGCTGCCCGTCAACCTGCTGAGGGAGTCAGCCCGGTGATCGAGGATGACAGTTCACCTGTCTTTCTGCTCATCCACCATGTATGTTACCCACACGCACACACACAGACACACACGCACAATGCAGGAATCTCTGCTTTTCAGGTCAGAACTACTTGTACATCAATATGGAGGAGGGGAGTGTGTGAGTGCGTGCATCCGGGCAGGCTCACTATCTGTGTGTGCATTAAACGTACACGTGTGGTTAGCTGTCTGTACGTATGTATGTCTTCTATGTACATGTGGAGGGGAGGAGAAGGCAGGCCTGGGTCACACGCAGTGTCTTTTGCACACGCATGTAGTGAGAATTCCACACATCTGCACATCTCTATGGAGAGTAGGACTTGGAACTCATCGTTCCCACACCACAAACTGATGCCAGAGCAATGTCCCTGCATGCCTGTCCCCGGGTGCTTTGTGTCTGTGCACATCTACATGTTTTCTCTTAAAAGAGGACAATTTGGATGAGTAATAAGATAGTCAAACGTCAAGACACATAATCCACCTGACGGTGTGGAGCGGTAGAGGCCTGCTCACGTCCAGATAATTATTTAATAGATGACAAGCATTCCTGCCTCAGCTTTAACCACTGATGTTCTTATAAGTCCTAAAAGCCCTGGCAGGTGTTTAGATGGGGTGTCGTGTCTGACCCAGTTCCTGGTGGTCATGGCTCAGGCCACCTGCTCACATGGCAGGTGGACACAAGCTCACAGGCATGAGGCAGTGACCTTGCTCAGGTGCTTTTGCTTTGTGGTTTATCACAGTCCTAGCACCTCCCCAACACAGGTCTCTTGAATGGAAATACTTCAATGCCACTTGCTGGGTTTGACATCAGTTTCCTTTGTGTAAGTTTTATGATGTCAAGTAATTGTTTCTCTTTTCTTCGCCTGAAAAACCCAGGCTTGAAGAGTAGAACGGGAGGGAATGGGGATGTTTGTGCCATCAGCTTGGCAGGAGATGTTCATGACGTCACAGTTGTGAAATGAAGGGCCCTCTGAGTAGACACTGATGCCTCCTTTAATTATTTAAGCTGCTATGGCTTCATTCTGACTTTCAAATCTAACCTATAGACTTTTGGCAGAAAAGAGCTTCCTGACTTTTTTTTTTTTCTTTTTCTTTTTCTTTTTTTTTACTGATAATGCGCTAAACAGGCGGTTACTAAAACTCAATTTGTTTTCTTGCAACTATTTTGTGAAATGGACTAAGAGTGGGTGGGGGTGGGAGGGTCAGGAGCCCATCCTGCCACCACATACAGGGAGAATGCAGCTGGCACTAATGTGTGTGTTACGACAGATTCTTCAGGGGGGTCCCACTGACTTCACGCTGGCCCGAGCAAACGGGAATGCCCTTGGAGTGGAGTTGGTTGTATAGAGGGTCTTAGTTGGACGCGATAGGTAAGGCCATTCTACTCACCTTATGATGTTGCTACCTACAGTCATTGAAGTCAACAAGAGAGACATAGTTTTCCTGGTGGATGGCTCATCCGCACTGGGACTGGCCAACTTCAATGCAATCCGCGACTTCATTGCCAAAGTCATCCAGAGGCTGGAGATCGGACAGGATCTAATCCAAGTGGCAGTGGCTCAGTATGCAGACACTGTGAGGCCCGAGTTTTATTTCAATAGCTACCCCAATAAAAGGGAAGTCATTGCCGCCGTGCGGAGAATGAAACCCATGGAAGGCTCAGTCCTGTACACGGGCTCCGCTCTGGACTTTGCTCGGGACAACCTGTTCACTAGTTCGGCTGGCTACCGGGCCGCCGAGGGGGTCCCTAAGCTTCTGGTGCTGATTACAGGCGGTAAGTCCCTAGATGAAATCAGCCAGCCCGCCCAGGAGCTGAAGAGAAACAGCATCATGTCCTTTGCCGTTGGGAGCAAGGCGGCCGACCAGGCTGAGCTGGAAGAGATTGCATTTGATTCCTCCCTGGTGTTCATCCCCACCGAGTTCCGAGCCGCCCCTTTGCAGGGCCTGCTGCCCGGCTTGCTGGCGCCTCTCAGGACCCTCTCCGGAACCTCTGAAGGTATGATGGGGAGGAAGTCAGAGCACGGCAGGGTGGTCTGCAGGCAGAGCCTTTGAGAAAAGCAAAACAGAACAAAACCAAGTCTGATTTGTGCTCAGAGAGATAGGTGTTAAATGATGGAAACAAGAGCCACAAATGAGATTTACTTCAGGCTTCCTTTTACCCTGAGTTGGAGATTGTGTGACCCCAATGCCATATGATACAATGGTATGTCTGCCAGTGTCATAGGATGAGAATTGCATGACTTCACATGTCATCAAACAGAATCCTATGACAGAGACTATAGGGCCAGGGGTCACCTGTCCTTACAGCTTCTGGCCTAGCCTAGGGAGTCACTTGGTAGTTGTTACCTCTTGTCAGATCCCAGGGTTCTGTCCCTACTGGTGACTCCCGTCCAGCCTGCTTCTGCCACCAGCAACATCTGGCCCGGCTCTTGCCCTCCTGAGCCGACAGTGGCCCAGCCCTGACCAGCGCAGAATGTTATTGGCCTTCTCTCCTCTCTCTAAGGGGTTTCCCTTCAGTCCCCGAATGGGCATGGAGATAAAGACCCAAGTGGTTTCTAAAATCTTTCCTTTGATGTGATGATCAGTGAAAAGTTATTTTCAAATTCTGTTGAGCTGGATGAGTACCATGCGCCGTCCTTAATGAAGATGAATATCACGGAAATGAGCTTTTCCACCTCACGGCCTCACCCCCTGGAAGACTGTTGGATGCATGACCCATGTTGCATGCTGCATGCTTTCTCCCGAGGCTCTCTGCTCTTCTGAAAGCCTCCCTCTCTCCTACTTCCTTCAGACTTCCAGTCCACACTCTCCTAGCCAAAGCCATTTAATAGGACATAGGGTAGAATTAGTTGTTAGGCCAAAAGTTGAGTGAGATAACCAGGGAAAAGATGGAAGGTAATTTTTTTTTTTTTTGGAAAGGCATGTAGTACTATATGTGCTGCTACAAATTCTCTAATTTGAAAATTATACTTTTGAATCTTCACGTGCCTGTCTTCAGTCAAGCATGGTCAACAATCCTTTTGCATTTTCACCCGTTTCCATGCTCCTATTATCTCACTCTGGAGGCATTCCCACGGGCACCCCGCTGGATTACTGCCAGGCGATGCTGTGGCTCCCAAGAGAAGAGTATCAATAGAGAGTGACAAAGGGGTGGTCCTGGGAATACTTCAGGATGAGAATAGAGCCATTTTATTCATTTTTTTTCTAGCCTTGAGGAACTTCTATTATCAGGTGAACTTGGGCTAACACTTCTGTCAGTGGACGTCTCTCTGCAGATGTGTAGGGGTGAAGCCCCGGGGGACCCTGTCTCACCCGTGTGAACCTGGCCGCGACCGCGGTCATAAACATGAGTGAGGCGGTAAGCCGCAGTGCCCTGGTGGCTTCCCTCGCAGGGAATGAACGCACTTCCAGGGAAGGAATGTTCCACCTCCAGGATTCCGGTCATTTTTGTTGGTTGCAAATATTCTAACCTTGGCACTGTATCTCTCCACAAGCCAACTTGGTTTCGTCAACTTGGCTACCAATATGCCTCACAAGCACCAGCCGCCACTAGAGGAAAATATGCAGCCTGCTGCCATATTTTACGAGACCGACATGCTTTGCCTCACTGTGACCGTCTGTGTGTTCTCAATGTTGGCATGCGTGCCCGAGGTGCGGGCACGCATGATGTGGCCCTCGCGGTTGTGTATGTCTCACTTTGTTTTCTGTGCTCCACTGCAGTTCACGCAAACAGAAGGGATATCATCTTTCTTTTGGATGGATCGTTCAACGTTGGAAAGGCCAATTTCCCTTATGTGCGGGACTTTGTAATGAACGTAGTTAACAACCTTGATGTTGGAAGCGACAACATTCGTGTCGGTTTAGTGCAATTTAGTGACACTCCAGTAACAGAGTTCTCCCTAAACACATACCAGACAAAGTCAGATTTGCTTGCTCATCTGAGGCAGCTGCAGCTCAAGGGGGGGTCAGGCCTGAACACTGGCTCGGCCCTGAGCTATGTCCATGCCAACCACTTCACCGAAGCTGGCGGCAGCAGGATCCGCGAACACGTGCCGCAGCTCTTGCTCCTGCTCACAGCCGGGCGGTCTGAGGACGCCTATCTGCCAGCTGCCAATGCCCTAGCGCGCGCGGGCGTCCTCACCTTCTGCGTGGGGGCTAACCAGGCGAATAGGGCAGAGCTTGAGCAGATTGCTTTTAACCCGAGCCTGGTGTATCTCATGGATGATTTCAGCTCCCTGCCAGCTTTGCCTCAGCAGCTGATTCAGCCCCTAACCACTTATGTTAGTGGAGGCGTGGAGGAGGTCCCACTCGCCCAGCCAGGTAAAGCTCCCCACCTGCGCGGGGCTCCCTTCCCCCAGCACGTCCCCCGGGGGCAGGTGGCCCAGTCTGAACCTAGGAGCGTGCTGAACTGTAGAAAGGAGACTGGCCTTCTGCGGTGGAAATGTTTTGGATGGGGGCTTGAGACACGGTACCAGCAAGTTTTGATTCTCTCTCAAGGGGGTTCATTTGTGAAAGAAAGTCTAGAAACTCCAGCTTCTGTTCCTCCCATCTCAACCTGCCTCCTGTGACGGTTTCTGGAGCTTAGATCCAGACGGCAGTGAGAGTGAGAGGGACGGCCTCCCTTTCATATGGGATAATCCACTGAGGTCATCTAAAGATGATTTTTTTAATGTTCAAAATCTGCAGAAGGTAGAAATTAGTATTTTTAATAAACCCCACAAGGGCTGCATCTTTATGTGACGATAAAATGATTTCCAAAGGAAGTCTGGACTGTTGTTGTCACTGCAAATCAGTACAGTGGTGAGATGAGGACACGTTGGCTCTACCACTTGCTGACATCACCCAGATGGGTAGCAAGGGGGAGACAACTGCATCCTAATCCTGTTTGAACTGAAAATGTTCACGGTACATGTGGTAGCCCCCTCTGGGCTGTCATCCCTGTTTTCTGTGGACTAAGTACAGAGGATTGGGACTGTACCACAGAGCAATGGTGGGTATTCTTTGGGGTCCTAGTCCATAACCTCAAAGTTAATGAAAAGACGATCCACTTAGAGCAGATAGGTGTCAACTCAGTTATCCTTGGATGGTTAACCCATGTCAGCCTTTGTTGCAAAGGACTGGTCAATTTTGAAGCAAAAGGATAATTTGGGCCACATTTTAAGTGGTTTAATTTACAATGATTGGAAAACACTGTTCTCCTAGAGTGACGACCTCCTGACCCAAGAACAGGGCACTCTGGAGCTTACACTGTCTTGCTTTGTTGAAGAAGCATGACACTAGTTTGGGTAGACCCATCCGGTTCTTTGCCAAGAGACACTGCTGTGAAATGGAGCATTTTACTGATGGCTGGTGCTTCAGGTTTTGACAGTGGGTTTTCTCCTTCCTTGCTGGTACAGTGATCATCAAAAATAATTGTGTGACTCCCCATTACCAAATGCTAGTGGTGCTGGGCTGAAGTCACACTGGTGCCTGGAAGGTTCTCGTCCCTCACTGTGTCCCAACCTACTTTTGTTGTAGAGAGCAAGCGAGACATTCTATTCCTCTTTGACGGCTCAGCCAATCTCGTGGGCCAGTTCCCTGCGGTCCGCGACTTTCTCTACAAGGTTATCGATGAGCTGGATGTGAAACCAGAGGGGACCCGGGTTGCGGTGGCTCAGTACAGCGATGATGTCAGGGTGGAGTCTCGCTTCGATGAGCACCAGAATAAGCCCGAAATCCTGAATCTTGTGAAGAGAATGAAGATCAAGACTGGCAAAACCCTCAATCTGGGCTACGCGCTGGACTACGCACGGAGATACATCTTTGTCAAGTCCGCCGGAAGCCGGATCGAAGATGGAGTGCTTCAGTTCCTGGTCCTGCTGGTGGCAGGAAGGTCCTCAGATCGTTTGGACACACCTGCCCTCAACCTGAAACAGAGCGGGGTGGTGACTTTCATCTTGCAGGCCAAGAACGCAGATCCTACTGAGCTGGAGCTCATGGTGCCGTCGCCTGTCTTTATCCTGGCCGCCGAGTCACTTCCCAAGATTGGAGACCTTCAACCACAGATCGTCAATCTCTTAAAATCAGTGCAAAATGGGGCACCGGCACCAGGTATGGCATAGAAATTCTGGTTGCTTCCGCGGCCCAGTTCTGCAATGCGTGGGTATGCGGTAGGCTGCTGGCTCTTTCTTTTCTTTTCTTTTCTTTTCTTTTCTTTTCTTTTCTTTTCTTTTCTTTTCTTTTCTTTTCTTTTCTTTTCTTTTCTTTTCTTTCTTTCTTTCTTTCTTTCTTCCTTATTAATCATTTTTGTTTATTTTTTTATTGGAGTTCAATTTGCCAACATATATCATAACACCCAGTGTTTATCCTGTCAAGTGCCCTCTCAGTGCTGTCACCCAGTCATCCCATCCCCCAACCCACCTACCCTTCCACTACCTCTTGTTCGTTTCCGAGTTAGGAGTTTCTCACGTTCTGTGTCTCCCTCTCTGATAATTCCCACTCATTTTCTCTCCTTTCCCCTTTATTCCCTTTCACTATTTTTTATATTCCCCAAATGAATGAGACCATATAATGTTTGTCCTTCTCCGATTGACTTACTTCACTCAGCATCATACCCTCCAGTTCCATCCACACTGAAGCAAATGGTGGGTATTTGTCGTTTCTAATGGCTGAGGAATATTCCATTGTATACATAGACCGCAGCTTGTGTATACATTCATCTGTCGATGGACACCGAGGCTCCTTCCACAGTTTGGCTATTGTGGACATTGCTGCTAGAAACATCGGGGTGCAGGTGTATTTTGGCATTTCTGTATCTTTGGGGTAAATCCCCAGCAGTGCAATTGCTAGATCTTAGGGTAGCTCTATTTTTAACTCCTTGAGGAACCTCCACACAGTTTTCCAGAGTGGCTGCACCAGTTCACATTCCCACCAACAGTGCAAGAGGGTTCCCCTTTCTCCACATCCTCTCCAACATCTGTTGGTTCCTGTCTTGTTAATTTTCCCCATTCTCACTGGTGTGAGGTGGGATCTCATTGTGGTTTTGATTTGTATTTCCCTGATGGCCAGTGATGCGGAGCATCTTCTCATGTGCTTCTTGGCCATGTCTCTTCTTCTGTGAGATTTCTGTTCATGTCTCCTGCACATTTCATGATTGGATTGTTTGTTTCTTGGCTGTTGAGTTTAATAAGTTCTTTATAGATCTTGGAAACTAGCCCTTGATCTGATACATCATTTGCAAATATCTTCTCCCATTCTGTAGGGTGTCTTTTAGTTTTGTTGACTGTATCCTTTGCTGTGTAGAAGCTTTTTATCTTGATGAAGTCCCAATAGTCCATTTTTGCTTCTGTTTCCCTTGCCTTCAGAGATGCATCTTGCAAGAAGTTGCTGTGACCAAGTTCAAAAAGGGTGTTGCCTGTGTTCTCCTCTAGGATTTTGATGGAATCTTGTCTCACATTTAGATCTTTCATCCATTTTGAGTTTATCTTTGTTTATGGTGCAAGAGAGTGGTCTAGTTTCATTCTTCTGCATGTGGATGTTCAATTTTCCCAGCACCATTTATTGAAGAGACAGTCCTTTTTCCAGTGGATAGTCTTTCCTGCTTTGTCAAACATTACTTGACCATAGAGTTGAGGGCCCATTTCTGGGTTCTCTATTCTGTTCCATTGATCTATGTGTCTGTTTTTGTGCCAGTACCGCACTGTCTTGATGACCACAGCTTTGTAGTACAACTTGAAATCTGGTATTGTTTTGCCCCCAGATATGGTTTTCTTTTTCAATATTACTCCACCTATTTGGGGTCTTTTCTGATTCCACACAAATCTTAAGATTATTTGTTCCAACTCTCTGAAGAAAGTCCATGGTATTTTGATAGGGATTACATTAAATGTATAAATTGCCCTGGGTGGCATTGACATTTTCACAATATTAATTCTTCCAATCCATGAGCATGGAATATTCTTCCATCACTTTAAAATTTTTTTTTAATTTATTTATGATAGGCACACAGTGAGAGAGAGAGAGGCAGAGACACAGGCAGAGGGAGAAGCAGGCTCCATGCACCGGGAGCCCGACGTGGGATTCGATCCCGGGTCTCCAGGATCGCGCCCTGGGTCAAAGGCAGGCGCCAAACCGCTGCGCCACCCAGGGATCCCTCTTCCATCACTTTAATTGTCTAACTGCTCTCAAGGCAAAACAGGAGAATCAGGGTAACATTAGAATATTTCATAATTGGATATATATTTCATAATTAAGATTATAAAGATTTAGATACATCAGTAGTTAAAAATCTTTTTGAAAACACTATTTTTTACTAGATGCTTAATAAAAGCCACATACCAGGGGTATATTATAGCTAAAAAGGTCTTCAACTTCATGGTCCCCTAATGTCTTACTTTAAGTGGGTCTCCCTATGCTGTAATTCATCCACAATTCATTCATAGAGAATATAAAGTGTGACAAGAGGTGGGTGAATTCTCACCATAAGCACTTCACTGGAATCTCCAAGTGCTGATCCATTTTACCAAGACTTTGTGTTTAACCACTTTACACTTGTCGATAAGAATGCAGCAAAAAAAGAGCAATTAGTTTCAATTCAGCCCTTTTGATTAAAAACCGAGGGTTTAGAACTTCTACATTGACTCTTGGGCCGTACACTGTTGGTTTTGGATTGTAACCCCAACATCTGGTCTCCATTTTTCCCTATTGATTCGCTGTGACATACGGCAAATCTCAAACCCTCCCATCTCAGTAATGTGCTGATGGTTATGCAGGTTATGCTGTCTCATCTCTCCCTCAGCAAACACTGTTTCCTGAGTACACCTTTGAAAGTTGACTATACTGCTCAAGCATTGAGAAATCCTAAAATAAAGGGTCTATCTGTCTATCTATCTATCTATCTATCTATCTATCTATTTATCATCTACCTATCCATCATCTATCCATCTATCAATCATGTATCTATCTTGCTATATTCATTTTAGATTCCTGTAACAAATTACCATAAATTTAGTGACTTAAAACAAAATGGATTCATTGTCTTCTGGTTTTAGAGGTCAGCAATCCAAAACCAGTTTCTCTGGGTTAAAAGCAAGGTGTCAACCACATTGCATTCCTTTTGGAGGTCCTCCTGGGTCACACACTCCCTTGCCTCATGTGGCCCCTACTCCTTGGCCTGGGGCCCCTTCCTGTATCTGCAAAGCAGCAGCAGATCATCTTCTCTCCTCTCTGGCCTCTGATTCCTCTCTTAGAGCTCTCCCTTGAACTTCCATTGTCCTGTCTCCCTCTTAGAAGGACACATGGTTGATTATCCTGGATCTACCTGGATAACCTAGGACAGTTTCCTCATCCCTGAAACACGTAATGTAATCATCCCTGCAGAGTCTCCTCCACAATTTCCAGGGATTCCTAACTGGATACCTGTGTGGGGCCATTATGCTGCCCACTTTGATCCAAGGCAGACAGTCCCTTTGGTCCTGTGTGTCACTGAGGGTGTCTCCCTCCCAGTTTCAGGTGAGAAGGATGTGGTGTTTCTGATTGACGGCTCTGAAGGTGTCAGAAGTGGCTTCCCTCTGCTGAAGGAATTTGTCCAGAGAGTAGTGGAGAGCCTGGATGTGGGCCCAGATCGGGTTCGTGTGGCCGTGGTGCAGTACAGCGACCGGACCAGACCTGAGTTCTACCTGAATTCATACATGGACCAGCAGAGTGTGGTCAGCGCCATTCGCAGGCTGACCATCCTGGGAGGGCCAACCCCCAACACTGGGGCTGCCCTGGACTTTGTCCTGAGGAATATCCTGATCAGCTCAGCTGGAAGCAGGATAGCGGAAGGTGTCCCCCAGCTCTTGATTGTCCTCACGGCTGACAGGTCAGGGGATGATGTGAGGGGCCCCTCAGTGGTCCTGAAGAGGGGAGGGGCAGTGCCCATCGGCATCGGCATCGGGAATGCTGACATCACAGAGATGCAGACCATCTCCTTCATCCCCGACTTTGCCGTGGCCATTCCTACCTTCCGGCAGCTGGGAACCATCCAGCAGGTGGTCTCCGACAGAGTGATCCAGCTCAGCCGGGAAGAACTGAGCCGGTTGCAGCCAGTTTTGCTTCCCCCAACGAGTCCAGGTAAGGAGGAGATTCCTTGGATGGGGCTACTTGTTTGGACTGTGGGCTCCAAAGTATTCTCTGTTGGTTTTCTCTACCATATGTGGTGAAAACTGGCCTTTCATGAAGAATTAGGAACTATGTGCCTTTGGTCTCAGTGATCAGGAGTGGCAGAGGCCTGGGGACATACTATGATTCATGTTTTGGGCCAAATTATAAAAGTTTCAAAGATGTGCATATGCTTGGCTTTAATGTAGACTCCTAAGTCCATGTAGAGGCTTCTGTATAAAGTTGGTTGAAAAGGATGGGGCCACCTCACTGGTGGCACCGGCTTGATATCAGTTCTAAGGTTCCACTGGGGGGTTCAGCTGGCAGCCTGCTGTGATGAGGGAGGGAACTTGACAACAGGGTCCCCTATGCTGGGGCTCAGTCTCTGAAATATTGGTATTTCTAGAGCCAAAGCATGATGACTGCCTTTGAATGTGGCTGGTGCTGAGAAGTAAATGTCTTAACCGGCAGGAGCCAACCTTGCTCTTATAACTGTAGTTCATTCTATTTCGTCTTTCCTGTTCCCCTTTTGTAGACCTGGTTACAATAAGCTAGAAAACAGTGGGATCCTGGCTGCTGGGGATGAAGGGGGCTGAGATCTATCCGTGCCCTGCACAATACCCACGAGGGCTTACCCACCCTGGGCACTCGGGTGGAGAGGGTTGCAGTAGTTGAGGAGGCGGCAGCGTCCTTGCTCCCTTGTGGCTTACATTTTACAGAGTACCATCCGAAGTCTCATGGTGTGGAGGGGGGAAAAAGAAAGGCAGAGGGGAACAAAAGGAAGGGAAGAGTAGAAGCAAGGCTGGCTTTTCCTTGCTAGAGTACACTGTGTCCTGCAGGCTTCTGTGGAATGTTATAAAGGGTTTGTGATCAAATAAATCTGGGGAACAGTGGGATAAAGCCAAAGAGGTCCTCCCACAATTGATGTGTATTGCAATAAGGGAATGCCACAGTTCCAAAATCTATTTGACTCCAGGGTCCTTCTATATGGTGCAGGGTTCTCAAGAATGCACTCTGGAAGTCTTGTCATAGTGCACATGTGAGTTCCTGACTTTAAATACAAGCACATATTTCTGCAACATATTTGCTCCCCCACTTTTCAAAATAACTATTTTCTACCTTTGTCTACCTCCTAGCCTGCTTCTTCTATGCTTTCCTTCTTCCCAGCACTGCTGTCCATAGCTCAGCCCAGGTGAGCCGTCTCTGCCTCCTAGGCACCTGCCCACTCTCACCTATTCAAGGACGCCATCCATCATTCTTTCTCCTGATTCATTGATTCTCCACCAAGGATGGGAAGGATGATTCCCTTTACGATACAGACACATCACTTTTTCTTCTTTCTGAGAAACCCTCTTGATGCCTGCTTCCCCTCCAGGAATACCTCAGTCCTCTTTTAAAAGAGTTATTGAAACCTTTGCAACTCCTCTCTGAACCCACCCCTATCTGTCATTCACTTTCACCATTCCACAGAAAGCGCTCTTGACAAGGTTCCCCCATGATCAGTTCCCAGATGCCATCTTGCTTGATCTATGAGGAGCTGATGCATGTCCCAGTTGAGATCATCTCCTTCCTGAAACACCACCCCTACTTGGTCTAGACATGGCTCTTATGTGTCTACTTTCCACCTCCCTCAGGGTTACTCTTTGTCCTTTGCTGGTTTCTTCTCCCTGACTTATAATCACTGCAAAGCCAGAACCCACTCCTGGGACTGGTATTTTATCTGTAATAGTCAGAATGAGGTTATGTCGCCCGTCAGGTGATGATTCCATGACAAACCATGAACCAGGTGGTTCATTAACACTAAGGATTTGGTGCCGGCAAAGGTGAAGCCCATGATTACATGTGATTTTCAGGTGTTGGAAGCAAGAAGGATGTGGTCTTCCTCATCGATGGGTCCCAAAATGCTAGCCCTGAATTTCAGTACATCCGCACCCTCATTGAGAGACTGGTTGACTACCTGGACGTGGGCTTTGACACGACTCGGGTGGCAGTCATCCAGTTCAGCGAGGACCCCAGGGTGGAATTCCTGCTGAATGCCCATTCCAGTAAGGATGAAGTGCAGAATGCGGTGAGGCGGCTGAGGCCCAAAGGTGGGAGGCAGATCAACATTGGGAGTGCCCTGGAGTACGTGTCAAGGAATATCTTCAAGAGGCCCCTGGGAAGCAGGATTGAGGAGGGCGTCCCTCAGTTCCTGGTCCTCATCTCATCTGGAAAGTCTGACGATGAAGTAGATGATTCTGCAGCAGAACTCAAGCAGTTTGGTGTTGCACCATTTACCATCGCAAGGGACGCAGACCAGGAACAGTTGGTTAAGATCTCCCTGAGCCCTGAATATGTGTTCTCAGTGAACACATTCCGGGAGCTGCCCAGCCTGGAGCAGAAACTGCTGACCCCCATCACAACCCTAACTTCAGAGCAGATACAGCAGATCCTGGCCAGCACTCGCTATCCTTCTCCAGGTAAGATGGGGTATTTTTTGTTGTTCTCTGAGGCATTTTTAAAA
This sequence comes from Canis lupus dingo, assembly GCF_003254725.2. NCBI lineage: Eukaryota > Metazoa > Chordata > Mammalia > Carnivora > Canidae > Canis > Canis lupus. The sequence goes on along the minus strand of NC_064267.1, from coordinate 48,196,100 downwards.
ATATATATAAAAACATAACAGGTTCAGAGATCCATGGTACTCATGATAAGTTAAATTAAAATAAAGGGACACTGCTATTGAACCATTTGTGTCTATTGCTTGTTGCAAGAAGGGTGGATGTACCCGATGGTGAACCATAGAGCATCTTAGGGAGAGGGTGTTAGAAAGGATAGGATTTGAGCTTGTGGTGGACAATTTTGTGGAAGGCTTAAGGAAATGGCAATTTGGCCTGAAAATAATTCTGATTAGTTATCTTTCTACATCTTACGGCTAACACTGTAACTGGTAAAGAAGCAGAAGTCATTCGTATTAGCTAGGGTGGCAGGTGTTTAGTTATTTTTGTCTTCGTTTTTGTCTGTATGTGTATGATTCTGATGCTGATGTTGTGTGAAATCTTTTGTGTTCTACAAGAGAACCCAAGGCCTGGCTGTGTGTGATGGGCCAGTTTCTTGTCTTTCTCAGTATTAATGGCTCAGTTCCATGACTTGCTCAGCTTTTGCTGTGCTGTGTTTCCATTATAAGTAGCCTGGTGATTGATGAGGCAAAAGAGGCTGAATTTGTTGAGTGGCAACATATGAGTAGCTCAACAAAATGGTATCTGGGGGGATCCCTGGGTGGCTCAGTGGTTTAGCGCCTGCCTTTGGCCCAGGGCGCGATCCTGGAGTCCCGGGATCGAGTCCCACATCGGGCTCCCAGCATGGAGCCTGCTTCTCCCTCCTCCTGTGCCTCTGCCTCTCTCTCTCTGTCTATCATAAATAAATAAATGAATCTTTAAAAAAAAAAAACAAAAAAACCCAAAAATGGTATCCAAGAAGTACCTAGAATCCTAACTAAAAGGAAAACATGGTTCATCTTTCTCAAGACTTTTTGATTAATTTTGTAGTTAAAAGTGGACTCATATAAAGAAAACAGGGGAAATAACAGTGAAAATAAAACAAATTGTATAAATGCTAGGGATATGTGGGCAGGAGGAAATTCCATGAGTCAAACACCTGGGCAGCTGTCGAGGTGCACTAGGAGAGAGTTGGCATTCTCTAGGTGTCACTACCTACGTGGCGGCCTCAGACAGAGGACCTCTGACGTCAGTTGTCTCTCTCTTTTTGTATACCAAAGATGTTATTCTGGGTGATCTTGATCCCTTTTGGTAGTAACAGCTCATGATTCTGTAGATTCTGATAATCCAGTTTCTAAATGCTGTTTACATTTTTTAAAAACTAGTTGTAACCCAGACCGCAAAGCCAAAATGAAACTAGAGTAAACTTAGAAAGAGAAAGTTTTGGACAACTTCGAATAGTTCAAAAAGCAGAAATGATTTTGGTGAGAAAAGGCTCAACTTTTAGTGATTATATTTAAAAAGCTCAAGAGATAAACACAGACACATCAGCTTATAATTTTAATGTTAATTGATATTGTGGTGCCGTATAAGGCAAAGTTCAGAAATGAAAGCAGAAATAAAACCAAATAATGACTCCATTTGTGTCCCAAGTTTTCCTCTTCTTTTCTTTCTATCCACAGGTATTGAGAGTGATGCAGCAGACATTATCTTCCTAATCGATAGCTCTGACAGCGTCAAGCCTGATGACATTGCATATATTCGGGACTTTGTTATCAAGATTGTTCGCAGACTCAACATTGGCCCCAATAAAGTGAGGATTGGGGCTGTACAGTTCAGCAATGAGGTCTTCCCAGTATTTTACCTGAAGACCCATAAATCTCAGGCTTCCGTGATCAATGCTTTGCGTCAGCTGAGGCACAGAGGGGGGTCCCCACTGAACACTGGCAAAGCTCTGGAATTTGTGGCAAGAAATCTCTTTGTCAAGTCTGCTGGGAGCCGGATAGAAGACGGGGTGCCCCAACACCTGGTTCTGTTTCTGGGTGGAAAATCCCAGGATGATACTTCCAGGTTTTCGCAGGTGATCAGCTCCTCAGGGATTGTGAGTTTAGGAGTAGGAAACCGAAATATCGACAGAGCAGAGCTGCAGACCATCACCAACAACCCCAGACTGGTCTTCACGGTGCGAGAGTTCAGAGAGCTCCCCAACATAGAAGACAGGGTCATGCACGCCTTTGGGCCCTCTGGGGTCACGCCTGCACCTCCAGGAGTGGACACACCTTCTCCCTCACGGCCAGGTATGACTTGCGTGACCTGTAACTACAGAGCGTGACATCAATTATCCTTTCATTGAAAAAATATAGTTAGTATTTATCTTAATAATTTTCATCTGTTAAGGTTGTTGCTGCACATAATATTAGAAACTAAATACTGGAAAAATGATTCAGTTGAAACTGTAAAAGGAAACATATCCCAGAGAACATGGTCATTGATTCCTCCAGAGGCTTCTCTGAGACTAGTTAGAACCTCACTGAAAGTTCCTATGAAGGTGCATTGAGGGTTAACTCTAGATTCGTTGGCTCTCAGAAAAGGACAGAATCTGAGACTGGCTAATCCATGCTCCTCTTTTACTCCAGTCTTGATGGATTGATTATAATTAGGAAATTACCCCCAAATGTGATTGACTTTTGGCAGGCTTCCACGAAGCTCTTAGCCTGATGGCAGGCGATCTTCCAAAGGTGTACGGGGTCTGCTTCCCATTTTCCAATCTGTTTCCCCCACCCCTTTTTTGATCTGCCTCTGGCACATTTCCTTCAACTCCTGTCAGACATCATTGTTTATTTTTAACCAGAAGGGAAGTGCTTAGTGGCATTTCCTAAAACATCTGAGTTTTTGGATCGTTGAATCTGTGGCATGATACCATTTTGTGTGGGATAATCAGACTGAATTCTCAGTTTCCCCAAGTCCTACTGTCTCTTATCTTTTCATTCAGATGGTTTGTCATTTATCTTCTTGTTCTTAGCAAAATAGTGGCTGTGAATTTGGGAACCATAGAGGCATGGAATAAAGCAAAGGTATTTGCTGTGAATAAGTCACAGCATTTTTAGCATCATTCCAGCTATTTTACACTTTGTATATTTGTTATGGATATGGAAACCAAATTTCTCCTCATTTGCATTTCAATCACTTTCAGAGAAAAAGAAAGCAGATGTTGTGTTCCTATTGGATGGCTCCATCAATTTCAGGAGGGACAGTTTCCAGGAAGTGCTCCGTTTTGTGTCTGAAATTGTGGACACGCTGTATGAGGGGGGTGACTCCATCCAAGTGGGGCTGGTCCAGTACAACTCTGACCCCACTGACGAGTTCTTCCTGAAGGACTTTTCCACCAAGCAGCAGATTATTGATGCCATCAACAAAGTTGTCTACAAAGGGGGGAGACACGCAAATACCAAGGTGGGCATCGAGCACCTGAGGCTGAATCACTTCGTGCCGGAGGCGGGCAGCCGCCTGGATCAGAGGGTCCCTCAGATAGCGTTTGTGATCACGGGTGGAAAGTCGGTGGAGGATGCCCAGGAGGCCAGCCTGGCACTCACCCAGAAGGGTGTCAAAGTGTTTGCCGTGGGTGTGAAGAACATCGACTCAGAGGAGGTTGGGAAAATAGCGTCCAACAGTGCTACAGCGTTCCGAGTGGGGAACGTCCAGGAGCTGTCTGAATTGAGTGAGCAAGTTCTGGAAACTCTGCACGATGCAATGCATGAAACCTTATGTCCGGGTGTGACCGATATTTCCAAAGGTAACCAATCCCCTTATACGTACATTTTCATCCTGTTGTGCCAACATTTAGGACCTGTTTGGTTATTTACGTGCCTGGTGCTGGCCCGTGGGGTCCTTGAGCCTTTGGTTGCTTCAGTCATTTTCCTTATATCCACGTGGGTTGGGTCCTGGCAACCGCCTGGCCCCTGTTAACAATAAGGATATGTTATATTTTGGGGTAAGAGTGGAAGTCTGTATTTTCTTGCTCTTACAAGATTTACTTTTTCCCTCTATTCTTGGATCTCCCAAATAATTCAGAGTAATCGATCCCTGTTTCTGTTGATAGGTTTATTAGATCAACTATTTGAGAAAAGAGTAGTCGAGTTCTCAAGCGCGTTTAATTCCAAGTACAATCTTGGGGTGCACGTGCACACCAACTGTATTGCAGGCCAAAACTGACAAATACCCCAGAAAAGCAAACACATTGAAATGGTCTACACTCTCAGTTCCTAAGAGTCAGCTCTGGCGTGCCTTGAGAGAGAGGCAGACCAAATTGCTTCTCTAAGCCCATACATAGAGGATCTCACTTTGCCCTTGAGCACGATGCCTGGTCCCCATCTGGGGGCCGTGCCTGTGTATTGGACTCATCTCAGCCACCTCAACCTAGAGCTCATTGCCTACTTTCCCTTTTGCAGTCTGTAATCTGGATGTGATTCTGGGGTTCGACGGATCAAGGGATCAAAATGTCTTTGTGACCCAGAAGGGCCTTGAGTCCAAGATGGATGCCATCTTGAATAGAATCAGCCAGATGCAAAGAATCAGCTGCAGCGGCAGCCAGATGCCCACCGTGCGGGTGTCGGTGGTGGCCAACACACCCTCAGGTCCCGTGGAGGCCTTTGACTTTGCCGAGTACCAGCCAGAACTGTTTGAGAAGTTCCGGAACATGCGCAACCAGCACCCCTATGTCCTCACTGCAGACACACTGAAGGTCTATCAGAACAAGTTCAGACAGTCTTCAGCAGACAATGTAAAGGTGAGCATGGGCTTCTCCCTCTTTCAGCTTCCCATGCAGTTTCTGGACTTCTAGTGGTCAGGAGGCACACCTCTATGTCCAGAAGCCCCTTTTCCCAAAGTGTTCTTCTATGAACACGCTTCCCGTTTGATGGGGTTGGCAGTGCCCAAAAAATAAAAAAGTGCCTTACCGTCAGCTGATCATAATAGTCTGAAAGGTAATTATCTTCCTCATTGTAGTAGTTTTACTAATGCTCTAAAAAAAAAATCCTGGAAATCAGTAAGTAAGCTTGACTGAGTTGAAGTTATGATTAATTCATGTTGAATTATAGTCCAACCCCTTAAGTACATCATGGTTTCTGTTTCCCTCTCTTTCTCTCCATGTGTATAGGCTGGGTGTCTGAAACAGTAGAAACAACAGAAATTGATTGTCACAGTTCTGGAGACACTGAAAGTCTGAGACCAGAGTGTCTGCTGGGTTGGCTTCTTCGGAGGCCTCTCTCCTTGGCTTGCAGGCGGCCACCTTCTCCTTCTGTCTGTGTACCATCTTCCCTCTGGGTGTGTCTGTGTCCCAATCTCTTCTCCGTAGACCAGTCACACTGGGTTAGAGCCCACCGCAATGACCTCACTGAATTTAAGGACCCTTTAAAAGCCCTATCGCCACATATAGTTATCTTCTGAGGTATTGAAGGTGAAGGCTTCAACAGCTGATATTTGGAGGGACATACTTCAGCCCATAACACACCCACAGACACACACTCACACAATTTCTAGAAACTACATCACATAAATAGGAAAATGAGATAAACTGTTTTTATTTTTATTCTGAGGGTTTTTTTTTTGTTTTTTTTTTTGTTTTTTTTAGTAAATCAAGCACTACAGTATCCCCCTTTATTTTATCCCTCACTTATTGCACAGTATCAAAGAGCTATAAACTGAGGATGACTGTTTCTTATTGTTGGTCCCCGGTGTCCTCGACTCTAAGATGGAGGATTTGAATGGACTGGTCTCCCTGCTGGAAGTCTGATGTTTCTAATTTTGGTTGGGGTTTGACACATCTTTTTTTTTTTTTTTCCAGGTGGTCATTCATTTTACGGATGGAGTGGATGGAAATCTGGCTGATTTACAAAAGGCATCTGAGGAACTCCGACAAGAAGGTAGGTCGTGGGCTTTCTAAATGTGAGAAGTTGGCCTGGGTGAGGCAGGGACACTACCCAGCTAGAGTCCTCTGGGGGATCCTTGGGGCATCCTCCCTGCAGCCTGGCCCTCTGACACCTGCCTGGTGCTATCGGGGTTCCCCTCGTACCACAGATGGCTTTATCAGCAAGTCCTGACACAGGCATGCTTTTGCAAAAGAATATGTAGTTTTGATCACAGCTCACAAATACCATACTTTTAAGCAAAAATATGCTCTACTACACACCAAATAATGAACATAGATTTTCCAAATTTAGGGCAATTAGATAAACAGGGATGCCTATTATCAGATATAATATCTGGATATTCGTTTCCTTTGGAATTCATAGCACTGGCAGAAAGTGAATGCCAACACCAGAGGTTTACAGAAGCAAAATTTATCCTAAGAATGTTCTATGACTTAGCTGGCTTTTCCTGAGCGAAGAAGATGAGACTGTGACTCAACTGGTTTGGGAGGTGTGCATCTCAGCTCTTCCCACAGCACCCCCATGTTTCACAAGGCCAGAGTTTGAGAATTTCTGTATGAATGTGTTTCATGATGTCACTTCCTGTATTTCTACTGATGAGTTTAGCTATGTAGCTGGAGCAATTGCTCAGAGGTGTCAAAATTTCCAGGATCTTGACCCTTCAGAGTGGCTAACTAGTTTGATTCAATATGTCTTAGGTAAAGGCCACATTTTACACTGAAGTCTTCTTTTAAAATAAAAAGTCAGGGGGGATCCCTGGGTGGCTCAGCAGTTTCGTGCCTGCCTTTGGCCCAGGGCGCGATCCTGGGGTCCTGTGATCGAGTCCTGCGTCGGGCTCCCGGCATGGAGCCTGCTTCTCCCTCTGCCTGTGTCTCTGCCTCTCTCTCTCTCTCTCTCTATGTCTATCATAAATAAATAAATAAAAATAAATCTTTAAAAAAAATAAAATAAAATAAAAAGTCAGGAGGGCAAAGAGGTGGTGGCTGTGGAGGGCCAGGCAAGCTGCACTGAATGTGCCTCTCCGCGCAGGTGTCCAGGCTCTTATCCTCGTGGGCCTTGAACGTGTAGCCAACTTGGAGCAGCTGATGCAGTTGGAGTTCGGGCGAGGCTTCCTATACAACAGGCCCCTGAGGCTTAACTTGCTGGACCTCGATTATGAACTAGCAGAGCAGCTCGTGAGTTTTTATGTCTCTACGCACAAACTGGTCTAGATACCAAGTTCTTTGTCACCTTAAGATAACGAAGGCACTTTATTTTATTTTTTTGCCAGATGAATGGCAGAGGGGCCCTTTGGGTGGGTCACTCAATCATTCAAGTTGTTTAATTCACCTGGGAGGGACCTCCTTGTTGCCATCCTGTGTGTGAGCCCTCGGACCGGAGGTACCCAAGAGCTGGGAAAGTGGCCAGCGGGACAGTGGTTCTCTGGGTACGCTGGTGGCATCACCCGGCGATTTCCTCAGTTCCCTTTTGCGAGCATTTTGCCCTTCATAAGACTGTCGGGAAGGCAAAACATCAGAGTGACTGTCCGCAAATGGGAATCAGGTTGTCAGCATCAGAAAGCTTGCATGAGAAAACAAGGCAACGCAGGAGAAGAGAGATCATTTCTGGGCAGAGAAGCATCTCCATGGCCTCTCTCCTAGTTTCCTTTGGAGCAGGTGGAGGGGATCCCTGAGGCTTCCTAATGCTTGGGTTCAGCCTCTCTTGGCTGCAGATGCTAGCTCCAGGGTTGGCAGTGGGTGGGCCTTTGGGGGACGTGGGGCTGAGTGGTCAACTCAGGGACTGTTTGCTGGTGGCAATAGCAGGCCGTGGGATGAATTGAATGTCCCTTTTTCGCTCTTGCATTCTTCCCAAGGCTGGAATTAGAATTTTTTTTTTTTTAATTGGGTGGTAGGAGGTTGTGTTAGTTGACACATCTGGAACGTGGAAGAAAGTGAAAACTCTGAGAAGCCCACTGTAAGGAAAGTGTTTGACCACCATGAGTGTAGCAGCTGGAAATGTTTCTTGGGCATGCACTCTCCCCGTAAAGTCAGGGGCTCGGATGGGAAGGGACCATCGAGGGTGTCTGCTGAGTGTGGCCTCCTTGGTGACCCAGGGTGGTGGCAGGGACCACTTGTGTTTGCCCCACATGTGGCTCTTCCCTATTTTCCTCCGTCCTGGCACCCTGGTCTGTGCTCTGACCATGGTTCTGAGGAGATTTGGGGGATCCTTCCATCCGGGCCATATGCGACTTGCTTCTTAGGTCTTGCTCTTTAGAGTTTGAAAATATGTCTCTCATGCTTAATGTGTGAAATTTGAAGATGGACATTGGAAACTTTTAGAAATAAGGCCCAGCCCAAAGTGATGCCATGAATAAGATCTATTTTACTTTGGTGGCTCTTCACGTCCCCGTGTGTGACTTCCCACTGCCATCTGACTGCTGGGCCCGTCTCAGAGGGAGGGCCACGTGGGCAGAGCTTCACCTCTCACTGTGGAATCCACGCACATCAGATTTTTTTTTTCCCTTCATGGCCTATATATGCTTTTTTTTTTTTTTTTTCTTGGCATTTGTTAGGACTTGAACTTTCTTTTCTTCTTGGTAGGACAACATCGCTGAGAAAGCTTGCTGCGGAGTTCCCTGCAAATGCTCCGGGCAAAGAGGAGACCGCGGGCCCATTGGCAGCATCGGGCCAAAGGTAAGGTGGCTGTGCCTCTTACACCTGGGGCCAGCTCTCAGCAGAGTCCCTGCAACAGGAGGCCTGAGGGACACTGGATGCCCGCCGCCTTCTTTCTTTCCTCAGGAAGAGGGGATCTGTTCTTTAGTGCTTTGGTTCTTCATTTTATGAAATAATGTTCATATCGGTGGGCATCACGTACTGGCAGCCTCTCCGCGGAGGGTCAGCAGGGAATCTTAGCCTTTGCATCTAAGTTAAAGGAAGCGGACAGGATTTTGAGAGCCTTCAAGATCCTGATAGATGAATGGCGCTGGAATGATGAATGGAAGCCCAAGTTCAAGGGAACAGCTAACGCCGTGCTAAGTGGTGGCACTGCTCTATCAAAGGAACGGGGTCGGGGAGATGCTTGAAGGTAGAACAAAGAAAACTAGAGGCTTTCACCGAGGAATCACTCTTTCTGTTTTAGGGTATTCCCGGGGAAGATGGCTATCGAGGTTATCCTGGCGACGAGGGTGGACCCGTAAGTACAAGATGATTTGTTCTTTAAGCTTGTCTTCCCTCTTTGTTCCTCACACATTGGGGTTGAATTGTGGGGCTCATGATCTGTTGCATTTCCAGTGATTTTCCTACCAGGAAAACCTTCGTTTCTGACTTCTGTGACAACTCAGATCTCTACGCTGTGGGGCACAGGGCACAGGGGGATGACTGGACGTGACACACGTGGACGTGCTGTGCAGGGCTCTTCCTCGTTCTATTTCAGAGGGAGAGACTCGATGGCCTCTGAGGCCGGGGGACACCAAATAGGCCATGCCTGGGGTCCAGCAAATGCAGATGTCCAGTCCAAGCAGAGACGGGAGTGAGCTGGGGCAGGGCGGAGGGAGCCTAATCAGGCTGTTGTCGGGGTTACGGCCTTTAAGGGAGGTTTGCCGACTTGGGTGACCTAAGGGTGCAGCTGGGGGCTCGGGAAGCAGGTCCTGGGACAGATGAGGTCTGAGAGGCTTGGGGACACTAGAAAGAGGCCCAGCCCTGAGATCGGGGGACAAGGCCGGTGGACAGCAGATGAAGTCATGGGGTCCCAGCAGGCAGTGCCAACCCCGGGACCCTCTGGGGAGCTAGGAACCAGGGACGGTGTGCAGGAGCCATCAGGCCCAGGGTTCTCCTAGCACCTGGTACCCAGAGGCCTGCCCATCCTTGGTCCTCCAGGGAAGTACCTTCTGAGCCGCAGACCTTCCAGGGCCCACTCCCTCAAGGGGTGGGAACCTCCCAGGGCTGGGGGTGCAGGGGTGCCGAAGGCTTGACCAGGATCGAACAGCATCCCTGCCGGGGAAATCTACTTTCTAGAAAACGCCTCTCCTGGTGAAGCGAACTCAGTGGAGGCATGGTGACAAGGAGCTCCAACCTGTAAATGGCTTTGTCTCTCCCGGCAGGGTGAGCGCGGTCCTCCTGGCGTGAACGGCACTCAAGGTTTCCAGGGCTGCCCCGGGCAGAGAGGAATAAAGGTACAGGGTGTGTGTGTGTGTGCGTGTGTGTGTGTATGTGTGTGCATGTGTGTGACCACAGCACCAGGGCCCCAGCAGGCAGAGGCGTTCAGTGGCACGTGCAGAAGTGAGACGCTGTCCCCAAATGCTTCCCTGGGGAAGAAGGCCCCGGAGGCCTCAGCAGCCAGGGGCTCCAACTGCAGGCCGGGTCCAAGGTCTGGCGGGTCCAGCAGCCCAGGCTGCCGCGGGCAGGGAGCCTGAGGAAGTCAGGGGGCGGTCACGAGGCCAGGTGGGGGAAGGGCCGGTGGCCTGTGCCTCTAGCCCCGGGCCCCGAGAGGAGCCAGAGAAGTGTTGGGGGGCCAGGGTGCCAGGCACACGCTGGAAGGTTCCTTGTGGGAAGTGCTTGGAGGCGCTGTCTCCTCCGTTTGCTGATGTTTGAAAGCAGGTGCTGAAGGTAAGAGGCCACCGGGCCGTAAAGTCACAAAGGGACCTTGGAGCCTGGTGCCCTCCTGCCCAGGGAGCCTAGAGCAGCAGGTGCTCAGGCCCAGGGAAATTAGCTTCAGGATCCCCCCCACCCCACCCCGCCGGGATGGAGAGAGGGCAGTGTAGACAGATGAGTCCTGAGAGCACTGGATTTCAGATCCAGGTGTCGAGGAGGGATTCCCCCCCTCCCCCCGCCTTTCTCTGTGGCCTCCAGGGAGTACCTAATCTTCCCCCTTTCCCCTGCCTTCCAGGGCTCTCGCGGATTCCCAGGAGAGAAGGTACCTATGCTTTGTTTTAGCTTTTTATAAATTGATCGCATTCTCAGGATCTGTGGGTTTTCCTTTCTCACCGTGTGTCTTGCTTTCCCCGCAGGGCGAATTAGGAGAAATCGGGCTGGACGGTCTCGACGGTGAAGACGTAAGTGACTTCGCGCTCGGAGTCCACACCGTGTCCTCATCCTGAACATCCCGGCTGCTCCTAGCTCGGGCTACGGTGGAAATTGTGCCGGGGGTGACGTTTTCTCATTGTCTTTGACAGGGAGACAAAGGATTGCCCGGGTCTTCCGGAGAGAAAGGGAATCCGGGCAGAAGGGTAAGTATGTTTCCATAGCGTTGTCATGATGGAAAAACTAGAAATATTTTACCTAAGGAATACATACTTGTTTAATTCATGTCTGTGAAGACTGCTTCCTCCAGGCAGCCTTCTCTGATGTCCTCCAGGGTTGGCATCCACTCTGTCCTCTATCACCTGTGACAATTACATCATATATTTTTGTTTGTTTGAAGGGTATGTCTCATAGGGCACGAGCTGAGTGTGATCTGTTTAAATAAACCCCCGGTGTCTGGTACAGAATAGGTCCCAGTAAATATTTGGGATTACCAGAACAAATCAGAAATATCTGGAAGTGATTTTACCTTTCTGTAAATGCGCAAATGGGAAATGCTATCCTGTTAAAGATTTACGACCTAAAGTACGTGATTTTAAGGGTGACATACAAATTGGAAACCCTACCTAATTTTTGTCTCCGCTTGGGCTTTTTATTTAGGGTGACAAAGGACCTAAAGGGGTCAAAGGAGAGAGAGGAGACGTTGGCTTTCGAGGTGACCCGGTAAGGGGAAGTCCTCACCCGCAGCGTGAGACCCGCGTCTCGGGGAAGAGGGTTTCGGCGACGTGGGTTGAAGGGAAGAATTTTAAACCAGAATTCTGAAATGGCCTTAACATGTGTTGGTAACACACATGGTTTGTCCTCTTCCTACAATTTTGGAGATGTGTTTGCTCTCTACCAGCAGAGATAAAGTGTTTGCAGGGCCTTTCCTACAAAGACCTCAGAAGTATCCCTAAAAGGTGGCCTCAGGGCGCTTTCATCCAGCTGGACTGAGTGGTCAGGAAAGTATTAGGGGTGACCAACACGTCAGACCCTGAGGGGCCGCCCCTCGGCCATATCCCACCCACGACCCACAGCCTGCCCATGGGGTCATCAACCACTCTTGGCCCTGGACGGTGGGCGGTGGCCCTTCCTCAGTGAGAAGGATGATCCCCCAGGGTCACTCTTGCCTGGTTCTGGCCCGGAGGAGAGGAGGCTGGCCTGGCATGGGGTTTTATAGAGTCACAGAACGAGAGAAGCCACAAGCCTTTCTTTTCCATCTCTTTCCCTAAAGTGAACTGAAAGCATCCTTTGCTTGCACATGCAGCTCATGTCCCTGACCTGTGTTGTTTGCAGGGTGACTCAGGACGGGACAGTCAGCAGAGAGGACCTAAAGGAGAAACTGGAGACATCGGCCCCATGGTACGACACCCTGCAATCCCAGACCCCCTTGGCTGAGTGCTTGGCCCCCTCCCCGCATGCCCACCGCCGCCGCAGAGGCCACGGAGGTGGTCTTCAAGGCTGTGGGGCCCACGCGCGGGGTGCAGACCCCTTGGTGAAGGGAGTCTCCAACAGGGAGTGGGAGCAACTGCTACTTACCTGCAGAATTTGTTCCCCTTAGATATCAGTGAAAAGTGCTTGTGAAGCCAGAGGCTTCCGAAGCCGGGCACGGCCCACGTCTCAGGGGTCCCCCCAAGCAGCCCACCACCCTGTGTGTGTGCGCCCTTCCCCGCGGCCTCTGGTGCAGTGTGCAGAGTTTGATGGTCTTCTTTGCAGCTGAGAATCTTACACCGATTTTTCCTCCCATCAGGGTCTCCCTGGGAGAGACGGGGTGTCTGGAAGTCCTGGAGACCCCGGGAAGGAAGTGAGTGCATCTTGGGGCTTGGGGGCTTCCATGGGGAGATTGAGCAAGTGCCGCCGCCTGAGTGGCCCACCAACGCGCTCTGGGGCAGAGTTACTCAGCAGCTTTATATTTAGGGACTTTAAAGGGATTCTTGAAACTGCTGTCACCCAAATCTTGGTGCTTATGGACGTGTTTCATGCTCACCATTTGTTCTGTGCCCCATCCCTCCTCCCGCCCCGGGGTTCTCCTTGCCTCTTGTCCAAAGCACAGCATCCAACAGAGGCTTTTAAAAGCGATGCCTTCGCTGCTTTCACGTATTTGGCTAGGTTTTAATCCCACTAAATATTTTTAAAATCCAAACTGAAGCAGGAGTACAGAGGGGAATGAGGGCGTTAGGGGGAGGAGGGCCGACGGGTCGTGTACGTGTTGGCGTCATAATGGTTGGTTGGTTGGTCGGTGCTGCTGTAGTTCAAGCAACGGAACCGGATTCTGTTTTCTCGTGAATCGCATCTTGCAGCTGCTTTTTCAAGACATTTCACAAATGTCTGCTGCCAGACGGCACGTTGCATGCAGGTTCTCTGAGGCTTGCGGAAGGCTGAAGCCAAAGCTATGTACACAAGCTCTGGGCCCGGGCGGGGGGGTGGGGTGGGGTACCCAGAGCTCGGCTCTGGAAGCGGGGAGAGAGTCCCTGCTCGGGGAGGAGCGGTCTGGAGGCGGATAAATCTTCAGGGGCCGTCAGGGTGGCTCTGCTCAGCGGGCGGCACAGCACAGCACCCCGGGCTGGGCTGCGTAGCCAACAACAGCACCTCCGCCTGTTCCCTGGTGCCAGCCTCGCATTGGGAGCTGGACCGGTGGTGGCACCATCAGCCGTGTGCTCTGCACTGGGCGCTTTTGGGGAGGAGTGACTCTTACTCATGATGGCATGATATGCCTTGGGCACATTTATTTATTTATTATTTATTATTATTTTTAAAGCCTTTATTTATTTGAGAGAGAGCAAGAGAGAGCACAAGCAAGGGTAGGGGTGGAGGGAGGAGGAGAAGCAGGCTCCCCGAAGAGCAGGGACCCCAACGCGAAGCTCGATCTCAGGACCCCCGAGATCATGATCCGAGCCGAGGGCAGACGCTTCATCCACTGAGCCACCCAGGTGCCCCTAGGCATAATCTTTTAGGTTATGCTTTTATAATTCAGAGGCAAGCAAAATTTGAAGATGCTGTCTTAAATGTTCTGAGGATTATATTTGAATAATGCCGAGGAGCTGTGTGATGACGAAGCGATGAGGAAATACTCTATTGTCTGTCATGATGTGCTGACGGCTCCGGTCGTGAGGGGAGCCAAACCTGGTTTTCATGAAATGATTATTAATAGAGCCATGCAGCCAATTTGTTTGATTTCTACATGCAAGGTAGACACTTGGGTTTGAAGTTGATACGGGGTCAAGGGCTCTCATAGACTCTTCCCTTGATGGCCGGGGAAGGCCTGGTTGTCAGCTTCCTCCTCCTTCCCTTAGGACCTCACTGTGCCAGGCTCATGCCAGGGTGACCTGTGTCCTTCCCACTGGGTTACCTCATGCCTCAGTCTACCACTCAGGCTTCTGCAGGCTGTCTCTGGCCTCAGTTGTACGTCATCCAGCACTGGTGGCCTCTAGTCATACTCTAGGATGTCCCCTCGCCGGGGTTGGGGGAGGCCAGCCAGATTGTTTACTCTGAAGGAGTGGCCTGGCCCGTCCCTTCCCCCTCCACTTGTCCATGTGTCATCCATAGAAGGAGGCCAAGGTCTTCCCTTAAAGAAGCTGCCATCACAGTGAATAACGGCAAAGCCGTCACCCCAGAAAATCTCTGGGCCTGTCCATTGGGAGTGAAGAGTGTGTTTCTTTGGTTGATGCAGCAGATGCGTCAAGCCCGTAACAGAACTATTGTGTTACAGTCTCCAGAATACCAGCCCTTACCTCGCAAAGATACACCCAGGACCTCCGTGAGTTCCGATCCTGAACCTTTGCTCTGGAGAGGAAGCATCACAAAATTGGGATTAAAGGATGACTTAATGCAGCAGGTCCACGTTTATTTGAATTAAGGGTCACTTCTAGAACATCGAGGGAGACGTTGCCAAGTCATGAGCCCAGACTAAGCACAGTTGGGCTTTTAGGTCCACATATGCACAATCCCAATACTTTACTTAACCAACTATGTGTTATATTTGGCCGGGAGCATCTGGAGAGCTTGGGACTCCCTTCCACGAGAATGAACATATTTCATGACTTCGCCCTGCAGTTAGGAACTCGGTCGTAAAGCAGACAGGTTGACATTACCATTTCACATCCTTGTGTGAGACTGGCTGGGATCATCCAGCCAGAACGAGTCATTGTTTTGCTTGGCAGGTCTGGAGTCACTCTGAAAGCTTCCATCTGGGTGGTGAACAGGGCAGCACGGAAGCAAAAGCTCGCGGAGATGAGGGCAGGAGGAAGGGTGGCGCGTGCACGTCTGCTCGGGGCCGGCCAGGTGCACAGCGGCTCCGTCCCCAGGCTCCCTCTCACTTTCTGTGACTTCTCCACAGGGTGGCTTTGGCCGAAGGGGACCAGCAGGAACGAAGGTAGGTCTCTAACTTGGTGCCTCTTTCCCAGCATCACATCATGACTCCCCATGTGCCCTGTCCCTTTGCCAGCGAGGCGTGGCGCTCGATCAGCTGCAGCCACCTTCTCTACCAATTCCTTAACGTGAGGCTCTTCTAAACGGCTTGTGAGACCAAGGGGCCATGGGGACAGGGACCAAAAGCGAAGGCGAGAGATGGAGGAGGCGATGTCCGGCATCCCTTATCCCCGATGGGCCCACTTGTCAGGTCATTGACCAGTCTCAGCATCTTCCTGTGTCCATCTGCTCACCCGGGCAAGACAGGTTTGGATGAAAAAAACAAAACAAAAGAAAAAAACAAACCTTGTTTTCCAAAGCCATCTTGAGCAGAGGGTGAAAAGAGTGGAAAACCATCCTAAGAGTGCAGAGAGACACCGCTGTACCTGCCCAACGTCTCGTCCCGGAGCCGCCTCCTCCATGGCCTCCGCACCCCCCCACCCCCACCCCATAGGGCTGTTCTCCTGTCGCCTTGTCCAGGTGTGACTGTAGAGCAGATGGCTGACATTGGTGAAAACCATCCTGACACCCCCTCCATCTTCTTTTGTTTCCAAGGGCAACAAGGGCGGCCCGGGCCAGCCGGGCTCCGCGGGAGAGCAGGGGGCCCGAGGTGCGCAGGTCAGTAACCCCACCCCCACCCCCACCACCCCCGCCCAAGGTGTGGCTGCATGCCTTGTGATGTTTCCCGGATGCTTAGTTGCTTGTCTTTAAATGAGGTGAGAGTCAATTTTACAAAATCGGATGCAAAACTAATCATCGTGAAGCGAACCGTTCCATGGCAGATAGTCCATTGGCAATGCTGTGACCCTGAGCTCTACACGTGTCCACCTTCCCCAGAGGAGCCCCTTACCCGTTACGCAGTCACTCCCATCTCCCCTCCCTCAGCTCCTGGGAACCACTCATTTCCCTTCTGTCTCTGTGGGTTTGTCTCTTCTGGAAATTTCATGTAAACACAGTCACACAATATACGGCCTCTTGTGTCTGGCCTCCTCCACTGAGCATCATGCTTTGGAGTTTCATCCACGTAGTGGTGTGTGTCTGCGCTTCCTTCCTTTCGATGGCTGAGGAATATTCCACGGCGTGGACAGACCACAATCTGTTTACCCAGTCGTCGGCTGGTGGACACTCAGACTCTTTCCACCTTTTGGAAATTGTGAATGGTGCTGCCGGGGACATCTGTGTACAAGCTTTTGTTTCAACCCTTGTTCCTCGTAATTTTTTAAAAGATTTTTATTTCTTTATGTTAGAGAGAGACAAAGAGAAAGAGAGAAAGAAAGAGAGAAAGGGAGAAGGAGTGAGGAGGGGAGGAGCAGAGGGAGAGGAAGACAGAGAGAGACTGAAGCAGACTCCGCACTGAGCACGGAGCCTGACGCGGAGCTCCATGTCATGACTCAGATCGGGACCTGAGCTGAAATCAAGAGTTGGTCGCTGAACTGACTGAGTCACCCAGGCGCCCCTTGTTCCTTGTATTTTTTTTTTTTTTAATTAACTTCCCCATTTGTGTCCTGGGTTGGAGCTGCTGTTAACAGCTGAGACAGGAGCGTGGTCTCCAGCGGGCTTTCTGGCTGCGCCAAAAAGAGCGGGGCTCTGGGCTCTGTGCCATGTGCAGGTGTCACCCTGAGTGAGCTTCCTCATGGAGCGCCACCTCCACACAGCACTTACGTTGGCATTTTATCTCTTCAGGGTCCACCTGGTCCCACAGGTCCTCCAGGGCTGATCGGTGAACAAGGCATTTCTGGGCCTCGGGTAAGTCGGTTCGATCGCACCCCTGTCTTTAGCTAAGCAGAGAGCCAGGGCCTGCACAGGCTGAGGTCCCGTGGATGGTGTCACTGTAGATAGACTCCCCCTCGCCTCATCCCTGGCAACACACACCCTGAGTCAGCCTCGGTCCTCACGGCGACTGGCCAGTCTCCCCGAAGAAGTAAGAGACACTGTTGCTTGGTGCTCTGGGGGCTTCTTTTCTTTCTTTCTTTTTTTTTTCAAAGATTGTATTTATTTATTCATAAAGAGACAGAAAGAGACAGGTAGAGACACAGGCCGAGGGAGAAGCAGGCTCCTTGCAGGGACCCTGATGTGGGACTCGATCCTGGAACTCCAAGGCAGATGCTCAACTGCTGAGCCACCCGGGTGCTCCTCCGGCGGTTTCTAAATCCTAGTGCTGCTCCTTCCAAACAGGGCCCAGCTGGGTGGTGAGCACAGAGGGGCCGCCCTGCATCTCCAAAGTCTGAGGATTAGACCCACTTAAGATCTAACTCAATCTGCCCACATTCTCCGCTAATGCCAAGTTGTTTCACAGGTGGCCCCTTGACATTGCCTTGGGGTTCGGTGTTTTGTGTGAGGCGTTCCCCGTCCTCAGGTCTGACACAGAAGCTGCTCCTTATACTTGCATGGCCACAGGCATGAACATCATCTCTGTGGTTGGTGACGATGAGCAGAAATGTGTCAGAGCTGAGTGGGGACCCAGCACCCAACGCTGCACCCTCGGGCGTCCCTCCTGTCTGACACAGGAGCTCCCCTGTCGTTTGTTATGGAAAACGATAGTGACCGAAAACTGGCAAAGAATTGACCTGTTGCTCCTTAAAGGAACAAAAGGTCGGACAGTGAAGCAGAAACTTTGTGAGAACCTCTGTTCGCTTA